>NC_138956.1:15812500-16412500 GCF_965226115.1 Aulonocara stuartgranti | reverse complement strand
TGCAAAAAAAACAAAAACAAAATGTTTAACACTTCATGATCATTCAAATTGAAGGTTTTAGTCTTTTTAGTTACAAAAAGAACATTTAATTCTATACGTTACAGGGCCCTATTTCAGAAAGCAGATTTAGAAAAACATGAAAAAATGACTATGTCAAGCCTAAAAAACTCCAGGTTTTCTCTTACACAAAGTCACAGTTAGGTATTTGTTTGGTGTTATATTTCACATGAGAGTATTTATAATTAAACAGTCATGAATGGTCGCTGGACAATGCCGATTTATTTTCAGCTAAAAATCAAATAGGCTATCTACATTTCTAAAACTTTGTGACTTGTGGACAAGTTCCCCGCTGCTGAACCATTTACTGTGTGTTGCTGCTTAAATAAAATTAATCTGTATAGAGTTCAAATCCAAATTGCCTTTTACCAACTCCCATTTTGGCTTCAAGAGACAGAAACCCTCTCTTCTTTTAAGATTTGGCTTAAAACTTTCCTTTTGATAAATTTTATAGTTTGGCTTGGATCACGTGACCCTGAACCCTCCGTTAGTTATGCTGCAATAGTCCTAGGCTGCTGGGCCTTCCCAAGATGCACTGAGTGCTTCGTCTTCATTGGCGTATGTGTTTATACACCACTATGCATTTAATCATTAGTTATTATTAATTTCTGGCTTTCTTCCACCGTGTTTCTTTTGCTCTGTCTCGCTCCCCTCACTGCCAACCAGTCACAGCAAATGGCTGTCATTCCTTCCTCTGTTTGTGCAAGAGGTTTCGTCCTATCAAAAGGGAGTTTTTCTTTCTCAAGGTCTGATTGTTGTGGCTTTCGTTCTATGATTGTAGCATCTTTACCTTGCAATAGAAAGCGCCATAAGATTGTGATTTGGTGCTATATAACCAAAATTGAATTGAACTGAAATGAGATGAACGTAGAATAAAACCTGTAAAAAGGTGGTATTTAGAATACAGTTACTTTGTTGAAATAAATGGATTACACTGCGGTACTTTCCTGTTTCATTTTGTCGCGGGTCAGGACTGTTTGGGTTTTGTTTGACAGCTACGTTCCCTTGTTCCAGGCGGCAGCGTTACGGTTGCCATGGTTACAGGGCGACGCTCTCTCTCTCTCTCTGCGACTGTGTGCTTCCTGGGTGAGAGAGCGCCTTTTCGTTGTTGTTGTTGTTGTTGTGCTAAGCTAACAGGCAGAATGCTACAAGCATAGCTCTAAAGAATGTAGCATCATGGGCAGTGTAGTCCGTGTTGCAGGGAGAATGGACTGCCATACACGTTATGGGTCTGTGAGCGCGAGGAGGGAGAAAAAGGGGAGTGGAAAACTACGAGTTGTCATCGAGCAAAAACGGGAGCTGGAAGCATGTAAATATAATAATAACCACTTCAGCCAAGAAGAGTGCCTGACGAGCCCAGCTGTAAGTAAGCTATTAAGACTCGACTGTACACCGTGTTCGTGTTTTCCTCCGAAACAATAAGTTCCGTTGGAGCAGCCTTTCAACGCCTCTCTCTGTCTCTCGCAATAAAAGTTGACCCAGACAACAAAGTAAAGCTATTTTTCCGCTACGAGCCGACAGGGACCCCGCCGTATTAGTCAGAGGTCCCTTTACTACAGTTCGGAGTCGCGGACCTTCAGTAATAGTAATAAATCACACAGCAATAGTACATTCACGTTGTTGTAAAAAGCATGATAATATATTAAGTAATCCAAAGTATTCAGAATACGTTACTGTCATTGAGTAACGTAACGGAATACGTTACAGAATACATTTTGGGGCATGTATTCTGTATTCTGTAATGGAATACATTTTAAAAGTAACCTTCCCAACACTGGCTACAACATAGTCTCAAAAATGATTTTACAAAGTTACATAGCATCTGCTTTGTGACCAAAAGTATGGTTGATCAGCTGAACACCCAAGAGTCAGCTGGTTGATTGAATGGCCTTTGTACTGCAGAATTAAGTCTGAATCTCACTATTGTCCTGTGTGTCTTCATGAAGTAAGAACCCGTGTTTTAAACATCCCTTCTCCGACTATAGTATATCCCGCCTCTCGTGCCTGGTCTTCCTCTTCACAGGAATTGGTCAAGACCTTAATGGACTGCAAGAAAAACAGAGCCTTGGTTATGTTTACATTCTCATAGCAGTGGTAGTTGAAATCTAAATGACATAATAAAATTTGGCCTCTCTACCAGCCTCATTGAAAGCAACAGAGTGTATTCACTCAAGTGCTGTGCTGCTTTGAAGCCCCTGCTGGTATTTGACATTTGATTTTCTAGCCCCATACAGAGGCTACTTTATGACAACTCTCGACAGATCTTTTAGATCTGTTTTACTAGTGTGTGTGCGTTACTAGTGTGTCTTGTTGCTTCTCACTTGTTATAGTTATTTTTGGCTTGGAAGAAGCAAGCTGTGTAGGGTTGACGATTATTTTCCTAGTAATTCCTTCCTCCCACAATAGGAATTTTCAGGATCAGATGGAGATTCATCACCAATGTCTTGCGTTGTCTGTACTGCATGTGAGAAATATTTAACTGATTTCTATTTGTAAAATGTTCGCATAATCAAACTCACTTCAAATCCTATTTGTGGCTAGTATTAAATCACTACAGAAGATATGCAGTCGTGGTCAGAGGTTTGCACACACTCATCATAGGCATGAATGTTGTGTTATTTTACATTTTTAATGATTGATGAATTGCACAGCATACATATTTAATAACTTGAAAAAAAAAACAAGATTTGGGTGCACAAGTTGGAATCCACACAGGGTCATAGTACACAAACACTCTCACTAATATTTGGTTAAATGTCCATTAGCAATTTGCAACTCAATTAGGCAATTTTGATATGAACATAAACAAGCTTCTGACATAACTCTGGCTGAATATTAGAATCCTTTTCTTGGACATAATTGGTAGAATTAAATTAGTTAATTTCCTGGTAGTATAGGCCACAGTAAGGTTGATATCAGGGCTTTCAGAAGGTCATTCCAGAGGCCTAATGGGTCATTTCTCATTTCTTTTTCTTTGCTAACCTCTTTCTTTGAGTGCTTTCTTGTACTTCCTCATTCCACCATCAATTCTCCTTGTCCACTTTCTTCTGTCTCTTGCAGATTTTGCCTTCTGCATAAGATGAAGTCCACCTGTTTGCACCTTCCTCTACTCTTTTGTTACTCTGTTTCTCCCTTTTCTTAAATTACATGTTCACGACAGCCATTTCCATCCTCCATCATTGTAAAAATCCACCACCATCTGCCTGTCTTCTTTTATCTCCTTAACGAAAAATAATTTAGAGGGAACAGTTGTGCTCTTCATATTACATCACCTCTCCATCTCTCTGCACATATCTGCTCCACGCCATGTGCATGATGGAGAATAAAGAACTGCAGCAGAGTCTTGAAGTAAAATCATTGCAATAGAGAAACAGACACACCTATGTCATTGAAAAAGATAAGGCAGAAAAACTTTGTTTCCCATTGCCAACTTCAAAGTTAGCTTGGTCGCATTGATGCAGGAACTTTTATTGATTAAACTTTTTTAGGTGAAAATGTTGATGACTGATTTCTTCATGTGTCTTCTTGCATATGTGAAAAACTGATACTGGTTTTATTTTTGAGGAGTTCATTAATATATAGTTAAGTTTAAAATGTGTAATTTCGAACCACTTACAAATTATAAGCATAAGCTCTCTTAACTTGAAACAAGTCTTGGGATGAATCAACAACTGAGAATTTGCTAAATTATTATAGTGTCACTGACTATGACTTTAACCACAGAGCTGACAGAAAGTACTGAGTCCAAAGACCGCTTCACAGAAAAAATGTTTTGGTGACATTATATTATATACATTATATACATTTGTGTGCCACCAAGTTCTGAAGACCAGGTACTTTGATTTGGTCTACAGTTTAAAAAGTCAGCTTTACCTTCTCATATTGTGTAGTGACTTAAAAGTATATTCTTCTATTGGAGCTCAGGGCTTTTGTTTTTGTTTTGTTTTCTCAGATACCTCCCCATAAGAATTAAAAATTATGACAAGTTATTTGGTACTGAACATTTATTGTGAAAAAAAGAGAGAGAGAGCAAATCTCTCAATTTGCATTGTAAATTTTATAATATTTGAAATAGTGTAAAAGCATATTTGTATTTCTCTGGGTTCTGCTTTAAGGATGTTAGACATAACACCAGACAAAAAACAGATTTGTTTACGTCAGGGATTGGGTCTGCATACAATTATAAAACAGCACATGACATGTGGCATGTAGCCTCTGCAGAGTGTTTTGTTTAAACTATGTCAACATTGATACAAATATTTGGATTATTCCCTGCTGAGAGTGACAGAGAACTATTACAATCTCCTAGTTTTACGAGCACAGTGTTCCCATAATGGCCTCAAACTGGCCATTATGGGAACACTGTGCTCGTAGAACAGATAAACGGCCTCTCAATTGGTTGTAAACAGCATGCCACCACCGCCACTGCCCGTTTTCTATTGTGGTCTACTAGATTCTGATCTATTGTGTTTACTGCTTCTCTTCATGAAATTCACAAAATAGATAAAATAGCTACAAATTTTAACACACTGCATTGACAAAAGTATTCACTTACACATTCAAATCATTGAATTCAAGTGTTACAATCACTTCCATGGCAACAGGTGTATAAATCAGGCACCTATGCATCCTATGCTTTTATACACATTTGTGAAAGAAGGGGTCGCTCTCAGGAGCTCAGTGAGTTCCAGGATGGTTACGTGATTGGATGCCACCTGTGCAACACGTCCATACGTGAATTTCCTCACTATTAAATATTCCACAGTTAGCTTATAATATTATAATATAGTATTATAACAGAGCGGGAGCTATTGGGAATGACAGCAACTAAGCTAGTCAATCGCTATAGACCTCTAAACTTCATGTGGCCTTCAGTTCAGCTCAAGAACAGTGTGTGCAGAGAGTTTTATGGAATGGGTTTCCATCGCTGCTGCATCCAAGCCTTACATCACCAAGCACAATCCTAAGTGTCAGATACAGTGATGACGTGTTTTCAGGAGCAACGAATCATGATTCTCCGTCTGGCAAGCTGATAGACAAGTCTGGGTTTGGTGGCTGCCATGAGAATGGTACATGTCTGACTGCACTGTGCCAAGTGTAAAGTTTGATGGATGGGGTATATAGTGAGTGGTTGTTTTTCAGGGTTTGGGGCTTGGCCCTCAGTTCCAGTAAAAGGTCTCTTGATGCTTCAGCATACCAAGACATTTTGGACAAAAAACCTGTGGAAGGGGTTGGCCGACATCTTATTAAACACTATGGATTAAGAATGGACTCTCACTTAAGTTCATATGCATGTAAAAGCAGACAAGAGCAAATACTTTTGGCAATATAGTACATATTCATACATGAAGGCCAGTTATATTGACAGTCTTAAATAACTAAAACATAGTAACAATACTTGAATACTGGATTTAGAAGGAGTAAAAAGACACAAAGGACACACTTGCATCCTCAATTATAGCTCCAGGTGCATGTTAGGGATTGAGAAATCTTTAAACCTTTGTGTGGTCTTCATAGACAGTGTTATTTCATAACCACGGTTCAAAACAGAAGATGGCTGTACCAACATACAGCATATGATGGTGGTAAAGCATATGTTCCTCCCATCCAGGCAACCATTATAACGTTTGGCAATGACGGTGCCCTTCCAGATCTGTAAAATGACAATTCCATAGGCACTGATACATCCCCATACCACCAGAGATGCAAGCTTTTTATGTGAGTGCTTTTTTAGTATCACTTACTTTTCTAGCCCTTTGTTGTCCTCTTCCAAACTTTTCTGAGACATGTTGCTGCCATCAAATCCTGTCCCAATATTTTTTTCGCAAAATGTCTAAATTTAAACATTTAATATGCACTCTCTTTTATTGTGAATAAAATATGTGTTTATGAGATTTTTACTGATTTTTGGGGAGAAGTGAGATTGTGCATTTAATATGAAAAGAAAAAGCTATGATACACAGTTGACTGTGAACTGAAGAGGAGGCAACATAGATATAAACAATATCCCTGTTCTAAGGTTTTTTGCCAATAAAAACCCTTCTACATTCTAAAAGAAGGAAAACCATCCAAAAGTTTGAATACTATTATGTGAGCAAACTGATAATAGTGTTCAAAGATCAATATTTAGGTTTTCTATTAATGAACATTCAATGAACAATGAACATTCAGTTTCATTGTAGCCTTTCCAGTCTGGATATTATCAAGCCCTACTCAGAAAGATCTGTACAACAGAAAAGCATAATTTATATACAAAGTGAAAAATAGTGGACCTGCTATTGAACCTCAATACTTACTTGATTATAAGCAACCATAATTTGAACTCTATCACAGTTATATAAGATATTTGATTAAAGCTGGTTGTATCAGACATCCTAGCCCTATTATTATTTCACAAATTGTCAAGAGAAATATACAAACAGTGCAGCAGAGTCTGACGTTTTGTCAAATGAGTTATATAGGTAATGGATTGTGATTGCACTGGTTTTTAAAGCCTCACTGCTATAGTAGATGATACTGTTATGCTCAAAAACTTGTTGTCTCAACACCAGATCCAGATACCCATGGTTGGCTAATCTTTCCCCTGGAAAATGTCCTATTCTATATCTAAGTTTGATTTTTATATCTAACAAAAACCCTGCCTCTCGCCCTATGACAGCTTGGATCGGGTCCAGCGCCCCCTGTGACCCTGAGAAGGATAAGCAGAAGCGAATGGATGGATGGATGGATGGACAAAAAGATGACAAGTTTTTTTTTTTCTTTAGGCTTTTAAAAAAGTCTTCACTTCTACCTCATTTTAAGCTATTGCCAGTTGAATTATACAATGTGCTCATATTTTTGTAATGCTGTTCTAGTGTTGTTGACCGTTCAAAGGGCTTTGGACTACAAGCCATGTAATCAAAAACTATGATATTTTCACCTGCAACTCAAAAAATTCAAAAACCAACACTTCTCTGCCAGAACATTACAAGGAAGCTCTGAGTAACATGGCAGATCTGAAAGCGTGGCTAATGGAACTAAAGACATTTAGAGCTTTGATCTAAACTTGACAGTATCGATGACCACTTCGTTAGGAATTGCAACGCTGTCACAACCATTGCCAGTAACATGACAGAGACGAAACAAAAAGTTGATTGCCATACCACAGTGACTGTGGTAAAACAGTGACTGAAAATTCAGTAACATTTTATAGTATATAGTATAGTCCTGAATTACCAAAGCAATTAAACATCCATCCATCCATCTTCTTCCGCTTATCTGGGGCCAGGTTGCGGGGGCAGCAGCCTAAGCAGAGAAGCCCAGACCTCCCTCTCCCCAGCCACCTCCTCCAGCTTGTCCGGGGGAACACCAAGTTGTTTACAGGCCAGCCGAGAGATATAATCTCTCCAGCATGTCCTGGGTCTGCCCCAGGGCCTCCTCTCGGTGGGACATGACGGAACACCTCACCCAGGAGGCACCCAGGAGGCATCCTTGTCAGATGCCCAAACCACCTCAACTGCCTCCTTTCTATGTCGAGGAGCAGCGGCTCTACTCTGAGTCCCTCCTGGATGGCTGAACCTCTCACCCTATCTCTAAGGGAGAGGCCAGCCACTCTTTGGAGGAAGCTCATATTTTATCCGCAATCTTCTTCTTTAGGTCACTACCAACAGCTCATGACCATAGGTGAGGGTAGGGACGTAGATCAACCAGTAAATCAAGAGCTTTGCTTTTACACTCAGCTCTCTCTTCACCACGATGGACCAGTACAGCATTCGCATCACTGCGTCTGCAGCACCAATCTGTCTGTCAATCTCCCATTCCCTTCTATCACTTATGAACAAGACACCAAGATACTCCACCTTTTTCCGGCTGAGGACCATGCCCTCAGCAATTAAACAAATCTGAGCCAAAGAAGAAATGTATGTTAGCTGGTAAATACTGAAGGAATTCATATAAAAAATAGTACTGGCTTGTTGAACTTGGATACCATACCATTAACAGAACTTTTGAGAAAAAAAGGCTTACAAACAAAATGTAAAATGTGCTCATCAGCTGCTTCCTAGCCTGATATTACTCGTTCTTCAGCTTGATGGCTCCGTTCATTCTGGTGTCCATCATCTGATTTTGGGCATTACCATCACAACAGGCACCAACCATTTTGCAGCCACAGCTCCTTGGAGCAGCGTCAATAGTATGGTCCCTTTGGACTTAATGTCCTCAGACTCCCCCAGCATGGTAGAGTAGAGTTTTTGCTGGGGGTGGGAGAATATAAAAAATTGCAAGTTTGAATGCCAGGGGATTAAGTAAACTGAAAAGAATTGAAGAAGGTCATAACTCAGATCATCCATGAGAGAGTTGCAGATATAAAATTGGTACAGAACAGATGGCCCAGTCAAGTGATACATACAGTTTCTTAAATTTAAACTTTAAAACTTAATTTTGTAAATTTCATGAAAATTTACAATATATGTGCAAAGCAGAGCATGAGCTGGCCTCCAATGATGACGTTTTCTTTGTGTCTTTTTGGCTTCTCAGTAGGAGATAGGCAAAAGTGAAAGAAACAGCTGTAGTTAACAGACTTTGCATTACTTGTGTTTTCTTCTTGTCACATGTTGTTTCCCTCTTCGTTTATCATTTTGTATTCCTCTCATATTCGTTACTGTACCAATTGCTCCCAGTTTTAGATATGAGAAAGGAAAAGGAGACCGATGTAAAGAAGGGCTTACCAACGGGGGTAAAAAACCCAAAACATTTTGTGAAATGAGAAATTCTCAAAATAACCATCATCTTCAGATCAGTTCTTTTAAGGCGAGTGTACATTATAGATTCAAAAGTGAAGCAGTTGTGTCAAATTAAGATGTTTTTAGCACCTAATCCGGGGGTGTCCAACTCCAGCCCTCGAGGGCTGGTGTTCTGCAGGTTCTAGATATCACCCTAGGTCAACGCACCTGAATGAAATGATTAGTTCATTAACAGGCCTCTGGAGAACTTCAAGACATGTTGAGGAGGTCATTTAGTCTTTAAATCAGCTGTGTTGGATCAAGGACACATCTAAAACCTGCAGGACAGGACACCCCTGAGGACTGGAGTTGGACACCCCTGACCTAATCTAAGTCAGGCTGATCTATTCAATTCAATTCAATTTTATTTATATAGCACCAAATCACAACAACAGTCACCTCAAGGCGCTTTATATTGTACAGTAGATCATACAATAATAGATACAGAGAAAAACCCAGCAATCATATGACCCCCTATGAGCAAGCACTTTGGCGACAGTGGGAAGGAAAAACTCCATTTTAATCCGATCGTTCAGTCTGACGTCACTAGCCGTGTCTGGGCCTAAACTCTGCTGCAGGTCCATATATCAAATGATCACTGTGGCATTACTGAGAGTTAAAACACTGTCTTAAGTCTTTCATCTTTAATAAAATTATCAGCATTCTGCTCTACCAGGTGTAACAACTGAGTTTAACATCCAGGCATCCATGAAAACGGAATTTATGACATTTAACGGAGTTAGAAGTTAGCAGGGAGTTAGCTTGCTAGCTTCAATCTAAATACAATATAGCATGTCCTGACTGCGGGGTTTTGGAAACGAATTAAAACGTACAGCTTTCTTATCACTTCCAACATAAATGAAGACAGAAAACTAAACAGCAGTGACGTTTGTAGGGTTACTGAAGTTGGGCTAGCTGGTATATAATGATGTGCTACGTGACCGCTAGCAACACAGCTATATTAGCATAATATAAACAAGCTAACTTTTTTTCCACTCGATAAAAGTTAACGTGAGGGTTCTCAGTAGTCAGGAACAAATGTAATCGCATGGCAGGATGCTGTAAAAGGACCAAACTTCAGCCAGGAGAACAACTGAGATAATCCATCCACAATACGAGGTTAGTCATTCATATACTGCCGCATGGGCTGTGCTGTAGTTACATCGTAAGGTTTTAAAAACTGAGCTTAAATAAATGATTAGCGGTAATAAAAGCCGAGGGAGGTCAACGGTGATCACTGACTTTTTTAGGAGCTTTTTGAGATTAAGTAGAAGAAAATACAAAGCATTAAACATGTTAACAACACAAAAGCCATATTAAATGCAGACTACTTTAGTCCCGGAAGTAGGATTTGTCACGTCATCACTTAATAATCGGACAGGAAGGGAGGGGCGGGGCCATCTGCTGCGACCGGTTGGGGTGAGAGAAGAAAAACAGGATAAAGACATGCTGTGGAAGAGAGACAATGTATGTTTCAGTGCAGAGAGGTCTAAATCTGATCTTTAATTTTCCTCAATAAAAACTTCAGCTTTCTAAACTCTCAAAACAGGCTTTCTTTAATGCAAATTTTGTAAATGTATCTCAATCCAGCTGTTTATATTTTACTTTTTTAAATATGACCTTGATATTGTCATACTTCATTTGGTTTAATGGCCTCCATGTTGAGAATTAGCCTGATTAACTCTGCTTTGACTCACCAAAGATTTACTGACTAGCAGAAGTTGATAGAAATGCACATAAATTCAAAATGTTGCTACTGAGCTCCTCAAAACTAGATTGATTTCTTTACTCACCACATCTGGGTTATAGATATCAGCAGGAGCTATTTTCCAACACCTTGCAAATTATCTAATTTCACTGGTTTTAGAGCAAAAATAATAAACTAAAAGTATAAGCAAACCCATTTTGAAGCATTTTGTTTGTTGATTACCATCGCTAATCAGAAGGTCACTCAGCAATCATATCCTCCACCAAGACAAGTGCCAAATTTTGCAGTTCATCAAAACTGAGATGCACAAAAATGTAACTTAATTTGAATCTAATGTCCACTTTTTATTCAACTCCAAAAGCATTCAGGAAATTCATCGTCATCTTATCTTCCTGAAAAAAAGGAAAAAGCATTTGAAAAATGTATTAAAATGCCTACTATTTGGCTTTGAAGTCAACCAGTTGCTAAGTTGCTAACTAGCTTACACCAGTTGCTAATGGTTACTTGCTACTTCCTATTGCTAGGGAAGTTTATATGTACATAAAACACAACAAAATGAGCGGTTATCCTATTAAAGATATTAATATTATATGTCTGCATGTTCCCAGCATCAAGGTATGTGATTGACTATAGAAACATCCAATCTAATTTCCCTGGAAATGGACTGGTTGTACCTTTTAATCACACTGGGAACATTTCAGGGCATTTAATCTGCTTGGGGTGTTTTATTTTGAAAACTGACCATCTTCTCTGTGACACTTATGTGTTTTGCTTTTGTCTGTAATAAGAGTCCGAGAATGCTTAAGTAAATAAATCCCCACATCCTTGATGTTGTTGAACCAAACAAAACTGCCATGCATTATGTGTTCTTGCCATAACTCACTGCCCACTAACTGACTACAGAAAAAATATTCTATTTGTACGATTAGAGACTCTTTGGTAAACAATAAAAAGTCTTTGTGAGGGTGAGAGACTGAAAAGCTCAGAGATAATTATTGTCTCCATGATTACTTTATTCTCTGTGTAAAACCCTGGCATAGTGTGACTGATAACACTTTTAAATATGCATTGTGTTTCCTTAGAAAACGACAGATGCATAACACAATGGATGCAGTAGTTCTAAAGACATGAAAGTTGTATTAACTTCTGTTCTTCAACAGCACTGCAGTCCTGTACATGCTTCCGTTGAGAAAGCAACAAAGGTTTTGAATTATGCTGTTACACTACCCTGTGGGGATAAACTAGCTTTGTGTGATAGAAAGGTAAGACGTACAGCTGGTTCCATGATGCAGCGTGCCCATTCCAACTAAAGATTTAAAAAAAAAGAAAAGAGGTTGAGATTGAGATATTGTATATTTACCATTGTGTGTTATAAACGATTACTGACCACGCTGTGTGTCCTTTTGGCCAAATGACTGCTATCACTTGCAGTATATTACTGTGTGAATGCACTGGGTCCAGAAACCAGAATGATAAAGTGCATGTTTACTGAGCACACAGCATACAGCATTTGGTTCTGGTAAACAGCATTCATCATGTGAGACCCTGAGAGGTAGAGAAAAAAATAAAATTTCTACCATTTCACAAAATATAACAGTCGTTGACAATAACAGTTTGTGGGAGCATTAAAATGTATTGGCAACTTTTTCTCAGTCCTAGCTGGCAGTGCATCCCTTGTTTATCAGTTCAGTTGAAAACACAGCGAGTATCTGATTATAACTGAGGACAGTGAAACTTTCTTTAGGTCACGAGCAGTTGTCCAAGCATTTCACTACATATCGTACTGTGTATGACTGTGTACGTGACAAATAAAATTTGAATTTGAATTTGAATTTGATCTCTATCGTCATTACTTTATTATGTTTCTGGAACTGATCTGTAAATCCCTTTTCTCTAATTGTTTTATTGTTTTCTAACAAAATGTACATTTACACAGTAACAGGTTAGTTATGATCTCTTCAAACAGGTACCAGAAAACAATGGGTGACATTATGGTTGCGCTTTCCATCTTTTCTACAGTGTGTTTGGTTTATACGGTTGTCTGGCACTTCAGTGTAGCTTCGCTAAAGCCTTTCCATATTAGGGAAGTTCTGTATCTACTGCAACCTATAAATATTTCATTATTAATAAAGTCACTTAAAGTAGGCTGTGTTCATGATTTGTGCTACTGGTGCTGAAGTACAATCTGCAGCCGCAGCAGAAATGGAGGTTCCTAAACCAGTTTTTGTTCAGCCTGTGCTACTAACATACTGATAAAACTGTCCTTTTTAAGTTGTAATTATTTATCAAATGACTGAAGACATTGCCAGCTTATTTACCTAGTACCTGGGATAGACTGGACATTTTGTTCAGTCTGTTTTTTATGCACTAATCATACCATGATTGCATTCTGCATAAATTTGTTATGACCATGTAGTAAATGACACGTTCCAGAAAGAATACTAAAAGCTTTTTTAAAATGGTGGTGTGATAATAGATATCAATTAGTTTTTGGTATATGACTTTAGTGACCACCATATTTGTGCTGGATAAATCAAGCTGTAGCACGAATGCGAAACCTCACCAGAGAGATAAATATTAATGCGGCTTTATCCATAGGGGCAGCTCACAGACATGAAAGCAAGTCTGTTAACACCAATCGAGCATCTGCCATCTCTCATGAGCTTTGTCTAGCTGATCCAAGCTGAAAGCTGAGCTGCACAGGGCCAATATCTAAAGAGGCTGTTAAGAACAGTGATCAAAACTCAGCTGTATCAAGGGGCAGCTGTGTGGCTTTGGCTGCATGATGTTTGTGCCAAGGTGTCTGTGTTTATTTTAATAAGATAAGATCATTTATGCCAAAAACTTGAGAAATTTCTTTGTTACAGAAACCAAAACATTAAACATAGCTCAGTAATATAAAACTGTTAAATAAACATCTAAATACAATCTAAATTCAACAGAATATAATGTATAAACCTGAATATATTTGTATAATAGTATTAAGGAGCTAAAATGCTGTAGTATGATACAATAAGCTGCTGATCTGTGGCAATGTGCAAAAGGACCAGATGATGACAAGAAATAGAAATATGCTGCAGACAAGGTAAAAGCTAAAATACATGTGACAGATTTCAAAGATTATACTTAGTTTCTAAAAATGGTCAATTTTGTGAGAAATTATGGCAACTAAGATTGCACAAACTGGATCATCATCACCACGAGTGAGTTAGACTCAGGAAGAAGAAAGCCTACAAAAGTCCAGACAACAAACCACAGTGATTTTTCATCTTCTGGACATACTTGAATTTAATTTCAAACGTTACTAAATGTTGCTGCTCACTCTGATTCTCATTTTCCCCAAGAAATCTGAAGCCACTGTGGCACTACATCAACTTTTTCTTCTTTCTAATGGTCTGCAGTTGGTGCCTTCTTGGGTAAATCCATTAATGGTGAATGGTGATAGTTAAAATGCTAAAGTCAGGGCTTCACCATTAGTCCGTGTCTAAGAACAGAACTAAGAACTAATGAGGCTGAGTGTTCTCTGTCCCACTGGCCATCATTCATTATTAAGGCAAAATTCCCCGAGCTTTGCAGCCAAATATACATGCCTGTCAGTATATTTGCCTAATAGTGTAAAGGGTCTTGTGACTAAGGTGATGGCGTCGAGAGACAAAAAAATGAGAATAATAGCTGATGCTTCCATTGTTTCCATTTCTGGCTCACTTTGCAGTTATTATGTGAAATCTAGCAGAGGTTCCTTTGATTTTCAATTTCCTGCTTTAATGGAATATTAATGGGTATTCCAGGTGAAATTTTTTTCCATGAGGCATACAACGTTGGTTGTTCTACATGTGAATTAAAAAAGCATTAGTCCTCTTGTTTGTCACAAGCTGGAACCCCTTCACACTCGTTCAGCAGTCAGATCACGTTTCCATTTGCAGACACTATGGGTTTACACCCACACATTTAAATCTGAGCTAAGCACACTACAGTATATCTGCTGCTCTGGTGATAACACATTATTTTGTGTGCTCAGTCGCACAAGCATTTAAAATTCACAGCAATATCTTAATTGGAATGGATTTGCTCATAGGGATGAATTTGTAAGAGAAAGAGAAGTTTTGCATCTTTAAACTTTTGAACACTGACACTTTTGAAACGTAAAACCTCAAAGCCAAAATAATCTCTAACCACTGATGTAATTTATTGTCACATAAGGTGGCCAATGAACAGAGAAAACTGCTGAAAGCTATTGGAGGAAGCAGACCAGCTCACTTATCAAGCAGAAGGAAAAAATGCCACATCTGATGTATTTTGGCACTTCACTTTGTCCCTTTGAGTAACAGCAAGATGTCTTGAAAATACTAACTTTTTAAAGAGAGAACTTCTTGCAGTCTTGATTGAGCCTCAGCTGACTGAGTTTTTGCTACAATTTTCTATAGCAAAAATCCATGTTTTGAAAAAAGCTTTGTGAAATGGTTCAGTAGGAGGTCACTACCTTGACTGGGAAAGGAAAACCATGGTCCAAACATGAAGCCAGACATGTGAGTGAAGCACTGAATTGAGCATCTTATGAGCCTTAACCACTGAGACTCATCCAGCCATAGTCCAAAAAAATGACATGCAGCCCCTGCTTTGTTGACCCACCACATATAGACATATGCACTAGAATCGACTGTTGTGTGAGCTGGATAGCAGGTGAATACAGGAACCTGAAAATGTTCACCACTGGTGATGCAGACTCGTTTTTGTGTGATGTGAATTCTCAGGTAAGCAAGGAGCCTTAGCTAGTGTTTGAGATGACGTGGTCTACAAAGCTGATTCTGGGTTTCTGGGACGATGAAATTGCAGAAATACAAAACTGTAAACAAATGGTTATTTTCTTGGTGTAAAACTGATTCAAGACAAAAAACTATTTTTTAACTGTAAACATGAACTAATTGCCACAAATTTCAGTTCTGTTTTTTTTTAAACTGGAGTCTTTATTGAACCCTCTGACAAGTTAAAAATAGAAGAAGAAATCAAATAGTTCATTTTTGCTACATCCAACATTTTTGTGCAGTTAATTGCTTAAATATTTATTGTGTAATTTATTCAGGTTTTTCAGGACATAAAAAAATCACAAAAGCTCATCAAATATGATACACTTGGCGTTACTGGGTTAAAGAGAAAGAAGCACGATGAACACCAGGAAATAAATTAAATTTCATGAACGGAATGATTTGTAAAGGCAATAGAAGATATAATGATAATTTGCTTAATAACCCTGAAGAAATATAGGAGCATGGACATCTGCTCCTAATGCAGCATTTGACACTAAAATAATCATTCCATGGCCATAAAGAGAGCTACTCATGATAATCAAGACAGTTATGTCATCTAACAGAAAGCAGAACCGCTTATACAAATTTGACCACAAGGTTCCAAATGTGGAACTGATTTACAGAGTTTCATTTGCCTCTCTTCATTCTTTGAGCCCGCTTTTGTAATCTTTTTCATTTCTGCAAAACTTATTTATATGTGTATGCTTTTGGCAGATGCTGATTGGTCCTCCTTATATTTTAGTGAAGCATGACTATAGTGACTTCCACAGTTTGACTTGGATTACAACCTGCCCCTCCTTGTCATATATTTTCTTTTATTTCATGTACGCCAAAATGGAAAATGTGTAAAAGTTCATCTTGTAAGACTAGGTTTGGCACGGTGAACAGCACTGAAACAGGAAGACAAATAAAAACATATTAAAAAGTCACGAGAAAGAAATACAGTTGAAAAAAAAAGTGTATGTAGACAGATAGGTTTAATATTTCTTCTGCATGTGTCAAATGTCAGAACAAGGTTTCACCATAATTAAATGTCTAATATTTCAGTTTTCTTGCACTTTACTCCCAATTATCCACATTAGCTCGCCCCCATTTTTTGGCTTTCCAGAATTTCGCACTAAAGCTGGAGTTTGGTCTCACTCTAAGGCTAAGGGTTTGTTTTGCTGCACCGCTTCTGCTGTTCTCCTTATCAGCTTTAATCAGTCATTCTTGTCTAGGAGGCAGGGGGAACCTCAGAAGTCAGCCAGCCTGTTCATTAAAACCATTAACATTTTTCATTCATGATTATCCCTTTGAAAAACAACAGCACTGCATCGCTGTGTGCCTCTGTGCGAGTATGTGGTGGGTGGAGAGTGAATGCCTTTGGGAAGGAGTGATGCTAAAGCTGTTACACATACATTGATTAAGCGAATATCCACACAAATTAACCAGTCAGACATCAGCGCACGTTTTCACCATACAGGCAGCTCCACAGCAGCTGCAGCAAGATGTCAAACAGCCCCTCCTCTCCCTTTCTTCTTTTTTACCCTTTCATTATTTTCCCTCATTAATCTTTAATGCTGACTTTATTCTCCATTTTGTGTACAGCAAAGGTAGCACAGTTGGATGAAAATTATTTGGCCAAAAATCAAAGTTGGCACTAAAATGTAATTTTATTGAGGATTTTAAATAATTTCTCAGTGGAACTGTTGATGTTTTCATCATTCTTCGGTAACAGTAAACAAGAACTTCAAACTACTGCTTCATGCATTTGCCAAATTGATTAAATAAAAGATGCACAACATCGCATTTGTTGCAAAAGGTTTTCAACAGCACCAAATCTCACCCACTCACTTTTGTTGTGCTCCATCTCTCTAATTTTTCTCTGAATGTGCTTTTAATACCTTCTGTTTTCAGCATTCTTTTTAGATACTTTGTTTCATCACTATCTCTCACATTATCTCTATTAATAGGCTTCCAATCTTATTGCTTTTCCACCAGTCAACGCAGTAGTTGCTTTAGAAGAATAATCCGAGATAGTTCCATAGAAATATATGTTTGCATTGAGATGGCAATATATATTTTCACTGACTTCATCAAAATGTTCAGACAAGACAGAAAAGGTTCCAGTGAGAGTGATGCCATACAGGGTGATGTTTGGCTTTATTTCAAGTTTCATTGAATGGCAAATCACAAAAGATGCTGAAATACCTTTGAATCAGAGCATATGACAATTTTTCATTTCTTTGTTTCAGTTCTATTGTCAAACACAAGACTAGCATATAGTGTGTGTTTAGTAGCAATAAGCAAATTTCCCTGTTTTATTAAAAAATTAACAAAAATATCTGATATATTTTTTGTGTTTCTTTCTGTTGCCGACTCTGTGGCACTCAGTCGGTCTTATTGTTGTAACCACAAGCCTGATGGCAGAGAAAGACCCCTGTTACACTGTGGAAGTATTTGTACTATTGTCTGCAGCAGTCATGATAAGTGTCTGGCAACTGCTGAGGAGGAGGTCATGTAATATCATTTAATTTGGGACCTCATGTCTACTGTGATGCAGCATGTAAAAACCAAGTCCAAAATTGGCTTCCTAAAATTTAAAATTGTTGGGCTCAACAAGCAAGAAACAGATTTCATTTATCTACTTATTTATTTATTTATTTTAAACTTCAAAATGTCAAACATTTAATTATCGTGGTCTAGTAACAATGCAAAAAGAAAATACACACTTGAAGCCAAGGTTCAATGTAGGCCGGAACAACTTGGAACACCATTCAGCACTTTCAGCAAATCAGTATTTAAATCTTAAATTAACAGATTAAAAACTGTGCTGCGGTTTATTCCAGCTAATGGCGAAAAAATAATTGCTTAGTACTGAACATCCCATGAACCACCTAAACCTTTTTTACATCCCTTTCCAATGGTGAATGTGTCAAATTTGGTGCAGGTGTCTTAAACAAGTAGATGCATTTTTTTGCAAACAGCTTAACAGATATCGTCAAACAGACTCTTTCTGTGCAGTTTGCCTCTGCAGCAGAAATACATTCAGAGATCTGTAATCAAAATAATAAGGATCTTTCCACAACTGTTTCTAATAATTTGCTGATAAATGGCAATTTAATTTAAAGACTAATAAATACCAAAAAAGATGGCATGAAGATTTTTTTAAGTATAGGAGTTACCTCAGCATGCGTACAGTACGAAAGGAACACAGCTGAACTGTTAATAATGGTTAGCAATGAAGGCCAAGTGCTTGTACCATAAGACTTCCAAATTGTTCTCTAATGAGAAAGACGAAGGCTTAATTTTACCCATTATTGTAGTGAAGTCATTTAGTGGAATTGGAGCTAATAAGGTAATTGACTCAGGATGCTGAGGGCCCTCTTCATAAGGGGAAGAACTTTTAGATCTCAAGTCCATCACCTTATTAACGAACTGATTAAGGAATGTATTACAGCCATCATCACAGAGTATGACAGCCTGCTCAGGTGGGGACAAAACAATGCTGTTAATAGGCTCAAATAATACCCTAGTTTTTTTCTGTTACAATTTATGAGATTAGTGAAATAAGAAGATCTGGATTCTTTCACTGCCTCATTATGAGAATGGAAAAATTCTTTAAAATATTCTCTATGGACAATCAAACCAGTGGTTGTCCATAATGCTTTTTGACGGGAGCATCAGAGTGAGCTAGAAACAAAATAGTGATAAGTGGTTTTGTAAGGAGAGACCTGGTCTATAATTACAAGATAATGTGCACTAAAAGAATTAATAAAGAATGAGCAAAAATAAAGAATTTACAAATATTATCATTAGAGAAAGATGAAAATTGAAAGAGAGAAGAAAGAACAGAGTCAACAACAAAACAGAATCAATAATAAAAACAAGTTAAAAAAAATCATTCTAAGAGAGACTGCAAGGTTACTCAACCCAATTTAATTTAAGTACAAATGGTCTAGGGTAACGCCGTAAGTGAAGACCAAAGTATGCCCTACAAATACCTGCTAGTAACAAAGCATGTATGTGCAGGGCAACAAAGTAACAAAGCAGTAGGTATCATACTAATACTATAATATGATGTTATTAACTCTAGCCCAAGCACTAAATTTCTGTCTGTGGCGCAACAGTGGGCCATGTACTTTGCTAGTGCAATAAAAATGTTCCAAAAGCCACAAAAGAGCACAAACACAGTCAAAAGACAAAGTTCAGTAACTCCAATTACTGGATGAAGAATAGCAGTTACCTGCTGACGACAGCTGACTCACTGAGTAACTCCTCTAACTCCAGTGGATGAGTTTCAAAAAGCAATAAACAGTTGTCTAGGTGGAAAGTCATTGAGGCCAGAACTGTCTTTGTGCTAGACTGTAAAACAAAGGCATTATAATCCTTTTGTCATTTTGTCAGGCCACAGGGATGTTTTACACCTAGTCTTATCCAGTGATTCACATATAATCTGTGTTGTAGTTTCCAGTTCAGCTCATTTTGCATATACTAGTGCTTGCAGCAGAAAATACATAACCTAATGTGATAGAAAGGATCAGCTTTGTGTCATTCTGAATTTTTCTCCTCACCCCTAAAGATTTTCTCATCTGTGAAGTGAGGGTTTTTATCTGTAATGAAATCACACCACTGGAATCTGCTTAAGGTCAGTTGAAAATTAATCTGATAAAAGTTTGTTTTAAGGAAAGCCTGTTCGGCTTGATTTGTGCAAAATTTCCAGCAACTTCACTTCAGTCGTCAGCCATCAGGGTATATAGAGCCCAGTCTGTGTCATAGAGCCATCTCAAAAATATGAATAATGCATCTCAAATATCTCATCCAAGCTTTTTTTCATAGCACCTGTTCATCTTCAAATGTAGTCTACCAAAGCTAAGGACTGGCTCCACCATTTCACATGTTGAAGTGGTCTAGAGCAAGAAAACTGAAATATTAATGAATAAAGAAATAACTCCAAGTGATGTGACACAAGTGTAATATACGTATAATATACTATAGAGAACAAAGCGATCTAAGCACTCCACCCTCTACATTGATGGGGAGAAGGTACAAAAGGGTAGAAAGCTTTAAGGAGGTAGAAAGGGTAGAAAGCGGCCGAGAGTCCGCATCTCGGCCAACCTTACCTGGTCAACAAACATTTCCTACCAGGTAGGGAAAGCACATCAAAGACTGTACTGGGCCTGAGACAAGAAACTGCTTCCGTTCCACCACCAGAGCCTTCTGACTTACTGCTGCACACTCTGGTTCAACTGCTGCACCGCGGAGGACAAGAGGAAACTGCAGCAGGTGGTGAAGGCAGCAGAGCGGGCAATTGGCACTAACCAAGACATTTATACTGGCAGACTTCAGCAGAAAACCAGCATCATCATCAAAGACCCCTCACACCCTGGACACCCCCCCCTCCCTCTGATAAACGCTTCAGGTCCATCAGGTCAAAGAAAAATAGACTCAATAGGAGTTTTTACCCATAGGCTGTCAAACATGCCCTACCTCCACCCTGATTGGAGGATAACTGCACTGCCAACACTCATGGACATTACACCTTATTTATCAACCGTATTTCTATGTATACTTTAATGCAACCAAAATTCCTATCTCTTCAAACTGTATTTATTATAACACTATTTATTATAGTTGCAACAGCCCCCCAACTCCACCCACTACATATATATGTATATATATGTAGGAGTGTAGGTGGAAATATGTGTGTGTAAGTATGTTCGCATATATATATATATATATATATATATAGATATATATAGATATATATATATAGATATATATATATATACATACATACATAAAAACACCCAGCACGCCCCTGCGGGCGGTTTATCCTTCAAGCTCGGGTCCTCTACCAGAGGCCTGGGAGCTTGAGGGTCCTGCGCAGTATCTTAGCTGTTCCCAGGACTGCGCTCTTCTGGACAGAGATCTCCGATGTTATTCCCGGGATCTGCTGGAGCCACTCGCCTAGCTTGGGAGTCACCGCACCTAGTGCTCCGATTACCACGGGGACCACCGTTACCTTCACCCTCCACATCCTCTCGAGCTCTTCTCTGAGCCCTTGGTATTTCTCCAGCTTCTCGTGTTCCTTCTTCCTGATATTGCTGTCATTCGGAACCGCTACATCGATCACTACGGCCGTCTTCTTCTGTTTGTCTACCACCACTATGTCCGGTTGGTTAGCCACCACCATTTTGTCCGTCTGTATCTGGAAGTCCCACAGGATCTTAGCTCGGTCATTCTCCACCACCCTTGGGGGCATCTCCCATTTTGACCTCGGGACTTCTAGGTTATACTCGGCACAGATGTTCCTGTACACTATGCCGGCCACTTGGTTATGGCGTTCCATGTATGCTTTGCCTGCTAGCATCTTGCACCCTGCTGCTATGTGCTGGATTGTCTCTGGGGCATCTTTACACAGCCTGCACCTGGGGTCTTGCCTGGTGTGATAGACCCCAGCCTCTATGGATCTTGTACTCAGAGCTTGTTCTTGTGCTGCCATGATTAGTGCCTCTGTGCTGTCTTTCAGTCCAGCTTTGTCCAGCCACTGGTAGGATTTCTGGATATCAGCCACCTCCTCTATCTGCCGGTGGTACATACCGTGCAGGGGCCTGTCCTTCCATGATGGTTCCTCGTCTCCCTCCTCTTTCTTGGGTTTCTGCTGCCTGAGGTATTCACTGAGCACTCGGTCAGTTGGGGCCATCTTCCCAATGTATTCTTGGATGTTCCTTGTCTCATCCTGGACTGTGGTGCTGACACTCACCAGTCCCCGGCCCCCTTCCTTCCGCTTAGCGTACAGCCTCAGGGTGCTGGACTTGGGGTGAAACCCTCCATGCATGGTCAGGAGCTTTCTTGTCTTTATGTCAGTGGCTTCTATCTCCTCCTTTGGCCAGCCTATTACCCCAGCAGGGTACCTGATCACGGGCAGGGCGTATGTGTTGATGGCCCGGATCTTGTTCTTACCATTCAGCTGACTCCTCAGGACTTGCCTGACCCTCTGCAGGTACTTGGTGGTTGCAGCCTTTCTAGCGGCCTCTTCATGGTTCCCATTTGCCTGCGGGATCCCCAGGTACTTGTAACTGTCCTCTATGTCTGCAATGTTGCCTTCTGGTAGTTCAATCCCCTCAGTTCTGACTACCTTCCCTCTCTTTGTTACCATCCGACTACACTTCTCCAGTCCGAACGACATTCCAATGTCATTGCTGTATAGCCTGGTAGTGTGGATCAGTGAATCGATGTCTCGTTCACTCTTGGCATACAGCTTGATGTCATCCATGTACAGGAGGTGGCTGACAACTGCTCCGTTCCGTAGTCGGTATCCGTAGCCAGTCTTGTTAATGATCTCACTGAGGGGGTTCAGGCCTATGCAGAACAGCAGTGGGGACAGAGCATCTCCTTGGTAGATCCCGCACTTGATAGTAACTTGTGCTATGGGCTTGGAGTTGGCCTCTAGTGTTGTACGCCACATCCCCATTGAGTTCCTGATGAAGGCTCTTAGGGTCCCATTGATCTTGTACAATTCTAGGCATTCCAGTATCCAGCTGTGGGGCATTGAGTCATAGGCCTTCTTGTAATCAATCCAGGCAGTGCACAGGTTGGTCAGTCTGGTCTTGCAGTCTCGGCTGATTGTTCTGTCTACCACTAGCTGGTGTTTTGCACCTCTGGTATTCTTGCCAATTCCTTTCTGTGTCCCGCTCATGTATTGACCCATGTGCCTGTTCATCTTAGCCGATATGATGCCTGACAGGAGCTTCCATGTAGTACTGAGGCAGGTTATTGGTCGGTAGTTGGAGGGGACCGGTCCCTTCTTGGGGTCCTTGGGGATCAGGACCGTCCGGCCTTCAGTTAGCCATTCCGGGTGTCTCTCGTTAACAAGCAGCTGGTTCATTTGTGCTGCCAGACGCTCGTGGAGTGCAGTCAGCTTCTTCAGCCAGTAGGCGTGAACCATGTCGGGCCCTGGTGCTGTCCAACTCTTCATACTGGAGACCCTTTCTTGGATATCTGCCACTGTGATGGTTACTGGACCCTGTTCAGGGAGGTTGCTGTGGTCTGCCCTCAGATCCACTAGCCACTGAGCATTGCCGTTATGGGTTGCATCCTTCTCCCATATGCTCTTCCAGTATTGCTCCGTCTCCAGCCTTGGTGGTGGTGTTCTCTTATTGTTCCCTTGCCACTGAGAGTACACCTTTGCTGGTTCTGTGGAGAACAGCTGGTTTATTCTCCTGCCTTCTATCTCTCTGGTGTACCTCCTCAAGCGGCTGGCCAAGGCTGTGAGTCTTTGCTTGGCAGTTTCCAAGGCCTCAGGTATGGACAGCTTGCTGTATTTCTTAGGCACCTTATTTGTCGCACCTTTCTGCAACTCTGTTAGTTGGCTAACCTCCCTCCGTGCTACTTTGATCTTGCCCTCTAGCCTCCTTCTCCATGGAGGGTACTGCCCCTTGTGGCTGTTCAACTTGTAGCCAAGCATCTCACTGATCACTGCTGCCGTATTGTAGATCAGCTTGTTAGTGTCGGTAATCGTGGTTGTAGGTATTGCCCGTAGTGCTGCATTAACATCATCTAGCAGACCTTCTGAGGGTACTTCACGTAATCTTGGTAACCGGCTACGGGGGATCCAGGTTTCAAGCTTGGCCATGATCCTATTTTTCAGGTCAGTTCCTCTCGCACTCAACGATCCTTCTCCTATCGCACTTGGGGCTATGTACCCAATCTCGGGTGGGGGTGATGATATCTCCCCCCTGACCTGGCGTCCTGACTCCTCCTTGCCGTAGCATTTGTGTTGTACCTCGTCAATCTCTAGCTGTGAGAGCAGTCCCTTCTTTCGAATGTTGGAACACTGAGCTACTAGTTGTTTCGCCGTCATTGTGGATGTTGGGTATCGAAGAATCCATAGGTCCCTCATCCTATTCATGTAGCCCCTTCCGCCAGGGTTACTTGCGTAGTAGCATTCCAACAACGCCCTGTTTTCGTCCCTTGCCCACCGATGCCTTCTTGTTCCAGTAGCCCACTTTTCGTCAGGGTGCCCTGGTTCCTCAACACCTGACGCGGACCTTGTTGATCCGGGCGACGTCCGAGCCGGCATGCCTTCATATTTATCTGTCTCGCTCATGTCTGCGGTAGGCTTGCTTAGCATAGGGGGTCTAGCCTTAGGACCCTTACTGGATACAGACGCCCCAGGCAGGAATCGAACTTGCGATCCTCTGTTCCAAAGGCGTGTAGTTTAACCACTACGCTATAATGCATATATATATGCATTATTCATATATATATATATATATATATATATATATATATATATATATATATATATATATATATATATATATATATGTATGTATGTATGTATGTATGTATGTGTATGTATGTATGTATGTATATATATATATGTATGTATGTATATATATGTATGTATGTATATATATATATGTATATATATATATATATATATATGTATATACATATATATATATATATATATATATACACACACACACAGTGGCTTGCAAAAGTATTCGGGCCCCCTTTGAACTTTTCCACATTTTGTCACATTACAGCCACAAACATGAATCAATTTTATTGGAATTCCACGTGAAAGACCAATACAAAGTGGTGTACACGAGAGAAGTGGAACGAAAATCAGACATGATTCCAAACACTTTTTACAAATAAATAACTGAAAAGTGGAGTGTGCGTAATTATTCAGCCCCCTGGGTCAATACTTTGTAGAACCACCTTTGCTGCAATTACAGCTGCCAGTCTTTTAGGGTCTGTCTCTACCAGCTTTGCACATCTAGAGACTGAAGTCCTTGCCCATTCTTCTTTGCAAAACAGCTCCAGCTCAGTCAGATGGACGGCGTTTGTGAACAGCAGTTTTCAGATCTTGCCACAGATTCTTGATTGGATTTAGATCTGGACTTTGACTGGGCCATTCTAACACATGGATATGTTTTGTTTTAAACCATTCCATTGTTGCCCTGGCCTGATGCTGCCACCACCATATTTGACAGTGGGGATGGTGTGTTCAGAGTGACGTGCAGTGTTAGTTTTCCGCCACACATAGCGTTTTGCATTTTGGCCAAAAAGTTCCATCTTGGTCTCATCTGACCAGAGCACCTTCTTCCACATGTTTGCTGTGTCCCCCACATGGCTTGGTGCAAACTGCAAACGGACTTCTTATGGTTTTCTGTCAACGCTGGCTTTCTTCTTGCCACTCTTCCGTAAAGGCCAACTTTGTGCAGTGCACGATTCCCCCATCTGCAGCTCGTCCAGAGTCACCATGGGCCTCTTGGCTGCATTTCTGATCAGTGCTCTCCTTGTTCGGCCTGTGAGTTTAGGTGGACGGCCTTGTCTTGGTAGGTTTACAGTTGTGCCATACTCCTTCCATTTCTGAATGATTGCTTGAACAGTGCTCCATGGGATGTTCAAGGCTTGGGAAATCTTTTTGTAGCCTAGGCCTGCTTTAAATTTCTCAATAACTTTATCCCTGACCTGTCTGGTGTGTTCTTTGGACTTCATGGTGTTGTTGCTCCCAATATTCGCTTAGACAACCTCTGAGGCCGTCACAGGGCAGCTGTATTTGTACTGACATTTAGTCATTAGCACTCATCAGGCAATGTCTATGGACAACTGACTGCACTCAGACCAAAGGAGGCTGAATAATTACGCACACCCCACTTTGCAGTTATTTATTTGGGAAAAATGTTTGGAATCATTGATGATTTTCGTTCCACTTCTCTCGTGTACACCACTTTGTATTGGTCTTTAATGTGGAATTCCAATAAAATTGATTCATGTTTGTGGCTGTGACAAAATGTGGGAAAGTTCAAGGGGGCCGAATACTTTTGCAAGCCACTGTATATATATGCATTTATGTGCGTGTGTGTATTTATGGGTGTATCCATATGTATGCAGGTGTATGTATAAATTGGACATATCTTTCTTTTGTAAATGTAAATTTGTCTGTGTTATTGTCTGTGTAAATACTTACGATATTGTGTACTTCACACACGGAGAGATGCCAAACTGCATTTCATTGTTTTTACAACAATGACAATAAAGATCAATTCCATTCTGTTCTATTAAAGATGCCTCATTGTGGTCCCTTCTAAATCCATCGAACCAGCACAATTTACTTCTAATATAGTTTTTATGCTATTAACTGGTGTGCTCTGAAAAAAAAAAGAAAGAAAAACTGAGAATGACCTCCTGTCTAAAGCCTGAAAAACAGATCCCATGAGGAATAAGAGTTCCATTCTCCCTCAGATCGCTTCAATTACAACATGCCAAAAGGTTATCATGGATTTTTGTCCAGTGGCAGGAAAACATGTTGTCTTTAAAGCCCTCAAGCCTGTGCTGCAATTTGCATATTCCATGTGTCTGTTTTTATTAGAGTTGCATGTTGCTTGTTTGTGGCAGCGCATTCACACTCACAAGCTCTCTGTATAGCATTTAGCTCACACAAATCCTGACACTAGTTTACAAACCATCGTGTCATTTTTAGCCCCTGGTACAATTCCCTTTTATTTATTAATGATGCACATATGATTGACAGAAGTCAATAAATACTGCCAACCCACCATCATAAAGTATAACAAATATTATTGCATTATTATTATTATTAAAATATATTCATTTTATTGTTATTATTATTGCCATATACAGTGGCACCTTTCAGGTATTGTGCTGTATCAAAAATATGAAACTGTAGACTTTCTTGTGTTTGAATTTTTAAGCCCAAAAAAACATTAGCATTTTTATATGTTCCATTTTTTATTTGTATTTGTTTGTTTTTGGTGTTCTTTATGTTTGCTTGTTTATTTTGGAACCAGAAGTGACCGTATTTGAACAACAGGGTAATGCTAATTAATGAAACTAATGATACATAGCAATGATAAATTTTGGAAACTTATGATATATTAGCCATACAATAAACCAAAAATTATCATGAGGGTCCTCTACCAGGGTCCTACGCAGTATCTTGAGGCACTGTGCTCTTCTGGACAGAGATCTCAGGCATCGTTTCCCAGATGAGCTGGAGCCACTCACTCAGTTTCTGGGTCACTGCCCAGAGTGCAATGATTACCACATCTCCTTGAGCTCTTCTCTCAGGCCTTGGTGTTTCTCGAGCTTGCCAGCTGTGATAGACCCCAGCCTCTATGGATCTTGTGGTTAGTGCATGTTCCCATGCTGCCATGATTAATGTTTATGTGCAGTCTTTCAATTGAGTTCAATTTTATTTATATAGTTCAAAATCATAACCCCCTCCGCGAATCACTACCTTGTTGTGGTATAGGGTTTTGTGTGTCCCAGGGATCCCAGGGGCTATAGGCATAGGGTTACAGGGGCCCGGACTTGGAGCCAGTCCTGGTGAGGCTGCTTGAAGGCCTAGCTCAAAGTAGGGACATGGCCCACCCTGGCACCACAAGCAAGTGCGGAGACCCTCACGGAACAATCCCCAGCTCCTAAGACTAGCAACTGGGACATGGAAAGTCACCTCTCTGGTGGGGAAGGAGCCAGAGCTAATGCATTAGGTTGAGCAGTACTGGCCTGTTAAGTGCCTGTGTTGGTGGGTTATCTGTTTCTTAATGTGTGTATGCATGTGTATGCAAATTCACCTGTGCAGGGGCCCGGCTGTGATTGGTGGACCTAAGGAACGGCCTGATGTAACTGGTTCCTGCTGTCGACCTGAACTATAAAAGGGCGACCGAAGAGCTGCGGTATGGGGTGTGTGGCAGACTTCCCTTGCACTTGCCTCAGGTCCAGACGGAGCAGCCGTAGCAATAGCTATTTGGTTAAAAGGTCGGGCATGTGTGTGAAGTGCGGAGCAAGTAGGGGTGAGCTGCCCATTATTTTGGGAAGCCTTCTTTTCTTCTGTGTTTTTAGACCAATATAGCCACCTTTCTTTGCAAGGACACTCAAAAGCCTGCCATCCATGGATTCTGTTAGTGTTTTGATCTGTTCACCATCAACATTGCATGCAGCAGCAACCACAGCCTCCCAGACACTGTTCAGAGAGGTGTACTGTTTTCCCTCCTTGTAAATCTCACATTTGATGATGGACCACAGGTTCTCAATGGGGTTCAGATCAGGTGAACAAGGTGGCCATGTCATTAGTTTTTCTTCTTTTATACCATTTCTTACCAGCCATGCTGTGGAGTACTTGGACGTGTGTGATGGAGCATTGTCCTGCATGAAAATCATGTTTTTCTTGAAGGATGCAGACTTCTTCCTGTACCACTGCTTGAAGAAGGTGTCTTCCAGAAACTGGCAGTAGGACTGGGAGTTGAGCTTGACTCCATCCTCAACCCGAAAAGGCCCCACAAGCTCATCTTTGATGATACCAGCCCAAACCAGTACTCCACCTCCACCTTGCTGGCGTCTGAGTCGGACTGGAGCTCTCTGCCCTTTACCAATCCAGCCACGGGCCCATCCATCTGGCCCATCAAGACTTACTCTCATTTCATTAGTCCATAAAACCTTAGAAAAATCAGTCTTGAGATATTTCTTGGCCCAGTCTTGACGTTTCAGCTTGTGTGTCTTGTTCAGTGGTGGTCGTCTTTCAGCCTTTCTTACCTTGGCCATGTCTCTGAGTATTGCACACCTTGTGCTTTTGGGCACTCCAGTGATGTTGCAGCTCTGAAATATGGCCAAACTGGTGGCAAGTGGCATCTTGGCAGCTGCACGCTTGACTTTTCTCAGTTCATGGGCAGTTATTTTGCGCCTTGGTTTTCCACACGCTTCTTGCGACCCTGTTGACTATTTTGAATGAAACGCTTGATTGTTCGATGATCACGCTTCAGAAGCTTTGCAATTTTGAGACTGCTGCATCCCTCTGCAAGATATCTCACTATTTTTGACTTTTCTGAGCCTGTCAAGTCCTTCTTTTGACCCATTTTGCCAAAGGAAAGGACGTTGCCTAATAATTCTGCACACCTGATATAGGGTGTTGATGTCATTAGACCACACCCCTTCTCATTACAGAGATGCACATCACCTAATATGCTTAATTGGTAGTAGGCTTTCGAGCCTATACAGCTTGGAGTAAGACAACATGAATGAAGAGGATGATGTGGACAAAATATTCATTTGCCTAATAATTCTGCACTCCCTGTAAAGTGTCCTATAATGCCCGTAAACCGGAGGTGAAGGATGCTTTGTGTGCAGGCTTGGTGGAGCGGGGCATTCTCCCTTCCCCGAAGGCCGCTGTAAAGCGGCCTGGTAGGGGCGGCGTGGAGGTGGCTCCGGAGGCTGAGCCGGAGCCAGATGCCAAAGGACCCGTTGGCGTGTCTCCGGCTGAGGTGGAGCCTGATGCGGATGAGGCGGGGTCGGATGCGGCAGAGGTGGGGTCTGGGGCGGCTGAGGAGCCTCAGGCAGTAGGGTCTATGGAGGACCTCCGTTTGACCCTCCGTATTAGCGAGGTAGAGGTTCGCGCTAAAGAGCTTGAGGTGCAAGCTATGCACCTCCGGGTCAGAGCGTTGGAGTTGCGTAAGCCCGCCGCTGTCTAGACACCTGCTTCCGCTGCCTCCACACCTGTCTCGAGTCGCCCTGACACATCCACAGTTACTTCACCAAGTTTTGACATCACCAAACATGTTAAACTAGTACCTCCGTTTCGGGAGGCTGAGGTTGATTCCTATTTTAACGTTTTTGAGCGTATAGCAGCTGCATTGAGTTGGCCTAAGGAGTTTTGGGCGCTGCTACTCCAGCGTAAGTTAATCGGCAAGGCTCAGGAAGTATGTACTAGCCTTTCCATTAACGACAGCCTCCAATATGATATTGTAAAAAAATCAATTCTGCACGCATATGAATTAGTTCCTGAAGCTTACCGTCAGAAATTTCGTAAAAGTGAAAAGACCGCTGAACAAACCTTTGTGGAGTTTGCCCGTGAGAAACATCGCTTGTTTGAACACTGGATGCAAGCCAGCAAAGTGAAGGATATTGAGGCATTGAAGGAGTTGGTTCTTTTAGAAGAATTTAAAAAGTGTCTCCCGGATCAGTTGGTAGTTTATCTAAATGAGCAGAAGGTGATGTTCCTGGCAAAAGCAGCAGTTTTAGCAGATGAATTCACCCTCACACATAAAGTCATTTTTCCAACCGGGGCGGGACGAGAAGTGAGGGGAGGGCAGGAAAAGAGACAAAAATCTCCTAAACAGACCCGAAGGGCGAGACAGGAGGAAACTGAAAAGCGGGAATGTTTTTATTGCCTTGAGTCTGGTCACCTGATCGCCAGTTGTCCTGCGCTGCAGAAGAAAGAGCAGCGCAGAGGGTCTAAGGGACCCGTGGGGCTCATTAAAGTAGTTTCCCCACCTATCGGTCCTGATCAGATGCAGGGGTGTGACCCAGAAATGAAGGTAGAGTCACGTTTTAAACCCTTCCTTTCCCAAGGCTTCGTTTCGGTGGCAGGAGAAGAGAAGGACAGGGTTCCTATCACCATTCTCCGAGACACCAGGGCACATCAATCTTTTATGTTAGATGATGTGTTGCCACTGTCGGATAAAACCGCCTGCCACACGGATGTGTTGGTGTGGGGAATTGTTCTTCGGGCGCCCCTTCACAGAGTATATCTACACTCACCTATCACAACTGGACCTGTGAAGGTCGCCATAAGACGACAGTTGCTGTTTAAAGGTGTGTCCTTTATCTTGGGCAACGATTTGGCCGGGGGGGAAGTGTTTCCACCGCCTGAAGTGATGGATACACCTGTTGCTGCTGATCCAAAAGCGACAGTTTTTTCCCGTTTGCGCTGTTACGCGGGCGGAAGCGCACAAATTTGCTGATGTGGTTAGTATCGCAGATACGTTTGTGGCTGGGGAGCAAAAACCTCCTGTACGGGAGAAAGACAGTGTGGGGGATAAATGCAGTGTGCTAAAATTAATACCGGCATTGAGCGGCGATGTGAATAAAGAAGCTTTGGTAAGCGCTCAGGAAAATGACAAGTCTTTGAGTTCCTGTTTTGCAGCCGTTGTCACGGCTGGGGAAAGCACCCTTCCCCGTTTTTTCCTGCAGGATGGCGTGTTAATGAGGCGGTGGTCTTCTGATCAGAGTGGAACATCAGGTGTTACACAGGTGGTGGTACCATCTCAGCATCGTGATCAGGTGCTAAACTTAGCACATGACGTCGGCATGGCTGGGCACCTCGGAATAAATAAAACTTATTACCGAGTGCTGGGCAATTTCTTTTGGCCTGGCCGTGTAGTGTACCTGACTATGTGAGTCAGCTTCGAGATAGGCTTCGCCTAGCGTGGAAAATAGCCGGGGAAAACTTAAAGCAAGTGCAAACTAAAATGAAGGCTCGTTTTGACAAAAAAGCTGTAGATAGAAGTTTTCAACCAGGGGAGAAGGTGTTGATGTTACTGCCTGTGGTAGGGTCCAGTTTACTAACACAGTTTGCTGGTCCTTACAGTGTTGAATGTAAACTCGACAATAACCATTATGTGATTCGCACTCCAGATCGGCGGCGAAAAACCAGGGTTTGTCATGTGAATACGTTGAAACTGTTCTATCCCTCCAAGTACTAACCAAGCCCATCCCTGCTTAGCTTCCGAGATCAGACGAGGTCGGGCTTGCTCAGGGTGGTATGGCCATGCTCTCCCTTGTTTTAAATGCACTTTAGAACAACACGCAGCAACACTACACATGAGCGGGAGGAGGGAGGTATGGGGTCTTCACACACCCCCGTTCTCTGCTAGTCATTGGAGCGGGGGGGCTGGGAGGAGATGTTAGCTGTCCGATTGGCCTCCCTGCTGCTGCGGAGCCTGGGACGGTCTGCTTGCCTCCACCCCGGGGGGAAGGGTAACATCTCTTGGGTCTGGGTTCTGTTTCCCCCTCTGGGGGCGAGGGTACCTGGACCCGGGGTATAGAGTATGTTTGGGGAGTGTGATTGTGTGTACATGTCCATTTATGTCAATCCTTCCGTTGGGTGAGTGCTGAGTGTTTGTATATGTGTGCATGAGGGTGGGAATGCATGTTTGTGTCTGTGTGTGCCTGTTTGTCTGTGTCTATATGTCAGGTCGGGTCTTAGACTCCACCTCTCTGGGAACTCCCAGGCCCTCCAAGGCCTATCTCCCCTCACCACACTCCCTGCCGGTGACTGATGCCCTCAGGGGTCGGTGCATTGGTGGTTCTTGGTGTCCGGGGCTGGGCGCTCAGGTATGTACCGGCTCACTCCCAGTGGCTGCCTGGCGGGGCCTGGCGCCTGTTGCTCAGTCAGGCCTCCTCCGGGGTGCAGGGGGCCTCTGGGCCTGCGGCTTGATTCACTCTGGCACAGCTGGCTGCCGGCAGAGCCGGCGGGCACGCCGGTGCAGCCCCCTCTAGCTTCTGCTCGGTGGATACTGGGTGACGCCTCGTCTGGGGAATCTCAGCCCTTCCCATGAGGGTGGCACGGATGCCCCTCCGGTGGTCCTCTTTGGGCTCTCGTGCTCTGGGAGCCTCTGGATGTCTGGGGCCTGGATCTCCTCCATGCCTGCTTCATGCCCTGGGGGACAGGGCTATGGCTCTCTACATCCTCTTGCAGACCATTACATGTGGAAACCATTTGAATACAAGCGTGCTGATCCACACAGGTATGCACACGGGTGTTCACTGCTCGTAGACTTAAATTACACCTTTCTTGGCTGCTACTTCAAAGCACATTGTGCGCTGTCTGTCCTGCGTGCTGCACAGCAACATTGAATATTCAGTATTTACTGCTGTTTACACTTAGCTAGATTAATGCGATGGTGTTGTGTTTAGTATGTTGCTTTGGGGGTTTTTTTGCTTGTTTTCTATTCTTCTTCTCTCAACAGGTGATCCAGGAGATTTTTTTTTCTCCCCCCCTTTCTCACTGTCTCTCTCCCCTTCTGTTTTTCTTTTCCTTCCTCTTTCTTTCTCCCTTTCCTATCCCTCACTCATGTCTGTCCCGTCTGTAACATCTGAAAATAAAATATAATAAACAATAAAAACAAAGGTCAATCAAATGGACCAATACGGCAATGCCACGATGATCCATTTGGCAAAGTAAATCCATTGGGTATCCTTGTTGGTCTTCAGACAACAATTCTGATGGCTAAAGAACCAAATGGGACAGGCAAAAAAAAGAAAAAAAAGAAACTGTTCTATCCCCGTAAGCAAAATACAACAGCGCCCCGGTGTGCGCTGTTGCCATCCTCCCCGCCTACAAACTGTCGGATGACGGATTATCTGGGAGGGATGATGCTGCATTAGGAAGTGGGCTGAAAAATGCAGTAATTTTAAATGATCTTGAATCATTTGTTGCCGATTTACCTGAAACTGCTCAAACTGATATCATTACTCTGACAAAAAATAACTTTTCTCTGATCACCAGCGTCAAACGACTGTCTTAAGTCATGACATTGATGTGGAGGGGCATAAGCCAATTAAACAACATGCGTACCGGGTGAATCCAGTAAAAAGGGAAATAATGCAGAGAGAAGTCAATTACCTCCTTGAGCATGGCTTAGCCGTTCCAAGTGCTAGCGCATGGAGCTCCCCATGTGTGTTAGTGCCCAAATCTGACAATACTCCTCGATTCTGCACGGATTATCGAAAGGTGAATGCGGCCACTAAAGCAGACTCTTTCCCATTACCTAGGATGGATGACTGTGTTGATCGGATGGGATCCGCTACTTATGTGACCAAATTGGATTTATTAAAGGGATATTGGCAGGTTCCTTTAACTGCAAGAGCGTCTGAGATCTCTGCATTCGTTACCCCCGATCACTTCCTTCAGTATACCGTGATGCCCTTTGGTTTGCATAATGCGGCAGTGACATTTCAGCGCCTGATGGCTAAGGTTTTGGCTGCTTCCTGGAGCAGTCATCTCCAAACCCTCTTAACTGTTTTTAAGCGTTTCGAGGAAGCATCACTCACTGTAAATCTGACTAAATGTGAGTTTGGAAGAGCCATATATATATATATATATATATATATATATATATATATATATATAGATATATATAGATATATATATAGATATATATAGATATATAGATATTTATATTTTCCATACAGGTAATCTTGACATAAAACAAGAAGTAAACTGAAAGATGGGCCAAACATATATTATATAGATATAGATGGAAACAGAAGAAACACGGGAGCCATCTTTAATCTCCAACCTATTATGGCGGTAGGGCCAATCATCAGCCTCGAGGGACACTGGGTTTTTGTTTTGTTTTGGGGGGTTTTGTTCTATTTGTTTGCTTTTTAAATAACATATATACATTTTATCTTAGTGAAGCAGATACATAGTTTTTCTGTCAGCACTAATCTCCAGTGTTTACAGCCTTCTCTCTTTTTGAACAGGTAAATGCATTCCTGTCCTTTGTCATACCGATGGTGGCCATATCTGTTCTGAATGGGGTCATTGCCAATCAGCTGTTGCGGATGTTCCGTGAGGCTGAGCAAGACAACCGTGTCTGCATGATTGGTGCAAATCCCACCATGCTGAATTTCACTGTGGAGTCCAACCGTGCTCAGTCGCTACGCCATGGAGTTCTTGTTCTCCGTAAGTAAACACTCCAACACTTTTCTGACAGGAATGGGATCTGGTGTGGTCTTCTGCTGCTGTTCAAGGGTTAGCAGGTTGTGCATTTTTTTGCATACCTGAATTGTAGCAAATGGTTATTAGTTTTCTGTTGCTTTGCTAACGGCTCAAAGCAGTTTGGTCATTCTCCTTTGACTTGAGGCATCAAGACATTTTCTGCTGTCATTGAACATGCAACTAAACATAATAATAATAATAATGGATACTTTATTGATCCCCATGGGGAAATTACTTGTTTTTCTCTGCATTTGACCCATTCACTCAGTGAAGCAGTGGGCAGCCCACTAAGCAGGCGCCCGGGGAGCAGTGTGTAGGGACGGTACCTTGCTCAGGGGTACCTCAGGGTAGCCGTTAAGTGGATTCGAACTGCCGACCTTCCGATCATGGGGCGACCACTTTACCTACTGAGCTATCCCTGCCCCTACAAAACATGGCTCTATTCATAGCATAGCATGTAAATGTGAGAGTAAAAATAGTGATATCTTATAATTATATCAAATTTGTACAAAGTATGTTCAGTGTATAGAGACAAACGTATATAGCGGATCCTAGGGATCTATTAGGTAATACAAAAGGTAAAAACATGTTTTATATCCTCTTTTATTCATTTCTTGAGAGTTATTGATGTTTCTGTAAAACACTAGAATTCTGTAAATTCTGACATTTTGAAAATGCATATCATTTATTTATTATAGTTTATTTAAATGAGCAAAAATACATTTTCATAAATCTAATTTTTAAAAAGCTTTAAGCAATTACCAGTCATGGTGTCACGGTTCTGGGTCAGTTTAACCCAGTATTTTGAGTTGTCATGTTTTTGCAGGTTTAGTTTAGTTCCATGTGTCATTTTCTGTCTGTCTCTCAGTGTAGAGTCTGCGTCTTAGTGTGATGGTTTCTTGTTCCTGTTTTATTGTGAAGGTCTGCGTCTCATGTGAGTGTGTTCAGTTTTACCTCTGTCTCGTCTTGTTGATTATTCCCAGCTGTGTCCACCACCTGTGTGTAATTCCCCTGTGTTTCTCTGTGTATTTAAGTCGTGTCCTCTGTCATTGTAGTTGCTGGTCTGTCTGTGTATCCACCATGTCTCACCCGTGTGTTCTCCCTGCTGTCCAGCTCCTCTGCTCGTTCTCATTCTTGTCCAGGTTTGTGCTCTGTAGTTTAGTTGTTTCCAGTCTAGTTTAGTTCGTGCTCCATTTGCTGTTTGTCCATATTTATTTCGTGTTCAATAAACCACCTTCACTTCTCCACTACTGCCTGCGATTGGATCCTCATTTATTATTTTCACACGGCTCTCCTCACCCGCCGTGACACATGGTTCACTCCCTGATTTAAAAAAAAAAAAAAAGATTGAATTACAAATTACCAGGATTTATTTGACACCATTTGCAGAGGTTTTTAGTGCAGTGGTGTTCTTTTATCATAGCCAATGTTCAGCTTGAAAATTAAATGATAGAGATTTACTTATATGACAAGGTTATCACTATGAAGACCACCATTTTTTAAATAAATGAGAAATGTTCACAAAATGTTGTGATATAGCCTTGGATTTTAGATGCTGGTGTTAACAGACTTCAAGCTTTGGAGGATATTAATAGCCTGTTAAGCTGTCCTCAACCTTTTGTGCTTGGGTACACTCCATCACCCACTATGAGAGGCATAAAACTCACTAAGCTTCCATGCACGCAAGCATGTGCACTTTATCGATATCCACCTGCATTAACTCAGCAGCTTCATCAGTCTATCAGTGATCCACACACCCATCACTCCAGCCCTGCAAATGATTCAAAGGAGGCTTATCCTTAGACATATCCTTTTAATCAAATGTGGATAAATTATGAGCTGCAAATAGTCATCATCGGAGACCCGAAGAAACAACCCTTTTAAACATGTCTTCCAACATCTTTTTATGACTACACCTACACCTAAAATTTCCCGGTGGATTCCTGCTGTTAAAATTTCCTCGATTTTCATCATTACAAAATGCTAAACTTCAACAGTGACAGTCTCACAGCAAACTACATGCAATCTAATGATGTTATTTCAGGGTGATCTTGGCTGTACACAAGACTGGTCCTAAGCATGAGCAACTTTTTTGTTAGACAAAAGCTACAAATGTTTGTTAACGTATTTTCATTAGCCTTCAGTTTCGCTTAACTGCCCCTTTTCTTTCCCCATCATAAAGTAAAACAGAGAATGGATTATTTCCATTTAATACTGTCTTAGAACAACCAAATATATTTAAAAATGATTAGTTAAACTTAAAATTAAGGGAGTGCATCACTTACCCACCACTAGCCTGTCAAATAATCTAGTAAAGTTTAATTTATATCTATATTTAAAACTAATGGTTATTTGTATTGTTGTCTGCAGTCATTTTACTTTTGGCACAAGCAATTCCACTGATGTGTACAAAGCTTTTGAGATTCACAGCTGAGAGAAGCCTTAACTGATTCAATGCAGCATTACTACATTTAACTTTTTTTCCCACAGTGACAAAACTTGTGAAAAAGTTGGGACACTGTAAAATCAGAATCAGAATCAGAATCAGAATCGTGTTTATTGGCCAAGTATATGTGCAGACACATACAGGGAATTTGGTTCCGGTAGATGGTGGCTCTCAAGCACAGCAATGTAAAACACACACACACACACACACACACACACACACACACACACACACACACACACACACACACACACACGTGTCTATATATACACATTACACATACATACACAAAGCTGTGTAAACCAACTATAAATAACGAATCTAAACTTATATACATATAATACAGAAATGAATGAGGTGGAATGAATACTACAAAATGTACATAAGGTGCAGCTGCAGTCTGGCAGTGGGAGCAGTGTGACAGGTCAACTGTTAAGAAGGGAGATGGCGAGGGGAAAGAAACTGTTCCTGTGTCGGGTGGTCCTGGTCTGCAGGCTTCTGTACCGTCTGCCAGAGGGCAGCAGATCAAAAAGTCTGTGTCCAGGGTGTGAGGGGTCTGTGATGATTTTCCCTGCCCGTTTCCTGGTTCTTGAGAGGTACAGATCCTGGATGGAGGGCAGGGGCATGCCGATGATCCTTTCTGCTGCCCGTGCAGTCCGCTGCAGTCTGCTCCTATCCTGTTTAGTGGCTGCTCCATACCAGACTGTGATGGAGGAGCACAGGACAGACTCAATGACCGCAGTGTAGAACTGGATCAGCAGCTCCTGTGGAAGACTGTACTTCCCCAGTTGTCTCAGGAAGTACATCCTCTGCTGGGTCTTTTTGAGGATGGAGTTGATGTTGGTCTCCCACTTCAGATCCTGGGAGATGGTTGTACCCAGGAACTTCAAGGTTGACAGCCCAGTTGACACAGGGCTGTCTGATATGGTGAGGGGGAGCAGAGTTGAGGGATGTCTCCTGAAGTCCACTGTCATCTCTACAGTCTTAAGAGTGTTCAGCTCCAGATTGTGCTGACTGCACCAGAGTACCAGCCGCTCAACTTCCTGCCGGTATGCAGACTCATCACCATCTTGAATGAGGCCAATGACAGTGGTGTCATCTGCAAACTTTAGGAGTTTGACAGCCGAGTTCTTGGAGATGCAGTCGTTAGTGTAGAGGGAGAACAGTAGTGGTGAGAGGACATGTAAATGTAAATAAAAACAGGATGCAGTGGTTATCTTAAACCCATATTCTATTCAAAATACAACAAAAAAAACCCCAAATGTTTAAGCATAATCATAAAAACTGTTGCCATATTTTGAGTTTGATAAAAACCGCTGGAATCAGATTTTGCTCCTAATTAGGTTAATTGGCAACACGATCAGGTATAAAAAGGACATCTCAGAGTTTCTCCAAGAAAAATAGGCAGCTGTTCACCAATCTACAAAAAAAAAAAAACGCACCTACAGATTATGAATCCATTTCAGAATAATGTTCCTCAAGAAAACTATGAATGTCACATCTCTACGTGCAAGGGACAAGTCTGAAAATAAATACTGGATGCCTGTTATAGTTGGGCCCTCATGCAGCACGATTCTGGCATGTAAATCATTACATGGGGTCAGACTTCTAGAAAACACTGTTTATGAACACAGCTCTCTGTGCCATCCACAAATGCAGGTTTAAGCTCTGATAAAAAAGCATCTTCCAGAAATGTTGCTGTCTTCTCCTGGCCAGAGGCCAGAGGCAAAATGAAAAACTGTTAAAAAATTTTATTAGAGTCCAGATTCTGAAGTGGCCTATCTGTAATATTTTGAGATAATCCACCCTTTACAGCTCTAGTCCAAAAATGTAATTTCTGTGTGGTAACAATTGTTCTTCTGATAATTATTTACCATGTTGTCAATAGTTGTGGTCAATAAAATGCAGCTGTATGAAAAAAAAAAGTACACCTTCTTTCTTTATTAAAGCTTTACACATCCGGACATAATTAAAAATAAAATCCTCAGCAATTGGGCACACACAAGCCGAAGCAAAGAAGCACTGTGTGAAAAACTAAGTAGACTTTATTGCTTCCATAGAAATTACAAGGGTAACTAGCAACCAGGTACTGCTAATCAGGTGCACTTGATTAACTGATCATCTGTAAATATAAAGCAGAAGTTTTTGCAGTTTGCTGTTCTGAAGCATTCAGGTCTTTGCCACCCATCAATCTGGGAATGGTTTGAAGCTTCTTTCCAAATAATTTCAAGTCTCTCATTCTACAATGAGAAAGATTATTCACAAATGGAAGTTGCTAATCTTCCCAGGAGTGGAAGTCCCAAGAAATTCTCCCCAAGGTCAGACCATACACTGCTCAGAGAAATTGTAAAAAAAAAAAAAAAGGATATTTTGATTTCACCCATTAAAAGAAACAGCAGAATTTCCAGAAGCATTTTTCCTGATAGGAGTCATATTCAACTACCATAGCCAGCTACTTCATACACACATTTTCTAAAAGAACTGGTTCTTACATGGCAGTTTTCTACTCTGTCTTAGCACTCAGAGCAGTTTACACAACTTGCCTCAGTCATACAAGCACTTTTTTCTATGCTTTTTTTTCTATGTCATTACTTTCTATCATTCACCCATATTTATACTCTGATGAATGCATCAGAGAGCAACGTGGGGTTAGTATCTTGCATAAGGATATTTGGCATGCAGACTGGAGTAGCTAGGGATCAAACGACCAACTTTGCAATTGGCAGATGACCTGCTCTACCTCCTCTACCCGTAGCTCAGGAAGGGTGCAGTGGTTTAACTGACTGGGCCTGGTTCACTTACAGTTTTTTACAGACGCTAGGACACATTTCTCAATACTTAGGTCACTTTTGCAAAACTCCTCACACAGTGAGCACAACAGAGGTCTATATGGGCTAAACTGAGGACCAGTTATCATTGTTTTGGCACAAAATGCATTTAATGACTACATCTCTCAAATTTCATGAATTATTTTCTCACTCAGACACAACAACTGCCAAAAATCTTTGTACGTACAGGACATTTTGCATGTGCTTACATACTGTTTTCAAAACTGTTAAACTTATGGCCAAAACAATAACACAATGCAAAACTTAAAAAGACAGCAAAATTAAACAGCAATATTTTATTGAAACATATTTTAAATCTAAAAATGCAGTTGAACATCTACACAGGTGTTACTCCTTCAATTTTGGCATGCCAGAAGATTATTTCCTAGGTGTATTGCCCTAGATGACATAAGATGTGATGTGGATGAGAACCTGTGGCCAAATGGAGAAGACCGAGTAGATTAGCATTACTATTGTATGTGTATCAGTGGATGGTGTGTATACAAATTCTTGTATTTTGGGATTACTTAGTGCAAAAAAAAAAAAATACATAAACAAATATTAACGAATTCTGCATGATGTCTGATTCATTCCAGTAACATATATTGAAATTATAAACAGAGATGTGTCCTTGTTTTACACAAGAAAACACTGTGTAATGCTACATGTTGTTAGTGTTTTTTAGGTCATTGTTTTGTGGGTGACAAAGTGTGTTTGTCGGCTGTCAACCTTTGCTAGTGTTCTGGAAGAATGAGTTTATTTGAGACCTGAATAAAGTGCTTTGGTAGTTGTAGTGCATTTTGAATGTGAAATGAACTGCTTTGCCAAGCTGAAGGTCAGTTAGGAGAATTGTGTGAAGAGTTTTGCAAAAGTGACCTAAGTATTGTGAAATGTGTCCTAGCGGCTGTAAAAAACTGTAATACCTGGCTCGTATGACACTGGCAAAAAACCCTGGAATATATATTTCCATTTATTTGAGAGTCATTGAAAATATCTTTCGTCCCCTGTTTGATGAAATGACACATGATACCTGATCTCTGGCATTTCATGAAAAATTCACTGTGTAATAAAACATATAATGTCTTTCTATAATAATTCAATTTTCATTCTTCGGACCCATTTGTCAAATCACAGAATGACTTTCAAACTTAACTGGATCAAGGGGGAACGTTGTATTCAAATGGGTTCCATTTTTTCTAATATTCCCAATTATAGCAGTAGTTGCTGTGATCTGTCCTGCTGTACTCAAAGTAATGTCGCACTTTAGTGACAATCCAATTAGCTGGATAATGTCAGGCAAATTAAATACAGAAAAAATACATTTTGTAATGATTTCTCGTACTGTTCTGACTTAGAGTGCTATCATTATCATACAGAGACAGGCAAATCTTAGTTGTAATATGTCTCACATATAATGTGGTCTTGGGTTATGAGAACAGACCAGTCCCTCCCTTCCTTTTACTCCCACTCCATGTCCTTTACTTAATTAGAATTATTCTTCATATGTGTGTGCGATAATTACAGTTGAATAGGTCCAAATTCTGAACCCAGTCAAAACATAACCTGTCTTTGTTTCATCATTGACAATTCAAAAAAAGCTTTTACTACAAAAAACACAAATCTAGTAAAGATTCATGAAATCTGCCCCCAGGGTTTTGTCACTGATGTTTCTGCCTTTATCACCCATCACCCAGAAGATTTCAGTTGCCTTCCCAGCATTGCCAGTACATTATCTGTGCTTGCTTTTGGTAGAACTTTGAATTGGGTCATTATTAATATTGGTGGTCAGAGACTTGTTCAGTACTTGAATTTCAATTTTTGATCTTATTTTTCTTCAAATAAATTTGGTTTGTTTGGTTTAGCTGTAATTGGCTTTTTTAATGCTCACATTTATGTATTTAACATCTAACAACCTACAATTTACAATGCTTTTTGAAATATATACATATATATAGCTTTACATTTTGAAGCTTTTAGAATTGTAGGGGTCTTGCAAGTGTTGTTCTAATTTTAATGCAGGATAAACAGCCATACAGAGCAAATACTCCCCCAACTCATTCTATTTCAGTATAGAGTGACACTCTACTGCAATTTTCAGTTCTTTATGGTCATACTGCCTTCTCTCATATGTTAATCAGATATCACTCTACACCTGTGTGTGTGTGTGTGTGTGTGTGTGTGTGTGTGTGTGTGTGTGTGTACTTAGCACAGTAGCAGAACAAAACATGGCTCACTCAAGTTAATAACAATTCACCAGCCTGCAATCGAGGTTTTCCAGAAATTGATCATTTGTCAGAAAACAAGAACCAAATCTAAACATCTGCAAATCTAATGGGCTCGGCCAGAGCACTATGAGGAAGGCTGTAGCTCTCACTTCATTTTAAAGGCATAGATGGAATAAAATAAAGAGACCTATTCACATAAACAAAGAATAAAATGTAAAAAAAAATAAAATAAAATAAAATAAAACTCAGACCATTCTCAATCCGACGCGTAACATAGCAACGATTTGTCACATCCCGAGGCGTCCCATAGGAACGCGAAAGGTAACCTTCTGCTTCCCTATGATATGCGCTGGATTGTGGATAGAATCCAATAGAATGACGCTCCCGGCGGTAACATTTGTTCCAGCAGTGTATTCCAGCCCTAACCCTAATCTTAACCACAGACTTGATCATATTAGATAGTGTTTTCCAAAGTAATTAATGATGATAAAGTAAAACGAAATGTACATGTAGATTCATTCCAAATGGTTCTCATGTTTCCTGACGTTTCCAAACATGTAACATAGAGACGTGTTGGGTGGCCAAAAACGTAACATACCGACGATTTCTCACATGGCATAATATGTTACGCTTTGGGATGAGAACGTGTTGGGAAAATACCAAGGGGACAGGAAGGATGTACCTATCACTGACCGGAACAAGCTCTAACGGTCATATTCTTTGACTTTACAGGTTGATCAGCTCAAGCTTACAAGTACATAAACACAGTGAGGAAGTATTCATGAATACTTATAAGTTTCATAAGTTAACTTTCACGGCTGGGGCAGCAGTCTTGTGGTGATGAGAAGGAGGATCCAAGTAGCAGACAGCGGCAATGATGTGAGTGAGTTTATTTACAGTGCATAATACATAACAAAAGCGAGGGCTGAACCAAACGTAAACCTAAACTGGGAAAAACTAATAAACAAACCTAAGGACACGGGATGATACGGAGAAAGCAGGGCAGAGAGACGCGGAGAAACACTGATTAACACAGAATAACACAGACGAACCCACGAGGAGCACAGGCAGACACACACACTATAAATACACACAAGGAAATGAGGGAATGACACACCAGAGGGGAACACAGCTGAACCTAATTAGACACGACGAGACACAAACCTTCAAAGTAAAACGGGAAACTCACAGACTGTTTTACAACACAAACGAACAGAGCACAAGGGGAAGACACAGGTAAATGGTAAATGGCCTGCATTTGTATAGCGCTTTTCTAGTCCATAGGACCCCATTCACACACACATTCACACACTGGCGATAGCAAGCTACATTGTAGCCACAGCTGCCCTGGGGCGCACTGACAGAGGCGAGGCTGCCGGACACAGGCGCCACCGGGCCCTCTGACCACCACCAGTAGGTAAACACGGGGTTAGTATCTTGCCCAAGGATATTTGGCATGCAGCCAGGATGCAGCCTGGGATTGAACCACCGACCTTCTGATTAGTGGCTGACCTGCTCTGCCACCTGAGCTACAGCCAGGTAGGGATAATAAAACACTGAACACCAGAACCAAACCCTAAGAACTAATATAAAAGCAGAAGAAACTAGAAAATAATAACAATAAACTCAAAATGCTGGGTCACCGACCCAGGACCATGACATTAACCTTATATAATTATAAAAACAACATAACTTTTTATTTATAAGGGAAACATGCTTTCAAGTGAAGTCCAAAAAGGTAGGGATAAGATGAGAAAGACTTTTACACACACCAGAACTGTTTCACAGGTTATGGGTTTTTTATATATATATATAAAATCATAAATGTATTTTATGTTTACCAACATGCCTACCTCTATTTATAATGTACAATGAATTATTCACAAATGCCCCTCCAGATAATTTAGTGGGTACTAAATTTTATCGACACTCAGATAAATCTGTCCAAAAGAGTGAGTACACTTTTCTTTTGTTTGTGTATTTGTACAGTGGTAGTTAGGAATTTACACATTGGGCCCCAGGGATTGGTGAGCCAGAGTTGGGGGTGGGGGTGGAAGGTTGCAGACGACCTTATTAGACAAGTACGGCTCCAAATATTTGAGCTTACTCTTCACCATAGTGCTATGGTTAAGTTCTACTTAGCAATATGAATAAAAAGGCCATGACCGAGGAAGGTACCATGATTTCAGAATTGCTGAACAGACGTATTGACAGTGACAAATAGTAATGAGCAGAATGCTGAGGACTACGTTGTCTTTGTGCTAGAGACTACAGAGAAAAAAGATCTGCCTCTGACTTATTGATTGACTATATGGGTGTAATGCAAACACGCATAAATAAACATGTTCATGTATGCATGATAGCAGGACGTTACATTAATTTAAATTCATTTTCTGGAGACTAATTTAGAACACAACCATAACTAATGTGGTAAGGTATTTGTTAGGTTTGTAGCATAAACCTATTCGCTGGAACGTTAAGACAATATAATTACACTGCAAGCAAGACACAAGTAGGCAAACTTCTTCATGGTACTCGTGCACGGGAGAGAACCGGACAGGCACCGTTCCTTCGCTTGACCCCAGTAGCTCTCGTCCGTTCTCCCATACACTGTCCTTTTATTGAGGTTACATGAATATGCATAGGTTCATTAACATACGACGTCTACATACAAACAAAGAGTACCTTGCCTGTGTGTGTGTGTGTGTGTGTGTGTGTGTGTGTGTGTGTGTGTGTGTGTGTGTGTGTGTGTGTGTGTGGGGACTGCTGATCAAAGGGTCAAACATCCTTGGTCAGGAAGAGGGTAGCCTCCCCCTCACCCTAGATGGTTCATCCTAGATAACACGGTGAGGAAGTCCTGCAGTTCATCTAAACAAAGAGCACTTAGACTAGAACAGACGCAACTACGTTAATCCTACCATAAAATAATAAGACACGGTATGACCTCTCATGCTCCCAAAGTGCTGTCTAATACACACAAAGTTTGCAGACTATCAAGGATCAAAACCTCTACCAATCTACAACTAATTACAAAACTCTAAGCATATATAAGTAAATATTTCTAAGCATAAATGACAATCAACAATACAAATCTAACAGTATTGTTCATGTTGTGGGGACAACAACTCATGCACACACAAATGCACACTGTTTTTACTTCTTCAGTTTGTTTATGTACTTAAGGTTATGGAAAGACAGGAAATTGCCCTGTTGAGGCTTGTCTCAACAAACAGCGGATGTTATTACACCCACTGAGGAATCAACAACAAAAATATCAATGTTAAGTGTTGCCAACTTTGTGGGATATTGTGAGACAAGTATTTCTTAACAGGGCACAAAAGGATGGAAAACAAAGGACTATCAATCACCTGCTGTAGACAGAATCTCATACCCAGAGATATAAAAGAGTAAATGTATGTTTGACCCAGTAATAATCTCTACTCACAGACATAAAAATCAGCACTTGAATATCTTTGGGGTCTATGTTCTGCTGCCTGCCTATCATGCAGTGATAGGAAATAACAGAGAACAATAAACACTGTTTAGAGAGGTTTCTTTAACTACATGCGTTATGTTGCATTCTGGATATGACAGCGGGGATCTTTAAGAAGCTGCTAGGAAACCAGCAGACATAAATGACAACAGTAGGCATTATCAGCAGCAACTGCCACCAATTATTCAGCCACACTGGGATTTTGAGGTAATAGATAATTAACCTAGGGAGATCACAAACTTTGCTCTATCACTAACTATTCATTCTTACAGGTTACTCCAAAACAATGAAATCTGAATAAAAATGTTTTGTGGTGAAATCAATGAGTTCAGCCTGATGTCAAGTCTGTGTCACACAAGTAAATGGACTGGTTCTTATAAAGCACTTCAGTCTACTTGAGCACTCAAAGTGCTTTATTCACACAAGCACTTTTTCTATACGTTAGTGCCTTCCTTCTAACAGTCACACTCTGATGAATGTATCAGAAAGTAACTTGGGGTTCAGTGTCTTGCATGCTTGGCATGCGGACTGGAGGAGCCAGGAATTGAACCACCAATCTTTAAAATACCAAGTTATAACTATCAGGTCTTTAAGTCTGACAACATTAGCTGTGTCTGGGCCCAAACTCTGCTGCAGGTCCCTAAGTAAAACAATCACTACAGCATCACTGAGAGTTGAAAAACTGTCTAAATTCTTTCAACTGTAATAAAATGATCAGTGTGGCTGCTCTACCGGGTGTAATAATTAAGTTTAACATCCAGGCATCCATGAAAACAGATTTTATTCAATTTAATGGAATTGGAAGTTAGCAGGGAGTTAGCTTGCTAGTTTCCATCTAAATATAATATACCATGTTCAGACTGAGGGATTTCTGAAACATTTAAAACTTACAGCTCTGCTATCACTTCCGACATAAATGAAAACAGAACTAAACAGCAGTGGCATTCATAGGGTTACTGAAGTTTGGCTAGCTGGTATATAACAATGTGCTACGTGATCACTAGCGACATAGCTATGTTAGCATAATATAAACAGTGAAGCTGGAGGATGAACGCTAACTTTTTTCCACTCGATAAAAGTTAATGTTAACGGTTCCCGATGGTCAGGGACAAATGCAATCTAAACTAAACTTTAAAATGATTAGTGGTAATAAAAACTGAGAGGCCATCAGTGATCACAGACTGTTTAAGGGGCTTGTTGAGATTAAATAGAACAAGATACAAAGCATTAAAACATTTTAAAAATATAAAAGCCTTATAAGAAGCAGCAGCGATGAGATGATTCAGGAGGCCGATCACATGGGAAGCGGCGGCAACTCCAGGGCAGGTCTGGGGTTTGTCCTTGATGGTGAGGCTCCTTAGCCCACAGATCTGGAGGACGATGGCGGCGCCAAATAAAACTTCAGGTGGCCTGGAAGGTGGCCTGTGATGGTGTGGTTGGTTGATGGCCGAGGAGGAGAAGGAGTACGTGCAGGCTGTGGCTGAGCAGGATGTGGACATGCATTCCGCGCAGGATGTGATCTGGCAGGTGTGCAGACCAGACAGCGCAACGACCTCTGGTGGAAACATGGCTGGACCAGACTGCACAGAAACCTCTAGTGGAACAGGATGAGAACCAGACGGTGCGGAGAGCTCTGTTGGAGCAGAACCAGATGGTGATGTGGAGATGTGGAGATCATATCTGGCTGGATAAGCTTGCCTGAGTTCCCAGCAGATGACGCAGGCGGCTGGGTCGGCTCGCTCAAGCTCTCAGCAGAGACAGAACAATGAGACTGCTCAGCTGAGCTCCCAGCTGAGACAGGTGGAGGCGGAGTTGGCTAAAGTTGTGCAGATCACACCCCCTGCACACAACTCCACAGCTAAGGCTACTGTGAAGTGCTGGCCATTTTCCTCATGGGAATGGATACAGTGCTGGTGCTTGCCGAACACCAGCCACCCCCTCCCAGTGGGTGCAATGACAGGCTGAGTGTCAGCTGTCCCCACCCTAGGAACAGGGACAGGCGCAGGAACAGGCCAGATACCAGTTGCCTCCACTCAAGGAACAGATTCCGGTGCAGAGGAGGACTTGGCCATGGCTGCCCTCACCTGTGGAGTAGGTGACTGTGGAATAGCTGTTCAGCTGTGCTTCCCAGGTGTTTTCACTTTGCCCATTTCCTGAGTCCTGCACAATGGGTCCAAAACCTGTTGACAGCTTACCATAACACAACGCTAACAAGCTCTACAACTTCAAAATGGCCTGACCCGAAGACCAAAATAACAATCTTCACACATTTAATGTTACATTAATGTTTCATCACTAAGTACACACATGTCTATACTTTTCAAGAAACTTACACTTTCACTGATCTTTACAGTAAAAGTAAAAACAATCATTCATTCCTGGACTGCGCTGTGCACATTGAAGAGAACGGCAAACTCAACATCGAAGTTTACCGGAAGCCCACACACACGGACCAGTACCTCCTCTTTGACTCCCATCACCCTTTGGAACACAAACTTGGAGTAATTAGGACCCTACACCACCGGGCAGAACATGTTCCCTCTAAGCCTGAAGGGAAAAAGAAGGAACACACACATGTAAAGGAAGCACTCAAAACGTGCGGCTATCCTAAATGGGCGTTCTTAAAGTCAGCAAAGAGGCACAGAAAAGAAGATCAGACACCAGCGAGGGAGGACAGACGCAACAACATTGTCATCCCCTATGTAGCCGGCGTATCAGAGAAACTCAGGAGAGTTTTCTCCAAGCATGACATCCCAGTGTATTTCAGACCCAGCAACACGCTCAGACAGAAACTGGTTCACCCGAAAGACAAAACGCCAAAACACAAACTTAACAATGTGGTGTATGCTGTACAGTGCAGCGAGGAATGCTCAGACCTCTACATTGGAGAGACCAAACAGCCACTTCACAAGCGCATGGCACAACACAGAAGAGCCACCTCCACAGGACAAGACTCAGCAGTCCATCTGCATCTTAAGGATAAAGGACACTCTTTCGAGGATGCCAATGTTCACATTTTGGACAGAGAGGACAGATGGTTTGAAAGAGGAGTGAAAGAAGCCATCTATGTCCACTGTGAGCGACCATCTTTGAACAGAGGCGGGGGTTTACGACACCAACTCTCTGCCATCTATAATCCAGTTTTGAGATCCCTTCCCAGACGCCTTAACGCCCACTCACATCCTGGGCCATCTGACCTCAGGAATTCGCATGATTAGGTGGGGCCAGGTTTCACAATGAACACACCCGAAACTCTGGCTGATTGGGACCCACGCCCAGTTTCCCACCTTGGCTCAGGCGATTAGAGGATCATCAGGGGGTCTTTTTGTCCCTCTGTGGGGGGGTCACTCCCACTAGGTTTATATCTGGGACTCTCCACCATTTGACCTTAGAACTGAAGAAGCTTCTCGGATGAGAGGTGAAACGTCTTCAAGCAACTTAAAGAAGTCCAGACGCTTTTCTTTGCAAGCTCCTTTGACTACGATGACCTGGATGACTGAGAACCTTCACAGACAATCATTCATTCATTCATTCATTAAGTCAAAGTTAAAGTAAACTTTATTGTCATCTCTGCTATATCCAGTCCAGCATACAGAGATTTGAGATGATGAGGCTCTGGTTTCATCAGTGCAAAGCAAGCTAATAAATAGATATAAAAATGAGACGAAAATAAATAAATATCCGCTTGAGAGTTACAATTAGAATTTACAGTTGGTGTGGTTTAAAGTGACCAGTGTAGCAGCTTGTAAACCCAGTTCAACCCAGAGTGAATAAGATTGTTCATAGGGCAGCATAAATTGCCCATAGTGTAAATGACCTTTAAATTTGGTAAATATTTTTTACATTTGTTTGAAAGGCACTTTGGTTTTATTTTTGAAATCCGTGCTTTTATTTTGAAACAGGAAACTGGCACAAAACCGCTAAAGGGCTGTTAGTAACGTTTCTTTTAGGATATGGTAAATAGTGTGCCTTAAAGTGAAAAATATGTACGTTTACTTTGCCAATTAGTACCTGGCTGACAGTGGCACAAGGTTTGTTAATGTTTCCTTTAACGGAATAAGTTACATGCAATCAAAATGTCGTTTAATAGAGTTTATGTTGTTAACCTTGACCTTGACCTTTATGTGTAGTTGTAAGTTAGTGAGGTGATATAATGAATTGAGTGATGTAAATTTGATGTAAATGCTATATGTGAGCAGGAGAAATTTGTTTCCTTTGATGTTATGGTATTAATATTGCTGGTTTTGTTTTGCTCCTAGCTCTTACGGTGTCTTCACTGAATGTTTCAATAAAAACTTTTCCAATAAAACCTCTGTGAAGCATCAGTATAAGAGACCATCATTCAGCCAGGGATGCTACACATAGAGTAGCGTGTCTTACAGAGGTAGTGGTGTGCAAAGTGCAAAAAAAGTCAGTTAACAGATTGTGTGGGTGTGTGTGGTGGGGGGGGGGAGGGAGGGCTGGTAGTGAGTTCAGGAGTCTGATGGATCTGGCCCCGATGCTGCGGTAGCGTCTGCCTGATGAGAGGAGAGAAAAGAGTCCATGTGAGGGGTGTGACGGGTCGAGCACGATACCTGAGGCCTTACTGATGCAGCGATTTGAAAGATGACTGTAGCAGAGGGAGAGATGTTCCAATGATCTTGGTAGCTGCTTTAACAATCCGTTGTAGTTTGCTGAGATCATCAACATTGCAGTTTCCAAACCACACGGAGATGCAGCTGGTCAGAACACTCTCTATTGTCCCTCTGTAGAACATAGTGATGTTGGGAGGAGAGAGGTTGGCCCGCTTCAGACATCTCAGGAAGTGGAGGCGCTGCTGGGCCTTTTTGGTGATGGAGGTGGTGTTGGTGGTCCAGGTGAGGTTGTCTGAGATGTGAACTTACATGTTAGGTATACAGTAATCTGCTATTTGGGGATAATGCCTAGCTATAGCTGAGATCCAATGCGAGTTTCACATTTATGCTTTCAACTTTAATCGTCAGCCATATCTAGGTAATAATGGATTGCATTTATAATAATAATAATAATAATAATAATAATAATGGATACTTTATTGATCCCCATGGGGAAATTACTTGTTTTTCTCTGCATTTGACCCATTCACTCAGTGAAGCAGTGGGCAGCCCACTAAGCAGGCGCCCGGGGAGCAGTGTGTAGGGACGGTACCTTGCTCAGGGGTACCTCAGGGTAGCCGTTAAGTGGATTCGAACCGCCGACCTTCCGATCATATATATAGCGCTTTTTGGGCCCTCAAAGCGCTGTACAGTTCCACTATTCGTTCACTCTCACATTCACACACTGGTGGAGGCAAGCTACAGTTGTAGCCACAGCTGCTCTGGGGCAGACTGACAGAAGTGAGGCTGCCATATCGCACCATCAGCCCCTCTGGCCATCACCAGTAGGCGGTAGGTAAAGTGTCTTGCCCAAAGACACAACGACCGAGACTGTCCGAGCCGGGGCTCGAACCGGCAATCTTCCGGTTGCAAGACAAACTGTCAACTCTCTTTACTACTACTCTAGGTACTTTACTCTTTTGGAAAAAAGGAGTTTATGTGACACTGACAACATTTTGCAAGATTTAAGAGGTCGTCAAAGCAGTTTTTCCATATGGTCAAATACAGTGGTCCCCAGTATGCTGTATCCAGTGACCAAAGAATACTGAACTAGGAGTCTTTCTTCCCTCCTGTGTTACTCCAAATCAAATACCCTTGTGTGGTGATGAGTTCTGAGGGTATTTATGTATCTGTTGGATGGAATCCAGCAAAGTAGTAATCTTGGGGTTCATTGCACTTTTTTTCTATATGTAAATTCCCTTGCTCAACTTTTATCAATAAATGTTTGTATCATTCTCTCAGTCTCTGAAGGCTATTTATTGAGTTTATTTCATCAATTTTCTTACATGGATTTTAGTCATATATAATGCAACTGATGATGTACAACTAATTTAAATATACCTAATATTAATGGTTCTTTTGTTCTGTCTGACTTTTACATACATTTTTCAAGTATTGAATTATACAAACTTAACCACAAGGTCCACATAAGTTAAACATTTGCATGAGCTAAGGGCTACTCAAATACTATACTTCGGTAGTATAGTAATTACTATAGCAATTACGGAGGTTCCATAAAAACAGAAACAGACTGGTGGAGCTGCAAAGATCTGCAGGAAAAAGGGGTAAATTAATCAAATAAATTAAGCACATAGTGCTGATAATAGTGTTTATTGTCTCAGTCTCTCTGTGTTGGTTTGAGCAGAACATTTATGATCCTGTCCAGTTATTAAAAATGAATATTCTACCTGAATATTTTTGACAGTGTACGAGTCCCTTTTGGATCAGAAAGACTCCTACAGCATTATCTACTCTGAGTTTTAAGTGAAACTGAAATATTTGCCAGCTGGTTGACATAGTGCGTCATCATGAACATGATAAATAATCAGTACAGGGAATTTCCAATATCCATAAAAAAGGTCTCTCTTTTATTACAAAATAAATCATCTGGTTGTTAACAAATTATGACAGGAGATACTGGATTCAATCCATGTGGTTTTTGATTTCAAAAATTCAACTGAAAAATAATTTCAGTGATGTGTACAGGAAATTTATTGACACTGTCACAATACTGTTCTGTTGATCTTTTAAATCAAAAATTCACTGGTTTCTTTGTTCTGATGTCCTTGGTATAAATCAACAATCAAAGCATTTGTTTAAGCCTGATTCCTAATTACTTGTGTCAACATCCTGCACAGTGTGCAAATGAGTATTTTCCATTAACAAATCAATTTTCTGTTTTTCTGTGTCTGTTTGCCTAGTTACTGGTGTCTAACACTTCCCCTCTTCCTTGTGTTCAGGAGCTGTGGTAATAGCCTTTGTGGTCTGCTGGCTGCCCTATCACGCTCGCCGTCTCATGTTTTGCTACGTGACTGAGTGGTCAGAGTGAGTAACGATTCCTCTCAGTCTTTCATGCAAGGGAACATTCACTACTTGGTTTAGTCCACGGGTCAGCAACCTTTAACACCCAAAGAGCCACTTGGACTCGGTTTCCACGCAAAAGAAAACACTGGGAGCCGAAAATACTTTTTGAAATCTAAAATGAAGATAACACTGTATACATTGTTTTTTTTTACCTTTATGCTTTGTGTGAATAAGTAAAGTTTATTTATTAAGTGCTTTTCACAGACAGACAGTCACAAAGCGCTGTACACAAATATTAAAATAAACAATATAATCAATAGGAATTATACACAATTTAAAAGATCAAATGTAAATAATGTAAAGAATATAAAATATGTAGATCAACAAAAGGCTTGTTTGAACAGAAAAGTTTTTAACTGCTTTTAAAAAAAATCCACAGAGCAACTAAGGTTTGTTGCTTATAAAATCCATGAAGTGCTACAGAGAAAATTACATTTAATTTATGTAATTAACACATAAATTTGAACTCTTAAAGAAATATAACAAAAGGAAAGACACCCAGCCGAACTAAAATGACCCGGCAAACATAAACTGTTGTGAGCCGCCAACCTTATATCGCCTTTGGGCTTTTGGAGCCTTGACCTGACTTTCAAAAAGTAATTGGAAAAAAAGCACTATGCTGCTAGAAAGTGAAAAATATATACTTGCAAAATTCTGCCTAAATATGTATTTTACCTTTTTAATGTGTGTGGCGGGGTGTGGCCTGCTGCGCCGCTGCAGGGGAGGCGGACGCACCTGAGCAGCACCCGCAATCACGCCTCGCTGCCTTAACGTCTGTGCCATCTATGCTGTTGTGTTGGTATGTGTCGGGCTGTGAGCTGAAAAGCTACAGCCGGCTGTATGCGTACAGCAACCGTGTGTGAAAAGTGGTCAATAAAGAGATGGTGAAAAGCAGCGGGTCTGCCGTGGTACGAAGTCACTTTCATCTTTACGCAGGACTGTAAGCTGTCATCTGTGAGGTGTGAGCGATGTTTGTTTTTAAACATAGTTCACGGTGGAGAACAGCTGCTGACATAATGTTGACCCGAAGATCCATAATTGGCCTACATGGGGTCATTATAGGACCAGATGTTAGCAATGCCTGACAAGACGGAGCTATCTATCTATCTATCTATCTATCTATCTATCTATCCAGTGTCTATATATATCTCATCCTAATTGGACTGACTTCATTTAAAAATCTCAACCTCTCGTTTTACTTTAAAGAAGTAAAGCTGTGTTAACCATCCTAAATAAGAGAGTTTCTGTGTTAACCTTTCATTGGTTTTCTGAATTGTGATGGTTGGGCCCTTTTTCGGTAGGGGGGTGAGAACTCACCAATTTGGGGAATAACGGCCTGTTTTATTTGTTTTATTGGATTTCTTTATTTTTTTGAGTGTTTTGGGGTTTTTCTTTCTGTTACTTGTGTTCTTCAGGGCCCCGTTAACATTGGTGTACGGTGTAGGTTCATGAGGGCCAGTTGAACAAATAAAAGGGTTACACGTGATTTAAAAGTGACTGTAGTATGTTTCTGTCAAACCAGGTTGTCTTGGAATAGGGGCACCTGGGTTATCTGGTTGGGTACAGGTATGTGGGGCTAGGCTGAGTTAATGCTCGACAGCGTAGTGCACTCCGGGCAGCCGTTGTTCGCAGGTTTGAGCCCTGGAGCCCCCCCCCCCCCCTTCTGCGCTAGCAACAGCTAAAACCATTCTTACAGTAGTAAGTATCCAGGTCAACTGTACTAGGGGAGGTCACGGACCCAGATCCCACTACCCCCTAGTCGTTCAAGGCAGCTTGTGCACTTCTATACCCTTACATAACGGGGCTAGCAGCCCCTTACACAGGGACAGGACCAGACGGTGTGGAAACCTCTAGCAGATCAGAAACAGGACCTGAATCAGACAGTGTAGAAACCTCTGGCAGAGACAGAGTGAGGTGGAGCTGTGCAGGACACACAGCCAGCCCAGGATGCTATGGCTGGGGCTGTGCAGTGTACGCAGTCTGTTCAAATGGCTCCACTGGCATCAACAGCAATGTGGAGTATCTAGTTGGCTGGATAAGCTTACCTGAGCTCCCAGCTGAAACAGGTGAAGGCTGGGTCGACTCATCTGAGCTCCCAGTTGGTGATACAGAAAACTGAGACAGCTCACCTGAGCCACCAGCTGACTGCAAAGGAAGCTGGGTTGGAGCAAATTACAAAGCCTGATCAGGATGCTCTAACGGCAGCAGCTGAAGTTATTGTGAGGGGCTGGCCTCACAACAGCCAGAACCTGTTTCCTTCCTTCCAATTACCAGCCCTCCCCACCCAAGGAGCATGGACGGGTGCAAGGACAGGCAGGGTCCCAGCTGCCCTTACCCTAGGAACGAGTACAGACTCATGAACAGGCCAAGTTGCCTCTACCCGAGGGACATATACAGGTGCAGAGGAAGACTGAGTCACGGCTGCCTTCACCTGGGGAACAGGTAACGGTTGGACACCAGCTGTTCCCACCCAAGGAACAGTTGGGGACAGCTAAGAGTGGAGACAGTCTCAGAGTACCGACCGAGTGGCACAAAACACTATACACAGTTTTTGAATGGGTGACCCTAGGAAAAGAAAACACAGCTTCTGAGAGCTGGGAAACACACAGTCCAGTTTATTTGGGGCCCAGTTTGGGTTCAACACAAACAGAAACAGAAACTTCTGCTTCTTCAGATTTAGAAACAAAATCAAAGTTTTCGAGCTTCAAAGAAAAACAGTCTGTATGAACTGATGAGATTGGCCAGCTCCTGGGCTCACAGCGAGTGAGATCCCTTTCCCTCTCGAGGTGAGCAGAATCTGCTGGGTCTATGGTGTGGTCGCATTGTTCTGTGAAGATTGCATTGTGTGGCTGGCAGGATTGGACATGGATGTGAACATCTGAGCATAGCAAACATAAAACGTAAACTAAACAAGAAACTAAACTAGGGAGCTAGGAAAACAATAAACAGAAAAACTAGGAGCCAGGAGCTAACTAGTAACCACTCGGGGAAACAAGGAACATGGGAGAGACACACAGGAACATGAGGGACGACGTGACAACAGGCAGAGGGAAACACAGGGCTTAAATACACAGAGAGATAACGGGGGAATGAGACACAGGACGATAGCACAGCTGGGAGTAATCACACACAACGAGACTGGGGAGAAGCAAAACTGAACACGCTGCACACACCAGACAAGGAACTGTCAAAATAGAACAGGAAACATGAGACACAGAATGAGAACCGGGGAAGAACGGACATGAAAACTGAAGTTGACTAGACATGACACAAGGAACACAGGGGAGACACAGAGACGGAACCCAACAGACTAGAAACTATCCGGTTGTTCAGTCTGACGTCACTAGCCGTGTCTGGGTCTAAACTCCGCTGCAGGTCCATATATCAAACGATCACTATGGCATTACTGAGAGTTGAAAAACTGTCTAAAGTCTTTCATCTTTAATAAAATGATCAGCGTTCTGCTCTACCAGGTGTAACAATTGAGTTTGACGTCCAGGCATCCATGAAAACGGAATTTATGACATTTAACGGAGTTAGAAGTCAGGGAGTTAGCTCGCTAGCTTCTATCTAAATACAATATAACACGTCCTGACTGCGGCGGTTTGGAAACAAATTAAATCGTACAGCTCTACTATCACTTCCAGCATAAATGAAGACAGAAAACTAAACAGCAGTGACGTTTGTAGGGTTACTGAAGTTGGGCTAGCTGGTATATAATGATGTGCTAGCGACACAGCTATGTTAGCATAATATAAACAAGCTAACTTTTTTTCCACTCGATAAAAGTTAACGTGAGTGTTCTCGGTGGTCAGGAACAAATGTAATCGCATGGCAGGATGCTGTAAAAGGACCAAACTTCAGCCAGGAGAACAACTGAGATAATCCATCCACAATACGAGGTTAGTCATTCATATACTGCTGCATGGGCTGGGCTGTAGTTACATCCTAAGGTTTTAAAAACTGAGCTTAAATAAATGATTAGCGGTAATAAAGGCCGAGGGAAGTCAACAGTGATCACTGACTGTTTTAGGAGCTTTTTGAGATCAAATAGAAGAAAATACAAAACATTAAACATGTTAACAACCCAAAAGCCATATTAAACACAGACTACTTTACGCCCGGAAGTAGGATTCGTCGCGTCATCACTGAACAACCGGATAAATAACTATAAATAATTCAAAAACACAAAACACTGGGTTATAGACCCAGGACCATGACAGAATGGCCCTTATACAACAGGGCCAAATATTAAGCTGTGAACCTGATTTGCTTGTAGCTGAAAGAAACTCTTAATTAATCTCTTTGGATACAGTAACACATATTTTATGATGATAAAAATATGAATTAAGTCTAAAAGAATGTATTGGCAGCTATCTTGATCATGTAGCATAACTGTCATTTTGTCAGGGAAACTGTGAGAAAGCTTTACTTTAACAAATAAGTTTGTAGTATTCAACCTCAGTAAAAACACCAGAAAATCACATACAGCTCAATTAGGACCTCTGAATTTAAATATGTTCAACTGTCAAACTGTATTCCACAAAAACATATTTGTCATAATAAACAACAACATGAATATGTAAATAAAGAATATAATGATGTGATCGAACTCTTTTTGACGCATTCATGCGGGGGTCAGTGTTACATTTATTCTGAAATGCAATTACTCATTATGAGTTAACATCAAGCAGATAGTTTAACATTTAGTTATTCATTAGAGATGCAAAACTGACTATGTTACAGGGTTCTTTAATATGACTTGAACTGTTCAGAAGACTTTCCAAATAAAATACATCATTCATGTATTTTTCTGAGTCGAGTCTGCCACTTCATGCCATAGCTGATTTCTGTCTCATTTGATGTCTGACATCTCATTTCCATGTAGACATTAGCTTCAATATCTGCATGCAAATGGGGAAAAATCTTGAACATTGGCATGCAGTGAAGTTTCTACAGCAGAGGTCTTACCCTTCAGTTGAAACTAACAAAATATGCACAAAGTTCTCTGAAACAGGTGAGACCCGGGAGTCCATGAGTGACATCTCAAGCCTCAGTTTTGCACATTTAAACTCCTCTACCAGGCTAGGGATAGGCAATGATAGTATCCCAACACTGCTGAGTCATTTGGGAAGTCCGAACCACTTCTTAACGTAGGAGCTCACTAGCCTCTCCAATTGATTGGCATGATTGAGTGAGACCTTTGTCAACGGCCACGGTAGTCTGGGTAACAACCCAAACTGGAAGCAACAGAGCTTCAGTTTCCCTGGGAGTGCAGTGTTGTTAATCCGCCTGAGGTCATTAGCCATATTCTGCTGTAGTTGTTCAAGTTGCCAGGTATCATTGAGATTGGCATTATACCACTGTCCCAGGCTCTTTATCATAATCATTAGTTATTAATAATAACTAATGATTAAATGCAAAATATCATATGAACACAGAGAGAGTGAAAAGAGGTGAGTGACAGAGTTCCATACATCATGGGAAGCACCCAGAAGGCTTGGCCTCTTACATGATAAGTAAGTTAAGGGTTCAGAGTCACTTGATCAAGCCCTTACTTTAAATTATCAAAAAGGAAAATTTTAAGACTAATATTTAAAGTCAAGATGCTGTTTGTTCCTGAATCCAGACTGGGAGCTGATTACATAGAAGAGGGGCTCTAGGAACCACAAGTAAGCCTGCTGTAAGAGAGAGAAGTACTCTATTCATGTGGTAATCTACTATGAACTCTTCAAGATGATGCCTAATTATTCAGGGCCTTGTGTGTAATGAGAAGAATTTTAAATTATGGATTTAACAAGTAGCCAATGAAGAAAAGCTAACATCGGAGAAATATGCGCTCTCTCTAGTCCCTGTCAGTACTCTCGCTGCTGGATTTAGGATCAACTGAAGGCTTTTCAGGGATTTTTTAGAATGACCTGATATACACTGAACAAAAATATAAACGCAACACTTTTGTTTTTGCTCCCATTCCCCATGGGATGGACATAGAGACCTAATATTCATTCCAGATACACAATATAACCATCCCTCCCAAACAGTGGTCACAAATCAGTCCAAATGTGTGGTAGTGGGCACATCTGCTATATTGAGATAATCCATCCCACCTCACAGGTGTGCCACATCAGGATGCTGATCTGACATCATGAGTAGTGCACAGGTATACCTCAGACTGCCCACAACAAAAGGCCACCCTGGAATGTGCAGTTTTGTCTCACAGCAAAATGCCACAGATGCCACAAGCAATGAGGGAGCGTGCAATTGGCATGCTGACAGCAGGAATGTCAACCAGATCTGTCGCCCGTGCATTGAATGTTCATTTCTCAACCATAAGCCGTCTCCACAGGCGTTTCAGAGAATATGGCAGCACATCCAACCGGCCTCACAACCGCAGACCTCGTGTAACCACACCAGCCCAGGACCTCTACATCCAGCAGGTTCACCTCCAAGATCGTCTGAGACCAGCCACCCAGACAGCTGCTGGAACAATTGGTTTGCACAACCAAACAATTTCTGCACAAACTGCCAGAAACCATCTCAGGGACGCTCAACTGCATGCCCGTCGTCCTCATCGGGGTCTTGACCTGACTCCAGCTCGTCGCCGTAACAGACTTGTGTGGGCAAATGCTCACATTCGATGGCGTCTGGCACGTTGGAGAGGTGTGCGCTTCACGGATGAATCATGGTTCACATTGTTCAGGGCAGATGGCAGCTGAGAATGTCCCAGTTCTTGCATGGCCAGCATACTCACCGGACATGTCACCCATTGAGCATGTTCGGGATGTGCTTGACCGGCGTATACGACAGCGTGTACCAGTTCCCACGAATATCCAACAACCTCGCACAGCCATTGAAGTGGAGTGGACCAACATTCCACAGGCCACAATTGACAATCTGATAGACTCCATGCGACGATGTGTTGCACTGCATGAGGCAAATGGTGGTCACACCAGATACTGACCGGTTCTGGGTCCCCAGACCCCCAATAGCGTAAAAAAACTGCAAATTCCAGGGTGGCCTTTTGTTGTGGGCAGTCTGAGGTACACCTGTGCACTACTCATGATGTCAGATCAGTAACCTGATGTGGCACACCTGTGAGGTGGGATGGATTATCTCAATATAGCAGATGTGCCCACTACCACACATTTGGACTGATTTGTGACCACTGTTTGGGAGGGATGGTTATATTGTGTATCTGGAATGAATTTTAGGTCTCTACGTCCATCCCATGGGGAATGGGAGCAAAAACAAAAGTGTTGCGTTTATATTTTTGTTGAGTGTATAATGACATACAATAGTCAACCCCTTCACATTCAGAATACTTTATTAATCCAAGAGAAAAAGATGTGGTCACAGTGGCTCTAAGACAGTAAACATAGCAATTAACTAAACTAAATTAAAAAATACAATATATTACAAAGTCACAAAACTGTTCTAATAAGTACAAGTATCTCTAATTAAAAAGAATCTAGTAAACACAAAATTGAATGTATATATAATTGAAGTTGAGTTTCCCTTCTTACTGACTTTGTTACTAAAAGTAAAAAATGCTTGAATTGTTTTGTCAACATCACTCTGAGACCCAATCTGTCTGATTTTAGAGACATTGCACACATGCAAGAAAGCAGTACTATAAGTGTTGCCCTCTTAACGCCATCCAGAGTATCTGGTTCAACATTATGTTTGAATTATTGTAGGGTCTCTACCTTACAGTATAAAGCACCTTGAGGTGACTGCTGTTGTGATTTAGCACTATATAAATAAAACAGAATTGAATTGACAGTTTCTAAGATTTGTAAGGGCTGAGTACAACAACCTCAGTTTTATGTAAGTTTTATGCAGTACCTTTTTTATCAACAGCATGTTCTTATCTCTGTAATGGTGATAAGTATAACACTGTGTCAACAGTATCAAAAGCTGCACTGAGGTTTAGCAGGAGAAACATGAAGAAGAGTCCACTGTCAGAGAGAAGATCATTTGTAACTTTCACCAATGTTGTTTCTGTTCTGTGATGAATTTATGTAGGGCTTTTTTGTCTTTTTTTTTTTTTTTTTTTTTACAGAGTAACATCTTTTTGCCTTTTTCCAGGCAAAATGAAGATCCTCTAAATTAGTGAGACACCATTTCGTGTCCAGCTTACAGATTATCTGCTTTAGGGTGCATGTTTGTCAGTCATACCAGGGAGATAAGAACTTTGACTGATTTGGGTATTCCTTTTGCAGAGGAGTCAGGGTCATAGGCAGTGAAGATTTGACACTAGGAATAAAGTTTAGGTAGTTGCTCTGCACTGTGATATCACGTGGCACTGAACATAACAGTAGAGGAATTATATGCTAAATAACAATTTATTTACATGAATTTGAATAACATTTCTCAGGCTGTGGCCACAGATTATTCCTCTTAACTGATTTTTTTCTCCATTTTTGGATTTTGCTAATGGCTTTGTCACTAGCATGTGATCTACAGACCTAGAGCACCTACAGCTTTTTCACATCCGGCACATCCATATGTGCAGTCGCAAACACGTTTGCAGTCTCCCCCAAGAAGAAACTCAAGAATGCTGATGAGGTGCCACAAGAAAGGTCATTACATGAGAAGAGCTGGATCGGAAGGGCATTAACCCAGCAGCAGGGCTGATAGCTACAAGCCTATCTAGTCATGAAGGTCCTGAAATGCTGTTCCACATCCTTCCAGCCTACTTTATCCCCTAAATATAATAAAATCATAATCAGTTTAGTGACACCACAGTTATACTCATACTCATGACTCATATTGCAGTTTATAGAGGAAAGGAAGACTCTTGAAATTTCGATCACTTCACACACTTTTCGCATTAAACCTGTTAAGTAAGACTGAGTCACTTGCACAGTTAGCAGTTAAGCTGCTGTAACTTTGTTAGGTTGAGCTGAATAATGAGTAATTAATACCTAATTTAATTACTCTTTATTGTCTTTTTGTTGGTGTGACTGTTGTGTTACTGCATTGCAGTTTGGGGCCCTATTTCAGCTTAATTATATTTTAAATACAAATTGCACAGTGGTGAATAGTTTTGACCATAATTATATATAGATTACAGGTAAAGTAAAATTCTGATATTGTGACAGCACTAGTGCAGGGTAGGACCTCGGTTTCCTTTTATTAGTGTCTGAAATCGTACACAGCAAAATCTCCAGTGTTAAATTAACACTGGAGAGTGTCTATATGGGTCCACACCTCTGAGTGTTAAATACAACACTGTTGAGTGTTAAATTAACACTTTTGACAGTGTTATATGTTTAAAAGTAACCTAGTCAGTTTTGAAGATTAACAATGGCTAACACTGAGCAGTGCTGATTTTCTAACACTGGAAAATAACTCAAAATGTTAGAAATATTCCAGTGTTAGAAAATCAGCACTGCTCAGTGTTAGCCATTGTTAATCTTCAAAACTGACTAGGTTACTTTTAAACATATAACACTGTCAAAAGTGTTAATTTAACACTGGAGATTTTGCTGTGTACAGTATAAAAGCCACTGTTGATACCCAAGTGTTTTTGCTATCATCTTGGTATTTTAAAACTGGATATGACAAATGAGGGATATTATCTTTCTTTCTGACACTCAAAAAAAACATTTACAAAATGGACTGAGAATTTATAAAAATGTTTTATTCAATATAACTCGAAATGAGTGATTGAGTCTCAGGAGAGTTTTTACAGAGGTCAGGGCAGAGGGTTGCCCCAGGCGACTGTTAAAAGATGCGGGTTTAAAGTACTACTATGTTGGCTTTATTTTCAGAACAACAAAATAGATTTTTCTTTTCTCCCGAGTATGTCTAAAATATTTAATTTTGCTGTGGTATGTTCAAGATTAATGATACGGATGACAAATGTCAGGACTGACATTTGTAATTGTCTTCCTTGCGGATGTGAATCCGGCGAACAATATTTTGCATTGTATTTTTTTTAGGAGATTTCAGAGGTATCATTATGGAGACAAAGACCAGGATCAGGGATATAAAAGACTTCCAGCACCTCGATAGCACAGAGTTTACCAAGACCCAAAAGTCGGATCTAACTGGACCGTCCCAAAAAATGTGTAAGAACGTGCCTGGTGACGAATCATTGCATATGTGACAGTGATATGTAGCCTGTAGTTTCATCTGGAATCTCTTAAGGGATGTAATACAGTGGGGCAAAAAAGTATTTAGTCAGCCACCGATTGTGCAAGTTCCCCCACTTAAAATGATGACAGAGGTCAGTAATTTGCACCAGAGGTACACTTCAACTGTGAGAGACAGAATGTGAAAAAAAAAATCCATGAATCCACATGGTAGGATTTGTAAAGAATTTATTCGTAAATTAGGGTGGAAAATAAGTATTTGGTCACCTCAAACAAGGAAAATCTCTGGCTCTCACAGACCTATAACGTCTTCTGTAAGAAGCTTTTCTGTCCCCCACTCGTTACCTGTATGAATGGCACCTGTTTGAACTCATAATCTGTATAAAAGACACCTGTCCACAGCCTCAAACAGTCAGACTCCAAACTCCGCCATGGCCAAGACCAAAGAGCTTTCGAAGGACACCAGGAAAAGTATTGTAGACCTGCACCAGACTGGGAAGAGTGAATCTACAATAGGCAAGCAGCTTGGTGTGAAAAAATCAACTGTGGGAGCAATCATCAGGAAATGGAAGACATACAAGACCAATGATAATCTCCCTCGATCTGGGGCTCCACGCAAGATCTCATCCCGTGGGGTCAAAATGATCATGAGAACGGTGAGCAAAGATCCCAGAACCACACGGGGGAACCTGGTGAATGACCTGCAGAGAGCTGGGACCAAAGTAACAAAGGTCACCATCAGTAACACACTACAACGGCAGGGAATCAAATCCCGCAGTGCCAGACGTGTTCCGCTGCTGAAGCCAGTGCATGTCCAGGCCCCTCTGAAGTTTGCCAGAGAGCACATGGATGATACAGCAGAGGATTGGGAGAATGTCAGATGGTCAGATGAAACCAAAGTAGAACTTTTTGGTATAAACTCAACTCGTCGTGTTTGGAGGAAGAAGAATACTGAGTTGCATCCCAAGAACACCATACCTACTGTGAAGCATGGGGGTGGAAACATCATGCTATGGGGCTGTTTTTCTGCCAAGGGGACAGGACGACTGATCCGTGTTAAGGACAGAATGAATGGGGCCATGTATTGTGAGATTTTGAGCCAAAATCTCCTTCCATCAGTGAGAACTTTAAAGATGAAACGAGGCTGGGTCTTCCAACATGACAATGATCCAAAACACACCGCCCGGGCAACAAAGGAGTGGCTCCGTAAGAAGCATTCGAAAGTCCTGGAGTGACCTAGCCAGTCTCCAGACCTCAACCCCATAGAAAATCTGTGGCGGGAGTTGAAAGTCCGTGTTGCACAGCCCCAAAACATCACTGCTCTCGAGAAGATCTGCATGGAGGAATGGGCCAAAATACCAGCTACTGTGTGTGCAAACCTGGTAAAGACCTATAGTAAACGTTTGACCTCTGTTATTGCCAACAAAGGTTATGTTACAAAGTATTGAGTTGTATTTTTGTTATTGACCAAATACTTATTTTCCACCCTGATTTACGAATAAATTCTTTACAAATCCTACCATGTGGATTCATGGGTTTTTTTTTCACATTCTGTCTCTCACAGTTGAAGTGTACCTCTGGTGCAAACTACTGACCTCTGTCATCATTTTAGGTGGGGGAACTTGCACAATCGGTGGCTGACTAAATACTTTTTTGCCCCACTGTATATGTTCTGTGTATGGTTTTGAAATGAATTAGTTGATGCGCCAGGTTCCTAGAAGTCAAACTCAGATTAGACCACACTGTATCCCTGTCTATATTAACCTGTAGATCTCCCAGTTCCCTAACCCAAAAAATGGCAGTTTTTCTTTTTAACACTCATGGTTCACTTTGAGCTAAAAAGCAACTACATCTACATCCATCTATCTATAGACATACATCTGTAGACAATTTAGAATCACTAATCAATATAATATGCATGACTTTGGATTGGACAGGGAGCACATGCAAGTTCCACAAGGAAACCTAGATCCTTCATGCTGTGAGGCAACAAAAAGAAAAAAAAGAGAAGAGTATAGTAAATCATGCTTATGTGTTGATTCAGCAGGAAGCTCTAAGGGACAATGAACCTCTGAAAACAACACATATAGCCTAAGAGCTTTACGATTATTGCTTAACTGATTTAAGATAATTGCATTATTGCTTAATTTTGTATTTTCCTTTGCATAAATAAATAAAACTACGCCAAGAAATGAATGTGCACTGGTGTATAAAATAATCACCAGACTGCAGGAAATGAAGTGTCTGTCTGCTCAGAATATTGCAGGGAATAACCCCCTGGCCACATCCATGCCCTCTCCCCAACATGCAATCAAAACATATGTCTTGCCTTTCTGTTTCATTTCCAGGTTTCCAATCATATTCAGTTGTCTTTGTTACTGAACGATGTGGTCATGACATATATGTATATCAATATTGTTCACTGTATTTCTTTTTGTAAGAAATTAAATCAAATGGTAAGTCATGTAATGCATGTTTAAAAAAGTGAAATGAACTCTTTACTCATACTTTAAAATAAAAATGTAATCTTTAAATGTTATGTTGTGTTTTGGTCAAATTTGGCCGATTTAGTGGCTACATTGTTTCAGTAGCGTTGAACTTTTTTTCTAGCTGTAGTGTTTAATGCTTTTTTGATGCCTTGCTCACAACTGTGTGATGGCATCGTGGCATGTCGATAGATCCTAAGTGAGGCTCTTGATTACATATTTGATCAACACACTAATGAGGAAGACAGAGACCAGGAAACTCACAGTGAGGATGGATTAGAGGAGGAAGTGTCAGGAGCGGAAGATGGCACAGACCAAGAAATGACTGATGAGGAGGAATTCAGTGATAATGGTCACAATTAAATCAAAGAATTGGAAATGATCCCCACCTGAGAATCAAGTTAGGCTTTCAGCTGAAAATGTCTCAGGACCTAGAAAATATGCCGCATCCTGGACTGATGACAAATCCTGCTTTGAGTTGTTTATGACAGTCCATCAAAACCACAGTGGTAAACGTAACCAACCTGGAAGGGAAAAAACAAACTTACAAAGACATTTGAAAGGAAATAATCCAGAATGATGTGAAAGCATACATGAGTCTTTTGATTTTGAGTGGTGTGCACAGATCCAGAATGGATTCTACCAGCAGTTTATGGGATGTAGAGTATGGTCAGACAATTTTTCAGGCCACCATGTCATTCAAGAAGTTTAACATGTTGTTATGGGTGATTCGCTTTGACAATCATGATACACGACCAGGTCGCCGTCAACAAGACAAATGGCAGTGATCAGAGAAGTCTGGGAGAAGTGTGTGGAGCGCCAGCCACTCATATATATCCAAAGTCGAAACGTCACAGTTAATGACCATTTCTCTGTTTGTAGGAAGCACTCTCCTTTCAAATAGTATATGCCAAGCAACCAGTTTAAATATGACATAAAGATATGGGCAACCATGATACCAGAATGTTATGCCTGGAACACGCAGGTTTATATGGATAAACCTGCAGATGGTGTTCCTGAAAAGAGCCAAGCATAAGATAACGTGAGCTGTCTCTGACACAAATGTAATTTTGTGATAATTTCTTTTGTTCATTAATAAAATGTTCCCAGTCACTTTTGACTGGGAAGACAACAGGTGTTACTTTATTTGACTGTATAAACATTTTTAAATGGATTGAAATCAAATGTTCTTGGTAACTTTCTATTATGTTTCATCTGATTATTTCCTAGAGACAAAATATTCCAGATATGATGTTTTTTAGAATTCTAATTCAAGGCATATAACCTCAGATCAATGAAACTTACAGGCCATAAATAACAAATAGAAGAAGAACAAGGCTTTAGGTTGAAGAAAAAAATCTAACACAACAACTAATGATAATATATATTTATAGTTTGTATCATGAGTCTTAATGTAATGGCCATTTTTGACTGAGAACACAAAATTGTTTAACATGAAATGAACATAAAATGAAGGTTAAAATAAGTGTCAACACTAGAGTGGTGTGATCTGTTTGGTGTGCCTACGCTATGCCTCCAGGGGAGGTATTATTGAGAGTAGTGATGGGAATTCAAGCTCTTTTTAGTGAGCTGAACCAAAAGAGCCGGTTCTCTAAAAAGAGCCGGCTCGGCTCACTAAAAAGAGCCAGGTCTTTCAGCTCCCAACCGGCTTTTCAGGTTGTTTTGTTGCTTTAATTGATTTATTATCAAAAACAATATAAAATTAAAGCTGCAAGCAGCGTTATGAGGGCCCTCGCACCCCCGGCGTGTCGAGCCATGCCCAACACCTGAAACCAGCACGTCCGATCTGATGTCACATTGATGGAATTCATGCATTTAACCACCAGCTAACATTTCAACTCAATCATTCATGATTAGTTAGTCGTTCCACTAGGTGGCGCTCTAACCATTATTGACAAATAGCATAACAAACATTTCCAAGCTCGAGTCTCATCACACCTGCGACCTTTGGGAGAGATTGGACATTGTGTTTTTTAGTGACAGCAGATTACTGCTTTTTGCGAGTGATTGAAACTCTACGTGCCGCCATGACCACCCCGTTTCCCTGAACGGAAAAAGCTTCGCAATTTAACATCACAAAGGTCTTTAGATTCTACACACTGAAGAATGCTTCAATATGATGAAATCCCTTGGAGGAGTTCGTCAAAGTATGAGGCCTGAAAAGGGGGGAAAATGTCATCAAAATTACACATTAATTTTAAAATGGCTGACTTCCTGTTGGATTTGGGATATTGCTCCAAGAGACTTTTTTGTACATCTTGATGTCTTACACAAGCTTACCAAGTGTCAGACTCATAGATGAAACACAGAGCAGGGGCTGATGTTTTGAAATATTGTAGGGGGCGCTGTGGAGCCATTTTGCGCTATTCAAGGAAAATGGTTACATGACAACAATGCCTTCATCCATTTGGAGGTGTGTGCCAAATTTCAAGCCTCTATAAACTTTCCAAGCCCCTCAAAAGCCACTTCATCTTTCATGATGAACCGCGTTGCCACCAGGGTGCGCCGTTCAGTTTAAAGTCACAATTTTTGCACTGAAGCATCACGAGGGACTGATGGTGATATTCACCGCTTTTGAGGTGGCCACGATCAACCTGTGAAAATCAGTACAACAAAGTTAAAGCCATGACATTTCCTGTTGCCACTAGGTGGCGCTGTCCGTATTTCCGACAATGGGCACATCAATCTGTTCAGGGCGGGTCTGACATCATGCCTGTAAAGTCTGGTACTGATCAGACTGGATTTCATTGAGTTATACTAATTTGTTTCTTCATGGCGTGACATCAAAGTTCGCCATGCTGCTGGGGTCACACCCTTTCGCGAAAACTCACAGTTTTCACTGTAACCCAAGACCAACTCCTTAAGGCTTTCCTGGAGAAATTTGAGGCTGCAGATGTCACCCATCACTATACTGTACCCCAAAGTGTAAAACATGACATTTCCTGTTCCCACTAGGTGGCACTGTCCCTGGTGTCAAATATGGCAGTTGAAATATGTTCAGGGGTGGAGCCTTATCATATGTGTTCACTTTGGTCAAGGTCAGAAAATGTATGACAAAATGAGAGGCAATAAGATTTTCATGGCGAGTCATCGAAATTCGCCATGGCGCCACGGCCTCATAGTATTGTGAAAACTCAAAAGCTCCGCAATTTAACATGGCACAAGGGTGTAGTTGACACTGTCCAAATTTGAAGGTTATGAAATGAAACCCCAAGGAGGAGTTCGCAAAAGTTCGAGGCATGGAAATGGCAAAATTAGAGCCAAAATGTCACCTTCTCTTCCAAATGGCGGACTTCCTGTTGGGTTTGCGTCAATGGGCCAACTGACTTTTTTGTTCGTCTTGGCATGATACACATGTGTGCCAAATTTCATACATGTAGCTGAAACGATGTGGTTGTAGGGCTGCATTTAACAAGGCATAGGTGGCGCTGTAGAGCCATTTCCCAGTGCTCATATGTAAAACCATTAAAATACAAAATTTTTCACCAGACCTGGCATGTGTGCAAAATTTCATGAGTTTTTGAGCATGTTTAGGCCCTCAAAAAGGCCCTTGTTTGGGGTGAATAATAATAATAATAATAATAATAATAATAATTAAAGCTGCAAGCAGCGTTATGAGGGCCCTCGCACCCCCGGCACGTCGAGCCACTGCCAACACCTCAAACCGGCACGTCCGATGTGATGTCACATTGATGGATTTCATGCTTTTAATCACCAGCTAACATTTCATCTTATTCAACCAGGATTATAGTCATGCCACTAGGTGGCGCTCTAACCATTATTGACAAATAGCATAACAAACATTTCCAAGCTCGAGTCTCATCACACCTGCGACCTTTGGGAGAGATTGGACATTGTGTTTTTTAGTGACAGCAGATTACTGCTTTTTGCGAGTGATTGAAACTCTACGTGCCGCCATGACCACCCCGTTTCCCTGAACGGAAAAAGCTTCGCAATTTAACATCACAAAGGTCTTTAGATTCTACACACTGAAGAATGCTTCAATATGATGAAATCCCTTGGAGGAGTTCGTCAAAGTATGAGGCCTGAAAAGGGGGGAAAATGTCATCAAAATTACACATTAATTTTAAAATGGCTGACTTCCTGTTGGATTTGGGATATTGCTCCAAGAGACTTTTTTGTACACCTTGATATCTTACACAAGCTTACCAAGTGTCAGACTCATAGATGAAACACAGAGCAGGGGCTGATGTTTTGAAATATTGTAGGGGGCGCTGTGGAGCCATTTTGCGCTATTCAAGGAAAATGGTTACATAACAGCAATGCCTTCATCCATTTGGAGGTGTGTGCCAAATTTCAAGCCTCTATAAACTTTCCAAGCCCCTCAAAAGCCACTTCATCTTTCATGATGAACCGCGTTGCCACCAGGGTGCGCCGTTCAGTTTAAACTCACAATTTTTGCACTGAAGCATCACGAGGGACTGATGGTGATATTCACCGCTTTTGAGGTGGCCACGATCAACCTGTGAAAATCAGTACAACAAAGTTAAAGCCATGACATTTCCTGTTGCCACTAGGTGGCGCTGTCCGTATTTCCGACAATGGGCATATCAATCTGTTCAGGGCGGGTCTGACATCATGCCTGTAAAGTCTGGTACTGATCAGACTGGATTTCATTGAGTTATACTAATTTGTTTCTTCATGGCGTGACATCAAAGTTCGCCATGCTGCTGGGGTCACACCCTTTCGTGAAAAGTCACAGTTTTCACTGTAACCCAAGACCAACTCCTTAAGGCTTTCCTGGAGAAATTTGAGGCTGCAGATGTCACCCATCACAATACTGTACCCCAAAGTGTAAAACATGACATTTCCTGTTCCCACTAGGTGGCACTGTCCCTGGTGTCAAATATGGCAGTTGAAATATGTTCAGGGGTGGAGCCTTATCATATGTGTTCACTTTGGTCAAGGTCAGAAAATGTATGACAAAATGAGAGGCAATAAGATTTTCATGGCGAGTCATCGAAATTCGCCATGGCGCCACGGCCTCATAGTATTGTGAAAACTCAAAAGCTCCGCAATTTAACATGGCACAAGGGTGTAGTTGACACTGTCCAAATTTGAAGGTTATGAAATGAAACCCCAAGGAGGAGTTCGCAAAAGTTCGAGGCATGGAAATGGCAAAATTAGAGCCAAAATGTCACCTTCTCTTCCAAATGGCGGACTTCCTGTTGGGTTTGCGTCAATGGGCCCACAGACTTTTTTGTTCGTCTTGGCATGATACACATGTGTGCCAAATTTCATACATGTAGCTCAAACCATGTGGTCGTAGGGCTGCATTTAACAAGGCATAGGTGGCGCTGTAGAGCCATTTCCCAGTGCTCATATGTAAAACCATTAAAATACAAAATTTTTCACCAGACCTGGCATGTGTGCAAAATTTCATGAGTTTTTGAGCATGTTTAGGCCCTCAAAAAGGCCCTTGTTTCGCCTGAATAATAATAATAATAATAATAATAATAATAATAATAATAATAATAATAATAATAATAATAATAAGAAACGGAGCAGATACAATAGGGCCTTCGCACTCTCGGTGCTCGGGCCCTAATAATAAGAAACGGAGCAGATACAATAGGGCCTTCGCACTCTCAGTGCTCGGGCCCTAATAATAAGAAACAGAGCAGATACAATAGGGCCTTCGCACAGTCAGTGCTCGGGCCCTAATTAAAGCTGCAAGCAGCGTTATGAGGGCCCTCGCACCCCCGGCACGTCGAGCCACGCCCAACACCTAAAACCAGCACCTCCGATCTCATGTCACATTGATGGAATTCATGCATTTAACCACCAGCTAACATTTCAACTCATTCATTCATGATTTGTTAGTCGTTCCACTAGGTGGCGCTCTAACCATTATGTACAAATGGCATAACAAACACTTCCAAGCTCGAGTCTCATCACACCTGAGACGTTTGGGAGAGATTGGACATTGTGTTTTTGAGTGACAGCAGATTACTGCTTTTTGGCGAGTGATTCAAACTCTAAGTGCCGCCATAACCACCCCGTTTCCTTGAACGTAAAAAGCTTCGCAATTTAACATCACAAAGGTCTTTAGATTCCACACACTGGAGAATGGTTCAATATGATGAAATCCCTTGGAGGAGTTCGTCAAAGTATGAAGCCTGAAAAGAGGGGAAAATGTCGCCAAAATTGCACATTAATTTTAAAATGGCTGACTTCCTGTTGGATTTAGGATATTGCTCCAAGAGACTTTTTTGTACATCTTGATATTTTCCATAAGCTTACCAGGTTTCAGACTCATAGATGAAACACAGAGCAGGGGCTGTTGTTTTGAAATTTTGTAGGGGGCGCTGTGGAGCCATTTTGCGCTATTCAATGAAAATGATCACATAACAACAAAGCCTTAAGCACAATGGAGGTGTGCACCAAATTTCAAGCCTCTATAAACTTTCCAAGCCCCTCAAAAGCCACTTCATTTTTCATGGTGAACAGCGTTGCCACCAGGGTGCGCCGTTCAGTTTAAAGTCACAATTTTTGCACTAAAGCATCATCAAGGACTGATGGTGATATTCACCGCTTTTGAGGTGGCCACTATGAACCTGTGAAAATCAGTACAACAAAGTGTAAGACATGACATTTCCTCTTCCCACTAGGTGGCGCTGTTCATATTCCTGACAATGGGCACGTCAATCTGTTCAGGGCGGGTGTGACATCATGCCTGTAAAGTCTGGTACTAATCAGACTGGATTTCATTGAGTTATACTAATTTGTTTCTTCATGGCGTGACATCAAAGTTCGCCATGCTGCTGGGGTCACACCCTTTCACGAAAAGTCACAGTTTTCACTGTAACCCAAGACCAACTCCTTAAGGCTTTCCTGGAGAAATTTGAGGCTGCAGATGTCACCCATCACAATACTGTACCCCAAAGTGTAAAACATGACATTTCCTGTTCCCACTAGGTGGCGCTGTCCTTGATGTCAAATATGGCAGTTGAAATATGTTCAGGGGTGGAGCCTTATCATATGTGTTCACTTTGGTCAAGGTCAGAAAATGTATGACAAAATGAGAGGCAATAAGATTTTCATGGCGAGTCATCGAAATTCGCCATGGCGCCACGGCCTCATAGTATTGTGAAAACTCAAAAGCTCCGCAATTTAACATGGCACAAGGGTGTAGTTGACACTGTCCAAATTTGAAGGTTATGAAATGAAACCCCAAGGAGGAGTTCGCAAAAGTTCGAGGCATGGAAATGGCAAAATTAGAGCCAAAATGTCACCTTCTCTTCCAAATGGCGGACTTCCTGTTGGGTTTGCGTCAATGGGCCCACAGACTTTTTTGTTCGTCTTGGCATGATACACATGTGTGCCAAATTTCATACATGTAGCTCAAACGATGTGGTCGTAGGGCTGCATTTAACAAGGCATAGGTGGCGCTGTAGAGCCATTTCCCAGTGCTCATATGTAAAACCATTAAAATACAAAATTTTTCACCAGACCTGGCATGTGTGCAAAATTTCATGAGTTTTTGAGCATGTTTAGGCCCTCAAAAAGGCCCTTGTTTGGGGTGAATAATAATAATAATAATAATAATAATAATAATAATAATAATAATAATAATAATAATAATAAGAAACGGAGCAGATACAATAGGGCCTTCGCACTCTCGGTGCTCGGGCCCTAATAATAATAATAATAATAATAATAATAATAAGAAACGGAGCAGATACAATAGGGCCTTCGCACTCTCGGTGCTCGGGCCCTAATTAAAGCTGCAAGCAGCGTTATGAGGGCCCTCGCACCCCCGGCGTGTCGAGCCATGCCCAACACCTGAAACCAGCACGTCCGATCTGATGTCACATTGATGGAATTCATGCATTTAACCACCAGCTAACATTTCAACTCATTCATTCATGATTAGTTAGTCGTTCCACTAGGTGGCGCTCTAACCATTATGTACAAATGGCATAACAAACACTTCCAAGCTCGAGTCTCATCACACCTGAGACGTTTGGGAGAGATTGGACATTGTGTTTTTGAGTGACAGCAGATTACTGCTTTTTGGCGAGTGATTCAAACTCTAAGTGCCACCATAACCACCCCGTTTCACTGAACGTAAAAAGCTTCGCAATTTAACATCACAAAGGTCTTTAGATTCCACACACTGGAGATTGGTTCAATATGATGAAATCCCTTGGAGGAGTTCGTCAAAGAACGGTGCCTGGAAAGAGGGGAAAATGTTGCCAAAATTACACATTAATATTAAAATGGCTGACTTCCTGTTGGATTTGGGATATTGCACCAAGAGACTTTTTTGTACATCTTGATATCTCCTATAAGCTTACCAGGTTTCAGAATCATACATAGAACACAGAGCAGGGGCTGTGGTTTTGAAATTTTGTAGGGGGCGCTGTGGAGCAATTTCTCGCTATTCAATGAAAATGATCACATACCAACAAAGCCTTCATCCATTTGGAGGTGTGTGCCAAATTTCAAGCCTCTATAAACTTGCCAAGACCCTCAAAAGCCACTTCATCTTTCATGTTTAACAGCGTTGCCACCAGGGTGCGCCGTTCAGTTTAAACTCACAATTTTTGCACTGAAGCATCACGAGGGACTGATGGTGATATTCACCGCTTTTGAGGTGGCCACGATGAACCTGTGAAAATCAGTACAACAAAATTAAAGCCATGACATTTCCTGTTGCCACTAGGTGGCGCTGTCCGTATTTCCGACAATGGGCACATCAATCTGTTCAGGGCGGGTCTGACATCATGCCTGTAAAGTCTGGTACTGATCAGACTGGATTTCATTGAGTTATACTAATTTGTTTCTTCATGGCGTGACATCAAAGTTCGCCATGCCGCTGGGGTCACACCCTTTTGCGAAAACTCACAGTTTTCACTGTAACCCAAGACCAACTCCTTAAGGCTTTCCTGGAGAAATTTGAGGCTGCAGATGTCACCCATCACTATACTGTACCCCAAAGTGTAAAACATGACATTTCCTGTTCCCACTAGGTGGCGCTGTCCTTCATGTCAAATATGGCAGTTGAAATATGTTCAGGGGTGGACCCTTATCATATGTGTTCACTTTGGTCAAGGTCAGAAAATGTATGACAAAATGAGAGGCAATAAGATTTTCATGGCGAGTCATCGAAATTCGCCATGGCGCCACGGCCTCATAGTATTGTGAAAACTCAAAAGCTCCGCAATTTAACATGGCACAAGGGTGTAGTTGACACTGTCCAAATTTGAAGGTTATGAAATGAAACCCCAAGGAGGAGTTCGCAAAAGTTCGAGGCATGGAAATGGCAAAATTAGAGCCAAAATGTCACCTTCTCTTCCAAATGGCGGACTTCCTGTTGGGTTTGCGTCAATGGGCCCACAGACTTTTTTGTTCGTCTTGGCATGATACACATGTGTGCCAAATTTCATACATGTAGCTCAAACGATGTGGTCGTAGGGCTGCATTTAACAAGGCATAGGTGGCGCTGTAGAGCCATTTCCCAGTGCTCATATGTAAAACCATTAAAATACAAAATTTTTCACCAGACCTGGCATGTGTGCAAAATTTCATGAGTTTTTGAGCATGTTTAGGCCCTCAAAAAGGCCCTTGTTTGGGGTGAATAATAATAATAATAATAATTAAAGCTGCAAGCAGCGTTATGAGGGCCCTCGCACCCCATCGCGTCGAGCTACGCCCAACACCTACAACCAGCACCTCCGATCTGATGTCACATTAATGACATTCATGCATTCAACCACCAGCTAACATTTCATCTCATTCAATCATGATTATAGTCGTCCCACTAGGTGGCGCTCTAACCATTACTGACAAATGGCATAACAAACATTTCCGAGCTCGAGTCTCATCACGCCTGCGACCTTTGGGACATATTGGACATTTTGATTTTGAGTGACAGCAGATTACTGCTTTTTGGCGAGTGACTGAAACTCCACATGCCGCCATGACCACCCCGTTTCCCTGAACGTAAAAACCTTCGCAATTTAACATCACAAAGGTCTTTAGATTCCACACACTGGAGATTGGTTCAATATGATGAAATCCCTTGGAGGAGTTCGTCAAAGAACGGTGCCTGAAAAGAGGGGAAAATGTCACAAAAATTACACATTAATTTTAAAATGGCTGACTTCCTGTTAGATTTGGGATATTGCTCCAAGAGACTTTTTTGTACATCTTGATATCTCCTATAAGCTTACCAGGTTTCAGACTCATACATAAAACACAGAGCTGGGGCTGTGGTTTTGAAATTTTGTAGGGGGCGCTGTGGAGCCATTTTGCGCTATTCAATGAAAATGATCACATAACAACAAAGCCTTAAGCACAATGGAGGTGTGTGCCAAATTTCAAGCCTCTATAAACTTTCCAAGCCCCTCAAAAGCCACTTCATTTTTCATGGTGAACAGCGTTGCCACCAGGGTGCGCCGTTCAGTTTAAAGTCACAATTTTTGCACTGAAGCATCATGAGGGACTGATGGTGATATTCACCGCTTTTGAGGTGGCCACGATGAACCTGTGAAAACCAGTACAACAAAATTAAAGCCATGACATTTCCTGTTGCCACTAGGTGGCGCTGTCCGTATTTCCGACAATGGGCACATCAATCTGTTCAGGGTGGGTCTGACATCATGCGTGTAAAGTCTGGTACTGATCAGACTGGATTTCATTGAGTTATACTAATTTGTTTCTTCATGGCGTGACATCAAAGTTCGCCATGCTGCTGGGGTCACACCCTTTCGCGAAAACTCACAGTTTTCACTGTAACCCAAGACCAACTCCTTAAGGCTTTCCTGGAGAAATTTGAGGCTGCAGATGTCACCCATCACTATACTGTACCCCAAAGTGTAAAACATGACATTTCCTGTTCCCACTAGGTGGCGCTGTCCTTGATGTCAAATATGGCAGTTGAAATATGTTCAGGGGTGGAGCCTTATCATATGTGTGCTGTTTGGTCCAGATCGGAACATGTATGACAGAATGAGAGGCAATAAGATTTTCATGGCGAGTCATCGAAATTCGCCATGGCGCCACGGCCTCATAGTATTGTGAAAACTCAAAAGCTCCGCAATTTAACATGGCACAAGGGTATAGTTGACACTGTCCAAATTTCAAGTTTATAGGACCAAATCCCAAGGAGGAGTTCGTTAAAGTACAAGGCATGGAAATGGTAAAATCAGACCCAAAATCTCACCTTCAATCCAAAATGGCGGACTTCCTGTTGGGTTTAGGACATTGCCATAATAGACTTTTTTGTTCGACTCTGAACGTTATATAGGTGTACCGACTTTCAAACATGTAGGTCATACCCATACCGGGGGCTCGCGTTTTTCATTTTTCTAGGTGGCGCTACTGAGCTAATTTTCCCTGGCCATGTCTGAGAACATTAAAATACGTAAATTTTCACCAGACCTGACGCGTGTGCAAAATTTCATGAGTTTTCGAGCATGTTTAGGCCCTCAAACGGCCAATTCATTTGCCGGAATAATAATAATAATAATAATAATAATAATAATAATAATAATAATAATAATAATAATAATAATAAACAGAGCAATTACAATAGGGCCTTCGCACTGTCAGTGCTCGGGCCCTAATAATAATAATAATAATAATTAAAGCTGCAAGCAGCGTTATGAGGGCCCTCGCACCCCCGGCGCGTCGAGCCACGCCCAACACCTAAAACCAGCACCTCCGATCTCATGTCACATTGATGGAATTCATGCATTTAACCACCAGCTAACATTTCAACTCATTCATTCATGATTTGTTAGTCGTTCCACTAGGTGGCGCTCTAACCCTTATGCACAAATGGCATAACAAACATTTCCGAGCTCGAGTCTCATCACGCCTATGAGCTTTGGGAGAGATTGGACATTGTGTTTTTGAGTGACAGCAGATTACTGCTTTTTGGCGAGTGATTCAAACTCTAAGTGCCACCATAACCACCCCGTTTCACTGAACGTAAAAAGCTTCGCAATTTAACATCACAAAGGTCTTTAGATTCCACACACTGGAGATTGGTTCAATATGATGAAATCCCTTGGAGGAGTTCGTCAAAGAACGGTGCCTGGAAAGAGGGGAAAATGTTGCCAAAATTGCACATTAATTTTAAAATGGCTGACTTCCTGTTGGATTTTGGATATTGCTCCAAGAGACTTTTTTGTACATCTTGATATCTCCTATAAGCTTACCAGGTTTCAGACTCATACATAAAACACAGAGCTGGGGCTGTGGTTTTGAAATTTTGTAGGGGGCGCTGTGGAGCCATTTCGCGCTATTCAATAAAAATGATCACATGACAACAAAGCCTTCATCCATTTGGAGGGGTGTGCTAAATTTAGAGCCTCTATATACTATCCAAGCCCCTCAAAAGCCACTTCATCTTTCATGGTGGACCGCGTTGCCACCAGGGTGCGCCGTTCAGTTTAAAGTCACAATTTTTGCACTGAAGCATCACGAGGGACTGATGTTGATATTCACCGCTTTTGAGGTGGCCACGATGAACCTGTGAAAATCAGTACAACAAAATTAAAGCCATGACATTTCCTGTTGCCACTAGGTGGCGCTGTACGTATTCCCGACAATGGGCACATCAATCTGTTCAGGGCGGGTCTGACATCATGCCTGTAAAGTCTGGTACTGAACAGACTGGATTTCATTGAGTTATACTAATTTGTTTCTTCATGGCGTGACATCAAAGTTCGCCATGCTGCTGGGGTCACACCCTTTTGCGAAAAGTCACAGTTTTCACTGTAACCCAAGACCAACTCCTTAAGGCTTTCCTGGAGAAATTTGAGGCTGCAGGTGTCACCCATCACTATACTGTACCCCAAAGTGTAAAACATGACATTTCCTGTTCCCACTAGGTGGCGCTGTCCCTGGTGTCAAATATGGCAGTTGAAATATGTTCAGGGGTGGAGCCTTATCATATGTGTTAACTTTGGTCAAGGTCAGAAAATGTATGACAAAATGAGAGGCAATAAGATTTTCATGGCGAGTCATCGAAATTCGCCATGGCGCCACGGCCTCATAGTATTGTGAAAACTCAAAAGCTCCGCAATTTAACATGGCCCAGGTGTGTAGTTGACAGTGACCAAAAATGAAGCTTATACAACCAAATCCCAAGGAGGAGTTCGCAAAAGTTCGAGGCATGGAAATGGCAAAATTAGAGCCAAAATGTCACCTTCTCTTCCAAATGGCGGACTTCCTGTTGGGTTTGCATCAATGGGCCCGCAGACTTTTTTGTTCGACTCGGCATGATACACATGTGTGCCAAATTTCATACATGTAGCTGAAACGATGTGGTCGTAGGGCTGCATTTAACAAGGCATAGGTGGCGCTGTAGAGCCATTTCCCAGTGCTCATATGTAAAACCATTAAAATACAAAATTTTTCACCAGACCTGGCATGTGTGTAAAATTTCATGAGTTTTTGAGCATGTTTAGGCCCTCAAAAAGGCCCTTGTTTTGCCTGAATAATAATAATAATAATTAAAGCTGCAAGCAGCGTTATGAGGGCCCTCGCACCCCGGCGTGTCGAGCCACGCCCAACACCTAAAACCAGCACGTCCGATCTGATGTCACATTGATGGAATTCATGCATTTAACCACCAGCTAACATTTCATCTCATTGAACCATGATTATAGTCGTCCCAATAGGTGGCGCTCTAACTATTACCGACAATTGGCATACCAAACATTTCCGAGCTCGAGTCTCATCACACCTGCGACGTTTGGGAGAGCTTGGACATTGTGTTTTTGAGTGACAGCAGATTACTGCTTTTTGGCGAGTGATTCAAACTCTAAGTGCCACCATAACCACCCCGTTTCACTGAACGTAAAAAGCTTCGCAATTTAACATCACAAAGGTCTTTAGATTCCACACACTGGAGATTGGTTCAATATGATGAAATCCCTTGCAGGAGTTCGTCAAAGAACGGTGCCTGGAAAGAGGGGAAAATGTTGCCAAAATTACACATTAATTTTAAAATGGCTGACTTCCTGTTGGATTTGGGATATTGCACCAAGAGACTTTTTTGTACATCTTGATATCGCCTATAAGCTTACCAGGTTTCAGAATCATACATAAAACACAGAGCAGGGGCTGTGGTTTTGAAATTTTGTAGGGGGCGCTGTGGAACAATTTCGCGCTATTCAATGAAAATGATCACATGCCAACAAAGCCTTCATCCATTTGGAGGTGTGTGCTAAATTTCAAGCCTCTATAAACTTGCCAAGACCCTCAAAAGCCACTTCATCTTTCATGTTGAACAGCATTGCCACCAGGGTGCGCCGTTCAGTTTAAAGTCACAATTTTTGCACTGAAGCATCACGAGGGACTGATGGTGATATTCACCGCTTTTGAGGTGGCCAAGATGAACCTGTGAAAATCAGTACAACAAAATTAAAGCCATGACATTTCCTGTTGCCACTAGGTGGCGCTGTCCGTATTTCCGACAATGGGCACATCAATCTGTTCAGGGCGGGTCTGACATCATGCCTGTAAAGTCTGGTACTGATCAGACTGGATTTCATTGAGTTATACTAATTTGTTTCTTCATGGCGTGACATCAAAGTTCGCCAAGCTGCTGGGGTCACACCCTTTTGCGAAAAGTCACAGTTTTCACTGTAACCCAAGACCAACTCCTTAAGGCTTTCCTGGAGAAATTTGAGGCTGCAGATGTCACCCATCACTATACTGTACCCCAAAGTGTAAAACATGACATTTCCTGTTCCCACTAGGTGGCGCTGTCCTTGATGTCAAATATGGCAGTTGAAATATGTTCAGGGGTGGAGCCTTATCATATGTGTGCTCTTTGGTCCAGATCGGAACATGTATGACAGAATGAGAGGCAATAAGATTTTCATGGCGAGTCATCAAAATTCGCCGTGGCGCCACGGCCTCATGGTATTGTGAAAACTCAAAAGCTCCGCAATTTAACATGGCACAAGGGTGTAGTTGGCACTGACCAAATATGAAGGTTATGAAATCAAGCCCCAAGGAGGAGTTCGTCAAAGTTCGAGGCATGGAAATGGTAAAATCAGAGCCAAAATGTCACCTTCAATCCAAAATGGCGGACTTCCTGTTGGGTTTGCGTCAATGGGCCCACAGACTTTTTTGTTCGTCTTGGCATGATACACATGTGTGCCAAATTTCATACATGTAGCTGAAACGATGTGGTCGTAGGGCTGCATTTAACAAGGCATAGGTGGCGCTGTAGAGCCATTTCCCAGTGCTCATATGTAAAACCATTAAAATACAAAATTTTTCACCAGACCTGGCATGTGTGCAAAATTTCATGAGTTTTTGAGCATGTTTAGGCCCTCAAAAAGGCCCTTGTTTGGGGTGAATAATAATAATAATAATTAAAGCTGCAAGCAGCGTTATGAGGGCCCTCGCACCCCCGGCGCGTCGAGCCACGCCCAACACCTAAAACCAGCACGTCCGATCTGATGTCACATTGATGGAATTCATGCATTTAACCACCAGCTAACATTTCAACTCATTCATTCATGATTAGTTAGTCGTTCCACTAGGTGGCGCTCTAACCATTATGTACAAATGGCATAACAAACACTTCCAAGCTCGAGTCTCATCACACCTGAGACGTTTGGGAGAGATTGGACATTGTGTTTTTGAGTGACAGCAGATTACTGCTTTTTGGCGAGTGATTCAAACTCTAAGTGCCGCCATAACCACCCCGTTTCCCTGGACGTAAAAAGCTTCGCAATTTAACATCACAAAGGTCTTTAGATTCCACAAACTGCAGATCGGTCCAATCTGATGAAATCCCTTGGAGGAGTTCGTCAAAGTATGAGGCCTGAAAAGGGGGGAAAATGTCATCAAAATTACACATTAATTTTAAAATGGCTGACTTCCTGTTGGATTTGGGATATTGCTCCAAGAGACTTTTTTGTACATCTTCATATCTCCTATAAGCTTACCAGGTTTAAGACTCATACATAAAACACAGAGCTGGGGCTGATGTTTTGAAATTTCGTAGGGGGCGCTGTGGAGCCATTTTGCGCTATTCAATGAAAATGATCACATAACAACAAAGCCTTCATCCGTTTGGAGGTTTGTGCCAAATTTCAAGCCTCTATAAACTTTCCAAGCCCCTCAAAAGCCACTTCATCTTTCATGATGAACCGCGTTGCCACCAGGGTGCGCCGTTCAGTTTAAAGTCACAATATTCGCACTGCAGCATCATGAAGGACTGATGGTGATATTCACCGCTTTTGAGGTGTCCACAATGAACCTGTGAAAATCAGTACAACAAAGTGTAAGACATGACATTTCCTGTTCCCACTAGGTGGCGCTCTTCATATTCCTGACAATGGGCACATCAATCTGTTCAGGGCGCGTCTGACATCATGCCTGTAAAGTCTGGTACTGATCAGACTGGATTTCATTGAGTTATACTAATTTGTTTCTTCATGGCGTGACATCAAAGTTCGCCATGCTGCTGGGGTCACACCCTTTCGCGAAAACTCACAGTTTTCACTGTAACCCAAGACCAACTCCTTAAGGCTTTCCTGGAGAAATTTGAGGCTGCAGATGTCACCCATCACTATACTGTACCCCAAAGTGTAAAACATGACATTTCCTGTTCCCACTAGGTGGCGCTGTCCTTGATGTCAAATATGGCAGTTGAAATATGTTCAGGGCTGGAGCCTTATCATATGTGTTCACTTTGGTCAAGGTCAGAAATTGTATGACAAAATGAGAGGCAATAAGATTTTCATGGCGAGTCATCGAAATTCGCCATGGCGCCACGGCCTCATAGTATTGTGAAAACTCAAAAGCTCCGCAATTTAACATGGCACAAGGGTGTAGTTGGCACTGACCAAATATGAAGCTTATACGACCAAATCCCAAGGAGGAGTTCGTTAAAGTTCGAGGCATGGAAATGGCAAAATTAGAGCCAAAATGTCAGCTTCACTTCCAAATGGCGGACTTCCTGTTGGGTTTGCGTCAATGGGCCCACTGACTTTTTTGTTCGTCTTGGCATGATACACATGTGTGCCAAATTTCATACATGTAGCTCAAACGATGTGGTCGTAGGGCTGCATTTAACAAGGCATAGGTGGCGCTGTAGAGCCATTTCCCAGTGCTCATATGTAAAACCATTAAAATACAAAATTTTTCACCAGACCTGGCATGTGTGCAAAATTTCATGAGTTTTTGAGCATGTTTAGGCCCTCAAAAAGGCCCTTGTTTGGGGTGAATAATAATAATAATAATAATAATAATAATAATAATAATAATAATAATAATAATAAGAAACGGAGCAGATACAATAGGGCCTTCGCACTCTCAGTGCTCGGGCCCTAATAATTAAAGCTGCAAGCAGCGTTATGAGGGCCCTCGCACCCCCGGCGCGTCGAGCCACGCCCAACACCTAAAACCAGCACCTCCGATCTGATGTCACATTGATGGAATTCATGCATTTAACCACCAGCTAACATTTCAACTCATTCATTCATGATTAGTTAGTCGTTCCACTAGGTGGCGCTCTAACCATTATGTACAAATGGCATAACAAACACTTCCAAGCTCGAGTCTCATCACACCTGAGACGTTTGGGAGAGATTGGACATTGTGTTTTTGAGTGACAGCAGATTACTGCTTTTTGGCGAGTGATTCAAACTCTAAGTGCCGCCATAACCACCCCGTTTCCCTGGACGTAAAAAGCTTCGCAATTTAACAACACAAAGGTCTTTGGATTCCACACACTGAAGAATGCTTCAATATGATGAAATCCCTTGGAGGAGTTCGTCAAAGTATGAGGCCTGAAAAGAGGGGAAAATGTTGCCAAAATTGCACATTAATTTTAAAATGGCTGACTTCCTGTTGGATTTGGGATATTGCTCCAAGAGACTTTTTTGTACATCTTGATATTTTACACAAGCTTACCAAGTGTCAGACTCATAGATGAAACACAGAGCAGGGGCTGATGTTTTGAAATATTGTAGGGGGCGCTGTGGAGCCATTTTGCGCTATTCAAGGAAAATGGTTACATAACAACAATGCCTTCATCCATTTGGAGGTGTGTGCCAAATTTCAAGCCTCTATAAACTTTCCAAGCCCCTCAAAAGCCACTTCATCTTTCATGATGAACCGCGTTGCCACCAGGGTGCGCCGTTCATTTTAAAGTCACAATTTTTGCACTGAAGCATCACGAGGGACTGATGGTGATATTCACCGCTTTTGAGGTGGCCACGATCAACCTGTGAAAATCAGTACAACAAAGTTAAAGCCATGACATTTCCTGTTGCCACTAGGTGGCGCTGTCCATATTTCCGACAATGGGCACATCAATCTGTTCAGGGCGGGTCTGACATCATGCCTGTAAAGTCTGGTACTGATCAGACTGGATTTCATTGAGTTATACTAATTTGTTTCTTCATGGCGTGACATCAAAGTTCGCCATGCTGCTGGGGTCACACCCTTTCGTGAAAAGTCACAGTCTTCACTGTAACCCAAGACCAACTCCTTAAGGCTTTCCTGGAGAAATTTGAGGCTGCAGATGTCACCCATCACAATACTGTACCCCAAAGTGTAAAACATGACATTTCCTGTTCCCACTAGGTGGCGCTGTACCTGGTGTCAAATATGGCAGTTGAAATATGTTCAGGGGTGGAGCCTTATCATATGTGTTCACTTTGGTCAAGGTCAGAAAATGTATGACAAAATGAGAGGCAATAAGATTTTCATGGCGAGTCATCGAAATTCGCCATGGCGCCACGGCGTCACCGTATTGTGAAAACTCAAAAGCTCCGCAATTTAACATGGCACAAGGGTGTAGTTGACACTGTCCAAATTTGAAGGTTATGAAATGAAACCCCAAGGAGGAGTTCGCAAAAGTTCGAGGCATGGAAATGGCAAAATTTGAGCCAAAATGTCACCTTCTCTTCCAAATGGCGGACTTCCTGTTGGGTTTGCGTCAATGGGCCCACAGACTTTTTTGTTCGTCTTGGCATGATACATATGTGTGCCAAATTTCATACATGTAGCTCAAACGATGTGGTCGTAGGGCTGCATTTAACAAGGCATAGGTGGCGCTCTAGAGCCATTTCCCAGTGCTCATATGTAAAACCATTAAAATACAAAATTTTTCACCAGACCTGGCATGTGTGCAAAATTTCATGAGTTTTTGAGCATGTTTAGGCCCTCAAAAAGGCCCTTGTTTCGCCTGAATAATAATAATAATAATTAAAGCTGCAAGCAGCGTTATGAGGGCCCTCGCACCCCCGGCACGTCGAGCCACTGCCAACACCTCAAACCGGCACGTCCGATGTGATGTCACATTGATGGATTTCATGCTTTTAATCACCAGCTAACATTTCATCTTATTCAACCAGGATTATAGTCATGCCACTAGGTGGCGCTCTAACCATTATTGACAAATAGCATAACAAACATTTCCAAGCTCGAGTCTCATCACACCTGCGACCTTTGGGAGAGATTGGACATTGTGTTTTTAGTGACAGCAGATTACTGCTTTTTGCGAGTGATTGAAACTCTACGTGCCGCCATGACCACCCCGTTTCCCTGAACGGAAAAAGCTTCGCAATTTAACATCACAAAGGTCTTTAGATTCTACACACTGAAGAATGCTTCAATATGATGAAATCCCTTGGAGGAGTTCGTCAAAGTATGAGGCCTGAAAAGGGGGGAAAATGTCATCAAAATTACACATTAATTTTAAAATGGCTGACTTCCTGTTGGATTTGGGATATTGCTCCAAGAGACTTTTTTGTACATCTTGATATCTTACACAAGCTTACCAAGTGTCAGACTCATAGATGAAACACAGAGCAGGGGCTGATGTTTTGAAATATTGTAGGGGGCGCTGTGGAGCCATTTTGCGCTATTCAAGGAAAATGGTTACATAACAACAATGCCTTCATCCATTTGGAGGTGTGTGCCAAATTTCAAGCCTCTATAAACTTTCCAAGCCCCTCAAAAGCCACTTCATCTTTCATGATGAACCGCGTTGCCACCAGGGTGCGCCGTTCAGTTTAAAGTCACAATTTTTGCACTGAAGCATCACGAGGGACTGATGGTGATATTCACCGCTTTTGAGGTGGCCACGATCAACCTGTGAAAATCAGTACAACAAAGTTAAAGCCATGACATTTCCTGTTGCCACTAGGTGGCGCTGTCCGTATTTCCGACAATGGGCACATCAATCTGTTCAGGGCGGGTCTGACATCATGCCTGTAAAGTCTGGTACTGATCAGACTGGATTTCATTGAGTTATACTAATTTGTTTCTTCATGGCGTGACATCAAAGTTCGCCATGCTGCTGGGGTCACACCCTTTCGCGAAAACTCACAGTTTTCACTGTAACCCAAGACCAACTCCTTAAGGCTTTCCTGGAGAAATTTGAGGCTGCAGATGTCACCCATCACTATACTGTACCCCAAAGTGTAAAACATGACATTTCCTGTTCCCACTAGGTGGCGCTGTCCTTGATGTCAAATATGGCAGTTGAAATATGTTCAGGGGTGGAGCCTTATCATATGTGTTCACTTTGGTCAAGGTCAGAAAATGTATGACAAAATGAGAGGCAATAAGATTTTCATGGCGAGTCATCGAAATTCGCCATGGCGTCACGGCCTCATAGTATTGTGAAAACTCAAAAGCTCCGCAATTTAACATGGCACAAGGGTGTAGTTGACACTGTCCAAATCTGAAGTTTATAGGACCAAATCCCAAGGAGGAGTTCGTTAAAGTACAAGGCATGGAAACGGTAAAATCAGAGCCAAAATGTCACCTTCAATCCAAAATGGCGGACTTCCTGTTGGGTTTGCGTCAATGGGCCCACTGACTTTTTTGTTCGTCTTGGCATGATACACATGTGTGCCAAATTTCATACATGTAGCCCAAACGATGTGGTCGTAGGGCTGCATTTAACAAGGCATAGGTGGCGCTGTAGAGCCATTTCCCAGTACTCATATGTAAAACCATTAAAATACAAAATTTTTCACCAAACCTGGCATGTGTGCAAAATTTCATGAGTTTTTGAGCATGTTTAGGCCCTCAAAAAGGCCCTTGTTTGGGGTGAATAATAATAATAATAATAATAATAATAATAATAAGAAACGGAGCAGATACAATAGGGCCTTCGCACTCTCAGTGCTCGGGCCCTAATTAAAGCTGCAAGCAGCGTTATGAGGGCCCTCGCACCCCCGGCGTGTCGAGCCATGCCCAACACCTGAAACCAGCACGTCCGATCTGATGTCACATTGATGGAATTCATGCATTTAACCACCAGCTAACATTTCAACTCATTCATTCATGATTAGTTAGTCGTTCCACTAGGTGGCGCTCTAACCATTATGTACAAATGGCATAACAAACACTTCCAAGCTCGAGTCTCATCACACCTGAGACGTTTGGGAGAGATTGGACATTGTGTTTTTGAGTGACAGCAGATTACTGCTTTTTGGCGAGTGATTCAAACTCTAAGTGCCACCATAACCACCCCGTTTCCCTGAATGTAAAAAGCTTCGCAATTTAACATCACAAAGGTCTTTAGATTCCACACACTGGAGAATGGTTCAATATGATGAAATCCCTTGGAGGAGTTCGTCAAAGAACGGTGCCTGGAAAGAGGGGAAAATGTTGCCAAAATTACACATTAATATTAAAATGGCTGACTTCCTGTTGGATTTGGGATATTGCTCCAAGAGACTTTTTTGTACATCTTGATATCTCCTATAAGCTTACCAGGTTTCAGAATCATACATAGAACACAGAGCAGGGGCTGTGGTTTTGAAATTTTGTAGGGGGCGCTGTGGAGCAATTTCTCGCTATTCAATGAAAATGATCACATGCCAACAAAGCCTTCATCCATTTGGAGGTGTGTGCCAAATTTCAAGCCTCTATAAACTTGCCAAGACCCTCAAAAGCCACTTCATCTTTCATGTTTAACAGCGTTGCCACCAGGGTGCGCCGTTCAGTTTAAACTCACAATTTTTGCACTGAAGCATCACGAGGGACTGATGGTGATATTCACCACTTTTGAGGTGGCCACGATGAACCTGTGAAAATCAGTACAACAAAATTAAAGCCATGACATTTCCTGTTGCCACTAGGTGGCGCTGTCCGTATTTCCGACAATGGGCACATCAATCTGTTCAGGGCGGGTCTGACATCATGCCTGTAAAGTCTGGTACTGATCAGACTGGATTTCATTGAGTTATACTAATTTGTTTCTTCATGGCGTGACATCAAAGTTCGCCATGCCGCTGGGGTCACACCCTTTTGCGAAAACTCACAGTTTTCACTGTAACCCAAGACCAACTCCTTAAGGCTTTCCTGGAGAAATTTGAGGCTGCAGATGTCACCCATCACTATACTGTACCCCAAAGTGTAAAACATGACATTTCCTGTTCCCACTAGGTGGCGCTGTCCTTGATGTCAAATATGGCAGTTGAAATATGTTCAGGGGTGGAGCCTTATCATATGTGTTCACTTTGGTCAAGGTCAGAAAATGTATGACAAAATGAGAGGCAATAAGATTTTCATGGCGAGTCATCGAAATTCGCCATGGCGCCACGGCCTCATAGTATTGTGAAAACTCAAAAGCTCCGCAATTTAACATGGCACAAGGGTGTAGTTGACACTGTCCAAATTTGAAGGTTATGAAATGAAACCCCAAGGAGGAGTTCGCAAAAGTTCGAGGCATGGAAATGGCAAAATTAGAGCCAAAATGTCACCTTCTCTTCCAAATGGCGGACTTCCTGTTGGGTTTGCGTCAATGGGCCCATAGACTTTTTTGTTCGTCTTGGCATGATACACATGTGTGCCAAATTTCATACATGTAGCTCAAACGATGTGGTCGTAGGGCTGCATTTAACAAGGCATAGGTGGCGCTGTAGAGCCATTTCCCAGTGCTCATATGTAAAACCATTAAAATACAAAATTTTTCACCAGACCTGGCATGTGTGCAAAATTTCATGAGTTTTTGAGCATGTTTAGGCCCTCAAAAAGGCCCTTGTTTCGCCTGAATAATAATAATAATAATAATAATAATAATAATAATAATAATAATAAGAAACGGAGCAGATACAATAGGGCCTTCGCACTCTCAGTGCTCGGGCCCTAATAATTAAAGCTGCAAGCAGCGTTATGAGGGCCCTCGCACCCCCGGCACGTTGAGCCACTGCCAACACCTCAAACCGGCACGTCCGATGTGATGTCACATTGATGGATATCATGCTTTTAATCACCAGTTAACATTTCATCTTATTCAACCAGGATTATAGTCATGCCACTAGGTGGCGCTCTAACCATTATTGACAAATAGCATAACAAACATTTCCAAGCTCGAGTCTCATCACACCTGCGACCTTTGGGTGAGATTGGACATTGTGTTTTTAGTGACAGCAGATTACTGCTTTTTGCGAGTGATTGAAACTCTACGTGCCGCCATAACCACCCCGTTTCCCTGAACGGAAAAAGCTTCGCAATTTAACATCACAAAGGTCTTTAGATTCTACACACTGAAGAATGCTTCAATATGATGAAATCCCTTGGAGGAGTTCGTCAAAGTATGAGGCCTGAAAAGGGGGGAAAATGTCATCAAAATTACACATTAATTTTAAAATGGCTGACTTCCTGTTGGATTTGGGATATTGCTCCAAGAGACTTTTTTGTACATCTTGATATCTCCTATAAGCTTACCAAGTGTCAGACTCATAGATGAAACACAGAGCAGGGGCTGTGGTTTTGAAATATTGTAGGGGGCGCTGTTGAGCAATTTTGGGATATTCAATGAAAATGATCACATGACAACAAAGCCTTCATCACATTGGAGGTGTGTGCCAAATTTCAAGCCTCTATAAACTTGCCAAGACCCTCAAAAGCCACTTCATCTTTCATGGTGAACAGCATTGCCACCAGGGTGCGCCGTTCAGTTTAAAGTCACAATTTTTGCACTGAAGCATCACGAGGGAATGATGGTGATATTCCCCGCTTTTCAGGTGGCCACGATGAACCTGTGAAAATCAGTACAACAAAATGAAAGCCATGACATTTCCTGTTCCCACTAGGTGGCGCTGTCCGTATTTCCGACAATGGGCACATCAATCTGTTCAGGGCGGGTCTGACATCATGCCTGTAAAGTCTGGTACTGATCAGACTGGATTTCATTGAGTTATACTAATTTGTTTCTTCATGGCGTGACATCAAAGTTCGCCATGCTGCTGGGGTCACACCCTTTCACAAAAACTCACAGTTTTCACTGTAACCCAAGACCAACTCCTTAAGGCTTTCCTGGAGAAATTTGAGGCTGCAGATGTCACCCATCACTATACTGTACCCCAAAGTGTAAAACATGACATTTCCTGTTCCCACTAGGTGGCGCTGTCCTTGATGTCAAATATGGCAGTTGAAATATGTTCAGGGGTGGAGCCTTATCATATGTGTTCACTTTGGTCAAGGTCAGAAAATGTATGACAAAATGAGAGGCAATAAGATTTTCATGGCGAGTCATCGAAATTCGCCATGGCGCCACGGCCTCATAGTATTGTGAAAACTCAAAAGCTCCGCAATTTAACATGGCACAAGGGTGTAGTTGACACTGTCCAAATTTGAAGCTTATACGACCAAATCCCAAGGAGGAGTTCGTTAAAGTTCGAGGCATGGAAATGGCAAAATTAGAGCCAAAATGTCACCTTCTCTTCCAAATGGCGGACTTCCTGTTGGGTTTGCGTCAATGGGCCCCAAGACTTTTTTGTTCGTCTTGGCATGATACACATGTGTGCCAAATTTCATACATGTAGCTCAAACGATGTGGTCGTAGGGCTGCATTTAACAAGGCATAGGTGGCGCTGTAGAGCCATTTCCCAGTGCTCATATGTAAAACCATTAAAATACAAAATTTTTCACCAGACCTGGCATGTGTGCAAAATTTCATGAGTTTTTGAGCATGTTTAGGCCCTCAAAAAGGCCCTTGTTTGGGGTGAATAATAATAATAATAATAATAATAATAATAATAATAATAAGAAACGGAGCAGATACAATAGGGCCTTCGCACTCTCGGTGCTCGGGCCCTAATAATAATAATAATAAGAAACGGAGCAGATACAATAGGGCCTTCGCACTCTCAGTGCTCGGGCCCTAATAAGAAACGGAGCAGATACAATAGGGCCTTCGCACTCTCAGTGCTCGGGCCCTAATTAAAGCTGCAAGCAGCGTTATGAGGGCCCTCGCACCCCCGGCGCGTCGAGCCACGCCCAACACCTAAAACCAGCACGTCCGATCTGATGTCACATTGATGGAATTCATGCATTTAACCACCAGCTAACATTTCAACTCATTCATTCATGATTAGTTAGTCGTTCCACTAGGTGGCGCTCTAACCATTATGTACAAATGGCATAACAAACACTTCCAAGCTCGAGTCTCATCACACCTGAGACGTTTGGGAGAGATTGGACATTGTGTTTTTGAGTGACAGCAGATTACTGCGTTTTGGCGAGTGATTCAAACTCTAAGTGCCGCCATAACCACCCCGTTTCCCTGAACGTAAAAAGCTTCGCAATTTAACATCACAAAGGTCTTTAGATTCCACAAACTTCAGATCGGTCCAATCTGATGAAATCTCTTGGAGGAGTTCGTCAAAGTATGAAGCCTGAAAAGAGGGGAAAATGTCGCCAAAATTACACATTAATTTTAAAATGGCTGACTTCCTGTTGGATTTGGGATATTGCTCCAAGAGACTTTTTGGTACATCTTAATATCTTCCATGAGCTTACCAAGTTTCAGACTCATAGATAAAACACAGAGCAGGGGCTGATATTTTGGAATTTTGTAGGGGGCGCTGTGGAGCCATTTTGCGCTATTCAAGGAAAATGGTCACATAACTAGAAAGCATTCATCACATTGGAGGTGTGGGCCAAATTTAAAGCCTCTATAAACTTTCCAAGCCCCTCAAAAGCCACTTCATCTTTCATGGTGAACAGCGTTGCCACCAGGGTGCGCCGTTCAGTTTAAAGTCACAATTTTTGCACTGAAGCATCACGAGGGACTGATGGTGATATTCACCGCTTTTGAGGTGGCCACGATGAACCTGTGAAAATCAGTACAACAAAGTGTAAGACATGACATGTCCTGTTGCCACTAGGTGGCGCTGTCCGTATTCCCGACAATGGGCACATCAATCTGTTCAGGGCGGGTCTGACATCATGCCTGTAAAGTCTGGTACTGATCAGACTGGATTTCATTGAGTTATACTAATTTGTTTCTTCATGGCGAGACATCAAAGTTCGCCATGCTGCTGGGGTCACACCCTTTCGCGAAAACTCACAGTTTTCACTGTACCCCAAGACCAACTCCTTAAGGCTTTCCTGGAGAAATATGAGGCTGCAGATGTCACCCATCACAATACTGTACCCCAAAGTGTAAAACATGACATTTCCTGTTCCCACTAGGTGGCGCTGGCCCTTATGTCAAATATGGCAGTTGAAATATGTTCAGGGGTGGAGCCTTATCATATGTCTTCACTTTGGTCAAGGTCAGAAAATGTATGACAAAATGAGAGGCAATAAGATTTTCATGGCGAGTCATCGAAATTCGCCATGGCGCCACGGCCTCATAGTATTGTGAAAACTCAAAAGCTCCGCAATTTAACATGGCACAAGGGTGTAGTTGACACTGTCCAAATTTGAAGGTTATGAAATGAAACCCAAAGGAGGAGTTCGCAAAAGTTCGAGGCATGGAAATGGCAAAATTAGAGCCAAAATGTCACCTTCTCTTCCAAATGGCGGACTTCCTGTTGGGTTTGCGTCAATGGGCCCACAGACTTTTTTGTTCGTCTTGGCATGATACACATGTGTGCCAAATTTCATACATGTAGCTCAAACGATGTGGTCGTAGGGCTGCATTTAACAAGGCATAGGTGGCGCTGTAGAGCCATTTCCCAGTGCTCATATGTAAAACCATTAAAATACAAAATTTTTCACCAGACCTGGCATGTGTGCAAAATTTCATGAGTTTTTGAGCATGTTTAGGCCCTCAAAAAGGCCCTTGTTTGGGGTGAATAATAATAATAATAATAATAATAATAATAATAATAATAAGAAACGGAGCAGATACAATAGGGCCTTCGCACTCTCGGTGCTCGGGCCCTAATAATAAGAAACGGAGCAGATACAATAGGGCCTTCGCACTCTCAGTGCTCGGGCCCTAATAATAATAAGAAACGGAGCAGATACAATAGGGCCTTCGCACTCTCAGTGCTCGGGCCCTAATAAGAAACGGAGCAGATACAATAGGGCCTTCGCACTCTCAGTGCTCGGGCCCTAATAAGAAACGGAGCAGATACAATAGGGCCTTCGCACTCTCGGTGATCGGGCCCTAATAATAATAATAATAATTAAAGCTGCAAGCAGCGTTATGAGGGCCCTCGCACCCCGGCGTGTCGAGCCACACCCAACACCTAAAACCAGCACGTCCGATCTGATGTCACATTGATGGAATTCATGCATTTAACCAACAGCTAACCTTTCATCTCATTCAATCATGATTATAGTCGTCCCACTAGGTGGCGCTCTAACCATTAATGACAAATGGCATAACAAACATTTCCGAGCTTGAGTCTCATCATGTCTGCGACCTTTGGGAGAGATTGGACATTGTGTTTTTGAGTGACAGCAGATTACTGCTTTTTGGCGAGTGATTCAAACTCCACGTGGCGCCATGACCATCCCGTTTCCCTGAACGTAAAAAGCTTCGCAATTTAACATCACAAAGGTCTTTAGATTCCACAAACTTCAGATCGGTCCAATCTGATGAAATCCCTTGGAGGAGTTCGTCAAAGTATGAAGCCTGAAAAGAGGGGAAAATGTCGCCAAAATTACACATTAATTTTAAAATGGCTGACTTCCTGTTGGATTTGGGATATTGCTCCAAGAGACTTTTTTGTACATCTTGATATCTCCTATAAGCTTACCAGGTTTCAGACTCATAGATAAAACACAGAGCTGGGGCTGATGTTTTGAAATTTTGTAGGGGGCGCTGTGGAGTTATTTTGCGCTATTCAATGAAAATGATCACATAACAACAAAGCCTTAAGCACATTGGAGGTGTGCGCCAAATTTCAAGACTTTTTAAACTTTCCAAGCCCCTCAAAAGCCACTTCATTTTTCATGGTGAACAGCGTTGCCACCAGGGTGCGCCGTTCAGTTTAAAGTCACAATTTTCGCACTGCAGCATCATGAAGGACTGATGGTGATATTCACCGCTTTTGAGGTGGCCACGATGAACCTGTGAAAATCAGTACAACAAAGTGTAAGACATGAGATTTCCTGTTCCCACTAGGTGGCGCTCTTCATATTCCTGACAATGGGCACATCAATCTGTTCAGGGCGGGTCTGACATCATGCCTGTAAAGTCTGGTACTAATCAGACTGGATTTCATGGAGTTATACTAATTTGTTTCTTCATGGCGAGATATCAAAGTTCGCCATGCTGCTGGGGTCACACCCTTTCCTGAAAAGTCACAGTTTTCACTGTACCCCAAGACCAACTCCTTACGCCTTTCCTGGAGAAATTTGAGGCTGCAGATGTCACCCATCACTATACTGTACCCCAAAGTGTAAAACATGACATTTCCTGTTCCCACTAGGTGGCGCTGTCCTTGATGTGAAATATGGCAGTTGAAATATGTTCAGGGGTGGAGCCTTATCATATGTGTGCTCTTTGGTCCAGATCGGAACATGTATGACAAAATGAGAGGCAATAAGATTTTCATGGCGAGTCATCGAAATTCGCCATGGCGCCACGGCCTCATGGTATTGTGAAAACTCAAAAGCTCCGCAATTTAACATGGCATAAGGGTGTAGTTGGCACTGACCAAATATGAAGGTTATGAAATCAAACCCCAAGGAGGAGTTCGTCAAAGTTCGAGGCATGGAAATGGTAAAATCAGAGCTAAAATGTCACCTTCAATCCAAAATGGCGGACTTCCTGTTGGGTTTAGGACATTGCCATAATAGACTTTTTTGTTCGACTCTGAACATTATATAGGTGTACCGACTTTCAAACATGTAGGTCATACCCATACCGGGGGCTCGCGTTTTTCATTTTTCTAGGTGGCGCTACTGAGCTAATTTTCCCTGGCCATGTCTGAGAACATTAAAATACGTAAATTTTCACCAGACCTGACGCGTGTGCAAAATTTCATGAGTTTTCGAGCATGTTTAGGCCCTCAAACGGCCAATTCATTTGCCGAAATAATAATAATAATAATAATTAAAGCTGCAAGCAGCGTTATGAGGGCCCTCGCACCCTGGCGTGTCGAGCCACGCCCAACACCTAAAACCAGCACGTCCAATGTGATGTCACATTGATGGAAATCATGCATTTAACCACCAGCTAACATTTCATCTCATTGAACCATGATTATAGTCGTCCCACTAGGTGGCGCTCTAACTATTACTGACAAATGGCATAACAAACATTTCCGAGCTCGAGTCTCATCACACCTGCGACGTTTGGGAGAGATTGGATATTGTGTTTTTGAGTGACAGCAGATTACTGCTTTTTGGCGAGTGATTGAAACTCTAAGTGCCGCCATGACCACCCCGTTTCCCTGAACGTAAAAAGCTTCGCAATTTAACATCACAAAGGTCTTTAGATTCCACAAACTTCAGATCGGTCCAATCTGATGAAATCCCTTGGAGGAGTTCGTCAAAGTATGAAGCCTGAAAAGAGGGGAAAATGTCGCCAAAATTACACATTAATTTTAAAATGGCTGACTTCCTGTTGGATTTGGGATATTGCTCCAAGAGACTTTTTTGTACATCTTAATATCTTCCATGAGCTTACCAAGTTTCAGACTCATAGATAAAACACAGAGCAGGGGCTGATATTTTGAAACTTTGTAGGGGGCGCTGTGGAGCAATTTCGCGCTATTCAATGAAAATGATCACATGACAACAAAGCCTTCATCCATTTGGGGGTGTGTGCCAAATTTAAAGCCTCTATAAACTTTCCAAGCCCCTCAAAAGCCACTTCATCTTTCATGTTGAACCGCGTTGCCACCAGGGTGCGCCGTTCAGTGTAAAGTCACAATTTTTGCACTGAAGCATCACGAGGGACTGATGGTGATATTCACCGCTTTTGAGGTGGCCACGATGAACCTGGGAAAATCAGTACAACAAAATTAAAGCCATGACATTTCCTGTGGCCACTAGGTGGCGCTGTCCGTATTTCCGACAATGGGCACGTCAATCTGTTCAGGGCGGGTCTGACATCATGCCTGTAAAGTCTGGTACTGATCAGACTGGATTTCATTGAGTTATACTAATTTGTTTCTTCATGGCGTGACATCAAAGTTCGCCATGCTGCTGGGGTCACACCCTTTTGCGAAAAGTCACAGTTTTCACTGTAACCCAAGACCAACTCCTTAAGGCTTTCCTGGAGAAATTTGAGGCTGCAGGTGTCACCCATCACTATACTGTACCCCAAAGTGTAAAACATGACATTTCCTGTTCCCACTAGGTGGCGCTGTCCCTGGTGTCAAATATGGCAGTTGAAATATGTTCAGGGGTGGAGCCTTATCATATGTGTTCACTTTGGTCAAGGTCAGAAAATGTATGACAAAATGAGAGGCAATAAGATTTTCATGGCGAGTCATCGAAATTCGCCATGGCGCCACGGCCTCATAGTATTGTGAAAACTCAAAAGCTCCGCAATTTAACATGGCACAAGGGTGTAGTTGACACTGTCCAAATTTGAAGGTTATGAAATGAAACCCCAAGGAGGAGTTCGCAAAAGTTCGAGGCATGGAAATGGCAAAATTAGAGCCAAAATGTCACCTTCTCTTCCAAATGGCGGACTTCCTGTTGGGTTTGCGTCAATGGGCCCACAGACTTTTTTGTTCGTCTTGGCATGATACACATGTGTGCCAAATTTCATACATGTAGCTCAAACGATGTGGTCGTAGGGCTGCATTTAACAAGGCATAGGTGGCGCTGTAGAGCCATTTCCCAGTGCTCATATGTAAAACCATTAAAATACAAAATTTTTCACCAGACCTGGCATGTGTGCAAAATTTCATGAGTTTTTGAGCATGTTTAGGCCCTCAAAAAGGCCCTTGTTTGGGGTGAATAATAATAATAATAATAATTAAAGCTGCAAGCAGCGTTACGAGGGCCCTCGCACCCCCGGCGCGTCGAGCCAAGCCCAACACCTAAAACCAGCACGTCCGATCTGATGTCACATTGATGGAATTCATGCATTTAACCACCAGCTAACATTTCAACTCATTCATTCATGATTAGTTAGTCGTTCCACTAGGTGGCGCTCTAACCATTATGTACACATGGCATAACAATCACTTCCGAGCTCGAGTCTCATCACACCTGAGACGTTTGGGAGAGATTGGACATTGTGTTTTTGAGTGACAGCAGATTACTGCTTTTTGGCGAGTGATTCAAACTCTAAGTGCCACCATAACCACCCCGTTTCACTGAACGTAAAAAGCTTCGCAATTTAACATCACAAAGGTCTTTAGATTCCACACACTGGAGATTGGTTCAATATGATGAAATCCCTTGGAGGAGTTCGTCAAAGAACGGTGCCTGGAAAGAGGGGAAAATGTTGCCAAAATTACACATTAATTTTAAAATGGCTGACTTCCTGTTGGATTTGGGATATTGCACCAAGAGACTTTTTTGTACATCTTGATATCTCCTATAAGCTTACCAGGTTTCAGAAGCATACATAGAACACAGAGCAGGGGCTGTGGTTTTGAAATTTTGTAGGGGGCGCTGTGGAGCCACTTCGCGCTATTCAATGAAAATGATCACATGCCAACAAAGCGTTCATCCATTTGGAGGTGTGTGCCAAATTTCAAGCCTCTATAAACTTGCCAAGACCCTCAAAAGCCACTTCATCTTTCATGTTGAACAGCGTTGCCACCAGGGTGCGCCGTTCAGTTTAAACTCACAATTTTTGCACTGAAGCATCACGAGGGACTGATGGTGATATTCACCGCTTTTGAGGTGGCCAAGATGAACCTGTGAAAATCAGTACAACAAAATTAAAGCCATGACATTTCCTGTTGCCACTAGGTGGCGCTGTCCGTATTTCCGACAATGGGCACATCAATCTGTTCAGGGCGGGTCTGACATCATGCCTGTAAAGTCTGGTACTGATCAGACTGGATTCCATTGAGTTATACTAATTTCTTTCTTCATGGCGTGACATCAAAGTTCGCCATGCTGCTGGGGTCACACCCTTTTGCGAAAAGTCACAGTTTTCACTGTACCCCAAGACCAACTACTTACGCCTTTCCTGGAGAAATTTGAGGCTGCAGATGTCACCCATCACTATACTGTACCCCAAAGTGTAAAACACGACATTTCCTGTTCCCACTAGGTGGCGCTGTCCTTGATGTCAAATATGGCAGTTGAAATATGTTCAGGGGTGGAGCCTTATCATATGTGTGCTCTTTGGTCCAGATCGGAACATGTATGACAGAATGAGAGGCAATAAGATTTTCATGGCGAGTCATCGAAATTCGCCATGGCGCCACGGCCTCATAGTATTGTGAAAACTCAAAAGCTCCGCAATTTAACATGGCACAAGGGTGTAGTTGACACTGTCCAAATTTGAAGTTTATAGGACCAAATCCCAAGGAGGAGTTCGTTAAAGTACAAGGCATGGAAACGGTAAAATCAGACCCAAAATGTCACCTTCAATCCAAAATGGCGGACTTCCTGTTGGGTTTAGGACATTGCCATAATAGACTTTTTTGTTCGACTCTGAACGTTATATAGGTGTACCGACTTTCAAACGTGTAGGTCATACCCATACCGGGGGCTCGCGTTTTTCATTTTTCTAGGTGGCGCTACTGAGCTAATTTTCCCTGGCCATGTCTGGGAACATTAAAATACGTAAATTTTCACCAGACCTGACGCGTGTGCAAAATTTCATGAGTTTTCGAGCATGTTTAGGCCCTCAAACGGCCAATTCATTTGCCGGAATAATAATAATAATAATAATAATAATAATAATAATAATAATAATAATAATAATAATAATAAACAGAGCAATTACAATAGGGCCTTCGCACTATCAGTGCTCGGGCCCTAATTAAAGCTGCAAGCAGCGTTATGAGGGCCCTCGCACCCCCGGCGCGTCGAGCCACGCCCAACACCTAAAACCAGCACGTCCGATCTGATGTCACATTGATGGAATTCATGCATTTAACCACCAGCTAACATTTCAACTCATTCATTCATGATTAGTTAGTCGTTCCACTAGGTGGCGCTCTAACCATTATGTACAAATGGCATAACAAACACTTCCAAGCTCGAGTCTCATCACACCTGAGACGTTTGGGAGAGATTGGACATTGTGTTTTTGAGTGACAGCAGATTACTGCTTTTTGGCGAGTGATTCAAACTCTAAGTGCCGCCATAACCACCCCGTTTCCCTGGACGTAAAAAGCTTCGCAATTTAACATCACAAAGGTCTTTAGATTCCACAAACTGCAGATCGGTCCAATCTGATGAAATCCCTTGGAGGAGTTCGTCAAAGTATGAGGCCTGAAAAGGGGGGAAAATGTCATCAAAATTACACATTAATTTTAAAATGGCTGACTTCCTGTTGGATTTGGGATATTGCTCCAAGAGACTTTTTTGTACATCTTCATATCTCCTATAAGCTTACCAGGTTTAAGACTCATACATAAAACACAGAGCTGGGGCTGATGTTTTGAAATTTCGTAGGGGGCGCTGTGGAGCCATTTTGCGCTATTCAATGAAAATGATCACATAACAACAAAGCCTTCATCCGTTTGGAGGTTTGTGCCAAATTTCAAGCCTCTATAAACTTTCCAAGCCCCTCAAAAGCCACTTCATCTTTCATGATGAACCGCGTTGCCACCAGGGTGCGCCGTTCAGTTTAAAGTCACAATATTCGCACTGCAGCATCATGAAGGACTGATGGTGATATTCACCGCTTTTGAGGTGTCCACAATGAACCTGTGAAAATCAGTACAACAAAGTGTAAGACATGACATTTCCTGTTCCCACTAGGTGGCGCTCTTCATATTCCTGACAATGGGCACATCAATCTGTTCAGGGCGCGTCTGACATCATGCCTGTAAAGTCTGGTACTGATCAGACTGGATTTCATTGAGTTATACTAATTTGTTTCTTCATGGCGTGACATCAAAGTTCGCCATGCTGCTGGGGTCACACCCTTTCGCGAAAACTCACAGTTTTCACTGTAACCCAAGACCAACTCCTTAAGGCTTTCCTGGAGAAATTTGAGGCTGCAGATGTCACCCATCACTATACTGTACCCCAAAGTGTAAAACATGACATTTCCTGTTCCCACTAGGTGGCGCTGTCCTTGATGTCAAATATGGCAGTTGAAATATGTTCAGGGCTGGAGCCTTATCATATGTGTTCACTTTGGTCAAGGTCAGAAATTGTATGACAAAATGAGAGGCAATAAGATTTTCATGGCGAGTCATCGAAATTCGCCATGGCGCCACGGCCTCATAGTATTGTGAAAACTCAAAAGCTCCGCAATTTAACATGGCACAAGGGTGTAGTTGGCACTGACCAAATATGAAGCTTATACGACCAAATCCCAAGGAGGAGTTCGTTAAAGTTCGAGGCATGGAAATGGCAAAATTAGAGCCAAAATGTCAGCTTCACTTCCAAATGGCGGACTTCCTGTTGGGTTTGCGTCAATGGGCCCACTGACTTTTTTGTTCGTCTTGGCATGATACACATGTGTGCCAAATTTCATACATGTAGCTCAAACGATGTGGTCGTAGGGCTGCATTTAACAAGGCATAGGTGGCGCTGTAGAGCCATTTCCCAGTGCTCATATGTAAAACCATTAAAATACAAAATTTTTCACCAGACCTGGCATGTGTGCAAAATTTCATGAGTTTTTGAGCATGTTTAGGCCCTCAAAAAGGCCCTTGTTTGGGGTGAATAATAATAATAATAATAATAATAATAATAATTAAAGCTGCAAGCAGCGTTATGAGGGCCCTCGCACCCCATCGCGTCGAGCTACGCCCAACACCTACAACCAGCACCTCCGATCTGATGTCACATTGATGAAATTCATGCATTGAACCACCAGCTAACATTGTATCTCATTCAATCATGATTATAGTCGTCCCACTAGGTGGCGCTCTAACCATTACTGACAAATGGCATAACAAACATTTCCGAGCTCGAGTCTCATCACGCCTGCGACCTTTGGGACATATTGGACATTTTGATTTTGAGTGACAGCAGATTACTGCTTTTTGGCGAGTGACTGAAACTCCACATGCCGCCATGACCACCCCGTTTCCCTGAACGTAAAAACCTTCGCAATTTAACATCACAAAGGTCTTTAGATTCCACACACTGGAGAATGGTTCAATATGATGAAATCCCTTGGAGGAGTTCGTCAAAGTATGAAGCCTGAAAAGAGGGGAAAATGCCGCCAAAATTACACATTAATTTTAAAATGGCTGACTTCCTGTTGGATTTGGGATATTGCTCCAAGAGACTTTTTTGTACATCTTGATATTTTCCATAAGCTTACCAGGTTTCAGACTCATAGATGAAACACAGAGCTGGGGCTGATGTTTTGAAATTTTGTAGGGGGCGCTGTGGAGCAATTTCGCGCTATTCAATGAAAATGATCACATGCCAACAAAACCTTCATCCATTTGGAGGTGTGTGCCAAATTTCAAGCCTCTATAAACTTGCCAAGACCCTCAAAAGCCACTTCATCTTTCATGTTGAACAGCGTTGCCACCAGGGTGCGCCGTTCAGTTTAAACTCACAATTTTTGCACTGAAGCATCACGAGGGACTGATGGTGATATTCACCGCTTTTGAGGTGGCCAAGATGAACCTGTGAAAATCAGTACAACAAAATTAAAGCCATGACATTTCCTGTTGCCACTAGGTGGCGCTGTCCGTATTTCCGACAATGGGCACATCAATCTGTTCAGGGCGGGTCTGACATCATGCCTGTAAAGTCTGGTACTGATCAGACTGGATTTCATTGAGTTATACTAATTTGTTTCTTCATGGCGTGACATCAAAGTTCGCCATGCCGCTGGGGTCACACCCTTTTGCGAAAACGCACAGTTTTCACTGTAACCCAAGACCAACTCCTTAAGGCTTTTCTGGAGAAATTTGAGGCTGCAGATGTCACCCATCACTATACTGTACCCCAAAGTGTAAAACATGACATTTCCTGTTCCCACTAGGTGGCGCTGTCCTTGATGTCAAATATGGCAGTTGAAATATGTTCAGGGGTGGAGCCTTATCATATGTGTGCTCTTTGGTCCAGATCGGAACATGTATGACAGAATGAGAGGCAATAAGATTTTCATGGCGAGTCATCGAAATTCGCCATGGCGCCACGGCCTCATACTATTGTGAAAACTCAAAAGCTCCGCAATTTAACATGGCACAAGGGTGTAGTTGACACTGTCCAAATTTGAAGCTTATAGGACCAAATCCCAAGGAGGAGTTCGTTAAAGTACAACGCATGGAAACGGTAAAATCAGACCCAAAATGTCACCTTCAATCCAAAATGGCGGACTTCCTGTTGGGTTTAGGACATTGCCATAATAGACTTTTTTGTTCGACTCTCAACGTTATATAGGTGTACCGACTTTCAAATATGTGGGTCATACCCATACCGGGGGCTCGCATTTTTCATTTTTCTAGGTGGCGCTACTGAGCTAATTTTCCCTGGCCATGTCTGAGAACATTAAAATACGTAAATTTTCACCAGACCTGACGCGTGTGCAAAATTTCATGAGTTTTCGAGCATGTTTAGGCCCTCAAAAGGCCAATTCATTTGCCGGAATAATAATAATAATAATAATAATAATAATAATTAAAGCTGCAAGCAGCGTTATGAGGGCCCTCGCACCCCCGACGTGTCGAGCCATGCCCAACACCTGAAACCAGCACGTCCGATCTGATGTCACATTGATGGAATTCATGCATTTAACCACCAGTTAACATTTCATTTGGTTCAACCATGAGTATAGTCGTCCCACTAGGTGGCGCTCTAACCATTATAGACAAAGGGCATAACAAACATTTCCGAGCTCGAGTCTCATCACGCCTGCGACCTTTGGGAAAGATTGGACATTGTGTTTTTGAGTGACAGCAGATTACTGCTTTTTGGCGAGTGATTCAAACTCCACGTGGCGCCATGACCATCCCGTTTCCCTGAACGTAAAAAGCTTCGCAATTTAACATCACAAAGGTCTTTAGATTCCACACACTGGAGAATGGTTCAATATGATGAAATCCCTTGGAGGAGTTCGTCAAAGTATGAAGCCTGAAAAGAGGGGAAAATGTCGCCAAAATTACACATTTATTTTAAAATGGCTGACTTCCTGTTGGATTTGGGATATTGCTCCAAGAGACGTTTTTGTACATCTTAATATCTTCCATAAGCTTACCAGGTTTCAGACTCATAGATAAAACACAGAGCAAGGGCTGATGTTTTGAAATATTGTAGGGGGCGCTGTGGAGCCATTTCGCGCTATTCAATGAAAATGATCACATAACAACAAAGCCTTCATCACATTGGAGGTGTGCGCCAAATTTCAAGCCTCTATAAACTTTCCAAGCCCCTCAAAAGCCACTTCATCTTTCATGATGAACCGCGTTGCCACCAGGGTGCGCCGTTCAGTTTAAAGTCACAATTTTTGCACTGAAGCATCACGAGGGACTGATGGGGATATTCACCGCTTTTGAGGTATCCACAATGAACCTGTGAAAATCAGTACAACAAAATTAAAGCCATGACATTTCCTGTTGCCACTAGGTGGCGCTGTCCGTATTTCCGACAATGGGCACATCAATCTGTTCAGGGCGGGTCTGACATCATGCCTGTAAAGTCTGGTACTGATCAGACTGGATTTCATTGAGTTATACTAATTTGTTTCTTCATGGCGTGACATCAAAGTTCGCCATGCTGCTGGGGTCACACCCTTTCGCGAAAACTCACAGTTTTCACTGTAACCCAAGACCAACTCCTTAAGGCTTTCCTGGAGAAATTTGAGGCTGCAGATGTCACCCATCACTATACTGTACCCCAAAGTGTAAAACATGACATTTCCTGTTCCCACTAGGTGGCGCTGTCCTTGATGTCAAATATGGCAGTTGAAATATGTTCAGGGGTGGAGCCTTATCATATGTGTGCTCTTTGGTCCAGATCGGAACATGTATGACAAAATGAGAGGCAATAAGATTTTGATGGCGAGTCATCGAAATTCGCCATGGCGCCACGGCTTCATAGTATTGTGAAAACTCAAAAGCTCCGCAATTTAACATGGCACAAGGGTGTAGTTGACACTGTCCAAATTTGAAGTTTATAGGACCAAATCCCAAGGAGGAGTTCGTTAAAGTTCGAGGCATGGAAATGGCAAAATTAGAGCCAAAATGTCACCTTCTCTTCCAAATGGCGGACTTCCTGTTGGGTTTGCGTCAATGGGCCCACTGACTTTTTTGTTCGTCTTGGAATGATACACATGTGTGCCAAATTTCATACATGTAGCTCAAACCATGTGCTCGTAGGGCTGCATTTAACAAGGCATAGGTGGCGCTCTAGAGCCATTTCCCAGTGCTCATAAGTAAAACCATTAAAATACAAAATTTTTCACCAGACCTGGCATGTGTGCAAAATTTCATGAGTTTTTGAGCATGTTTAGGCCCTCAAAAAGGCCCTTGTTTGGGGTGAATAATAATAATAATAATTAAAGCTGCAAGCAGCGTTATGAGGGCCCTCGCACCCCTGGCACGTCGAGCCACGCCCAACACCTCAAACCGGCACGTCCGATGTGATGTCACATTGATGGATTTCATGCTTTTAATCACCAGCTAACATTTCATCTTATTCAACCAGGATTATAGTCATGCCACTAGGTGGCGCTCTAACCATTATTGACAAATAGCATAACAAACATTTCCAAGCTCGAGTCTCATCACACCTGCGACCTTTGGGAGAGATTGGACATTGTGTTTTTTAGTGACAGCAGATTACTGCTTTTTGCGAGTGATTGAAACTCTACGTGCCGCCATGACCACCCCGTTTCCCTGAACGGAAAAAGCTTCGCAATTTAACATCACAAAGATCTTTAGATTCTACACACTGAAGAATGCTTCAATATGATGAAATCCCTTGGAGGAGTTCGTCAAAGTATGAGACCTGAAAAGGGGGGAAAATGTCGTCAAAATTACACATTAATTTTAAAATGGCTGACTTCCTGTTGGATTTGGGATATTGCTCCAAGAGACTTTTTTGTACACCTTGATATCTTACACAAGCTTACCAAGTGTCAGACTCATAGATGAAACACAGAGCAGGGGCTGATGTTTTGAAATATTGTAGGGGGCGCTGTGGAGCCATTTTGCGCTATTCAAGGAAAATGGTTACATAACAACAATGCCTTCATCCATTTGGAGGTGTGTGCCAAATTTCAAGCCTCTATAAACTTTCCAAGCCCCTCAAAAGCCACTTCATCTTTCATGATGAACCGCGTTGCCACCAGGGTGCGCCGTTCAGTTTAAAGTCACAATTTTTGCACTGAAGCATCACGAGGGACTGATGGTGATATTCACCGCTTTTGAGGTGGCCACGATCAACCTGTGAAAATCAGTACAACAAAGTTAAAGCCATGACATTTCCTGTTGCCACTAGGTGGCGCTGTCCGTATTTCCGACAATGGGCATATCAATCTGTTCAGGGCGGGTCTGACATCATGCCTGTAAAGTCTGGTACTGATCAGACTGGATTTCATTGAGTTATACTAATTTGTTTCTTCATGGCGTGACATCAAAGTTCGCCATGCTGCTGGGGTCACACCCTTTCGTGAAAAGTCACAGTTTTCACTGTAACCCAAGACCAACTCCTTAAGGCTTTCCTGGAGAAATTTGAGGCTGCAGATGTCACCCATCACAATACTGTACCCCAAAGTGTAAAACATGACATTTCCTGTTCCCACTAGGTGGCGCTGTCCTTGATGTCAAATATGGCAGTTGAAATATGTTCAGGGGTGGAGCCTTATCATATGTGTGCTCTTTGGTCCAGATCGGAACATGTATGACAGAATGAGAGGCAATAAGATTTTCATGGCGAGTCATCAAAATTCGCCATGGCGCCACGGCCTCATACTATTGTGAAAACTCAAAAGCTCCGCAATTTAACATGGCACAAGGGTGTAGTTGACACTGTCCAAATTTGAAGGTTATGAAATGAAACCCCAAGGAGGAGTTCGTTAAAGTTCGAGGCATGGAAATGGCAAAATTAGAGCCAAAATGTCACCTTCTCTTCCAAATGGCGGACTTCCTGTTGGGTTTGCGTCAATGGGCCCACAGACTTTTTTGTTCGTCTTGGCATGATACAAATGTGTGCCAAATTTCATACATGTAGCTGAAACGATGTGGTCGTAGGGCTGCATTTAACAAGGCATAGGTGGCGCTCTAGAGCCATTTCCCAGTGCTCATAAGTAAAACCATTAAAATACAAAATTTTTCACCAGACCTGGCATGTGTGCAAAATTTCATGAGTTTTTGAGCATGTTTAGGCCCTCAAAAAGGCCCTTGTTTGGGGTGAATAATAATAATAATAATAATAATAATAATAATAATAATAATAATAATAATAATAATAATAAGAAACGGAGCAGATACAATAGGGCCTTCGCACTCTCGGTGCTCGGGCCCTAATAATAATAAGAAACGGAGCAGATACAATAGGGCCTTCGCACTCTCAGTGCTCGGGCCCTAATAATAATAATAATAATAATAATAATAATAAACAGAGCAATTACAATAGGGCCTTCGCACTGTCAGTGCTCGGGCCCTAATAATAATAATAATAATAATAATAATAATAAGAAACGGAGCAGATACAATAGGGCCTTCGCACTCTCAGTGCTCGGGCCCTAATAATAATAATAATAATAATAATAATAATAATAATAATAATAAGAAACGGAGCAGATACAATAGGGCCTTCGCACTCTCGGTGCTCGGGCCCTAATAAGAAACGGAGCAGATACAATAGGGCCTTCGCACTCTCGGTGCTCGGGCCCTAATAATAATAATAAGAAACGGAGCAGATACAATAGGGCCTTCGCACTCTCGGTGCTCGGGCCCTAATTATGCACAATAGGAATTACTAATGTAAAAAAAAACATGGTTTTATTTATATACGGGGTCCCAGACACAAAGCACATATAAACTCCCAAAGAAATTGCTAACATTAACTGAACTTCCAAAACAGAGCTACCTAGATCACTTAAATTACACAGTTGAAAGCATATGTCTATTGCTTGTGTACACAAATTATTTGAATATATATATATATATATATATATATATACATACGGCAAGGAGGAGTCAGGACGCCAGGTCAGGGGGGAGATATCATCACCCCCACCCGAGATTGGGTACATAGCCCCAAGTGCGATAGGAGAAGGATCGTTGAGTGCGAGAGGAACTGACCTGAAAAATAGGATCATGGCCAAGCTTGAAACCTGGATCCCGCGTAGCCGGTTACCAAGATTACGTGAAGTTCCCTCAGAAGGTCTGCTAGATGATGTTAATGCAGCACTACGGACAATACCTACAACCACGATTACCGACACTAACAAGCTGATCTACAATACGGCAACAGTGATCAGTGAGATGCTTGGCTACAAGTTGAACAGCGACAAGGGGCAGTACCCTCCATGGAGAAGGAGGCTAGAGGGCAAGATCAAAGTAGCACGGAGGGAGGTTAGCCAACTAACGGAGTTGCAGAAAGGTGCGACAAATAAGGTGCCTAAGAAATACAGCAAGCTGTCCATACCTGAGGCCTTGGAAACTCCCAAGCAAAGACTCACAGCCTTGGCCAGCCGCTTGAGGAGGTACACCAGAGAGATAGAAGGCAGGAGAATAAACCAGCTGTTCTCCACAGAACCAGCAAAGGTGTACTCTCAGTGGCAAGGGAACAATAAGAGAACAGCACCACCAAGGCTGGAGACGGAGCAATACTGGAAGAGCATATGGGAGAAGGATGCAACCCATAACGGCAATGCTCAGTGGCTAGAGGATCTGAGGGCTGACCACAGCGACCTCCCTGAACAGGGTCCAGTAACCATCACAGTGGCAGATATCCAAGAAAGGGTCTCCAGTATGAAGAGTTGGACAGCACCAGGGCCCGACATGGTTCACGCCTACTGGCTGAAGAAGCTGACTGCACTCCACGAGCGTCTGGCAGCACAAATGAACCAGCTGCTACTTAACGAGAGACACCCGGAATGGCTAACTGAAGGCCGGACGGTCCTGATCCCCAAGGACCCCAAGAAGGGACCGGTCCCCTCCAACTACCGACCAATAACCTGCCTCAGTACTACATGGAAGCTCCTGTCAGGCATCATATCGGCTAAGATGAACAGGCACATGGGTCAATACATGAGCGGGACACAGAAAGGAATTGGCAAGAATACCAGAGGCGCAAAACACCAGCTACTGGTAGACAGAACAATCAGCCGAGACTGCAAGACCAGACTGACCAACCTGTGCACTGCCTGGATTGATTACAAGAAGGCCTATGACTCAATGCCCCACAGCTGGATACTGGAATGCCTAGAATTGTACAAGATCAATGGGACCCTAAGAGCCTTCATCAGGAACTCAATGGGGATGTGGCGTACAACACTAGAGGCCAACTCCAAGCCCATAGCACAAGTCACCATCAAGTGCGGGATCTACCAAGGAGATGCTCTGTCCCCACTGCTGTTCTGCATAGGCCTGAACCCCCTCAGTGAGATCATTAACAAGACTGGCTACGGATACCGACTACAGAACGGAGCAGTTGTCAGCCACCTCCTGTACATGGATGACATCAAGCTGTATGCCAAGAGTGAACGAGACATCGATTCACTGATCCACACTACCAGGCTATACAGCAATGACATTGGAATGTCGTTCGGACTGGAGAAGTGTAGTCGGATGGTAACAAAGAGAGGGAAGGTAGTCAGAACTGAGGGGATTGAACTACCAGAAGGCAACATTGCAGACATAGAGGACAGTTACAAGTACTTGGGGATCCCACAGGCGAATGGGAACCATGAAGAGGCCGCTAGAAAAGCTGCAACCACCAAGTACCTGCAGAGGGTCAGGCGAGTCCTGAGGAGTCAGCTGAATGGTAAGAACAAGATCCGGGCCATCAACACGTACGCCCTGCCCGTGATCAGGTACCCTGCTGGGGTAATAGGCTGGCCAAAGGAGGAGATAGAAGCCACTGACATAAAGACAAGAAAGCTCCTTACCATGCATGGAGGGTTTCACCCCAAATCCAGCACCCTGAGGCTGTACGCTAAGCGGAAGGAAGGGGGCCGGGGACTGGTGAGTGTCAGCACCACAGTCCAGGATGAGACAACGAACATCCAAGAATACATTAGGAAGATGGCCCCAACTGACCGAGTGCTCAGTGAATACCTCAGGCAGCAGAAACCCAAGAAAGAGGAGGGAGACGAGGAACCATCATGGAAGGACAGGCCCCTGCACGGTATGTACCACCGGCAGATAGAGGAGGTGGCTGATATCCAGAAATCCTACCAGTGGCTGGACAAAGCTGGACTGAAAGACAGCACAGAGGCACTAATCATGGCAGCACAAGAACAAGCTCTGAGCACAAGATCCATAGAGGCTGGGGTCTATCACACCAGGCAAGACCCCAGGTGCAGGCTGTGTAAAGATGCCCCAGAGACAATCCAGCACATAACAGCAGGGTGCAAGATGCTAGCAGGCAAGGCATACATGGAACGCCATAACCAAGTGGCCGGCATAGTGTACAGGAACATCTGTGCCGAGTATAACCTGGAAGTCCCGAGGTCAAAATGGGAGATGCCCCCAAGGGTGGTGGAGAATGACCGAGCTAAGATCCTGTGGGACTTCCAGATACAGACGGACAAAATGGTGGTGGCTAACCAACCGGACATAGTGGTGGTAGACAAACAGAAGAAGATGGCCGTAGTGATCGATGTAGCGGTTCCGAATGACAGCAATATCAGGAAGAAGGAACACGAGAAGCTGGAGAAATACCAAGGGCTCAGAGAAGAGCTCGAGAGGATGTGGAGGGTGAAGGTAACGGTGGTCCCCGTGGTAATCGGAGCACTAGGTGCGGTGACTCCCAAGCTAGGCGAGTGGCTCCAGCAGATCCCAGGAACAACATCGGAGATCTCTGTCCAGAAGAGCGCAGTCCTGGGAACAGCTAAGATACTGCGCAGGACCCTCAAGCTCCCAGGCCTCTGGTAGAGGACCCGAGCTTGAAGGATAAACCGCCCGCAGGGGCGTGCTGGGTGTTTTTTTTTTTATTAGGGGTGCAACGATACACAAAATTCACAGTTCGGTTCAATACTTTGGTGTCACGGTTCGATATTTTTTCGATACAAAAAAAAATGTTCATGCCTTTTTAATTTGTCATTTCTTAAAATTATTAATATATATTTTAACTCAAAAATACAGTTTTTTTTTTTTGTTTTTTTTTTTTGGCCTGTCCCGTTTGGCTCTTTTGCCATCAGAATTGTTGTCTAAAGGCAAAGAAAGATGCCCAACGGATTTACTTTACCAAACTGACCATCCCAGCCTTGCCGTAATGGTCCATTTGATTCACCTTTTATTGTTTATTTTATTTTCACTTACTGAATACGGGACAGACTTGACTGGGGGAAAGAAGGGGAGAAAGAAAGAGGGAAAGAGAAACAGCTGAGAAGAGGGACGGGGGAGAAGGGCAAAAAACAAAAACCAACAGAACGGGCAGAGAAAAAAAAATGCATATATCAATCACCTGGATCACCTGCTGAGAAAGAAAAAAGAAAGCAAGCAGAAGAGAACAAGAGTAATAGAATAAACAACATCACAATGATATATGGGAATATGACAGTAAATACTAAATGTTAAACATTATTGTGCAGCACATAAGATCAACAGAACACAGTGTGCTTTGAGGTAGGAGCCAAAAAGGGTGTAGTTTGTGGGTGTGATCACCCGTGTGTACACCTGTGAGCATGGACGCGCTTGTTTTTTGTTTTTTAAAAGGTTCCTTCATGTAATAATCTGCTAGAGGGTGTGGGGGGGCCACAGCCCCGTCCTCCAGGGCATGAAGCAGGTGTGGATGAGATCAAAACTCCAGACATCCAGAGGCCCCCAGAACACAAGAGACCAAGGAAGACCAACAGAGGGGCAGCTGCGCCACTGTCCCGGAAAGAGCTGAGGAGAGTCCCAGATGAGGGCTCACTCAGCAGCCGCGGAGCAGAAGCCAGGGGGAGTTGCAGTGACGCGCCCGTGAGCTCCGCCGGCAGCCAGCTGCGCCTGAGTGACCGAGCCCCAGGCCGAGAGGCCGGGGGCACCCCACCTCCGAAGTGGCCCGAGCGAGCCCCAGGCTCCAGGCCCCGATAAACGGCCGCCAAGGAGTGAGCCGGTGTGTACCTGGACGCCCACCCCCGGACACAAAGAACCACCAACGCACCGATGTCTGAGGGGGTCCGCCACTGGCAGGGGAAGTGGTGGTAGGGGGAGATAGGCCTCCAAACCTTGGAGGGCCTGAGATGTCCCCAGAGAGGTGGCGCCTGACACCCAACCTGACATATAGACACAGACATACAGGCACACACAGATACAAACATCCATTCCCACCCTCATGCTCTCATATGCACTTACTCCACACTCAACCAACGTGGAGACAGACATAAAGAGACGTTGTACACACGATCACACTCCCCAAGCGTACTCTACAAACCGGGTCTAGGTGCCCCCGCCCCTGGAGGGGGGAACTGCACCCAGACCCAGGTGGTGTTTCCCTTTTCCCTGCGGTGGGGGGAGGCAGACCGCCCCGACTCCGCAGCAGCAGGAAGGCTCCACACTCCAGACCGCAGTCGGACGGCCAACTCCTCCTCCTAGCCCCCCTGCTCCAGCAGGTCGCAGAGAATGGGGGTGAGAGAAGACTCCAAACCTCCCTCCACCCGCTCATTGTAATGTTGATGCATGTGTGTTTTAAGGTGCATTTAAAACCCAGGAGGGCTTGGAGCTACCTGCCAGAGAGCAGCAGGTAAGCGCATGGTCCCTCCTGCTAGCCCTCAATGTCTACGTGTATTTAAAATTGAGAGGTGGGCAACGATGCCAGGGGTGGGGTGTACACCCTGATGGTACTTTGGACTCCGTGTATCGTGCCCACCCCCAAGATCCTATATGTATGTGTAATGAGAGTGTGAGTAATGTGAATGTCTAAGTTGTGGGATAAAATTGAGGCAGAGGCAGCCAGAAGGGGACAGAGGGGGGGGTAGCCTCCTCTGCACCCTGGTGACATACCCCTACTCCAAGGCCCTGCATGTGTGGGTGGTTGTGGTGGAGCGGGAAGAGGGAGGCAGCTGGAGATGGGGAGGGAAGGAAGGGAGGGGCAAGTGACCCCTCCCTGGGGCCAGCTCCCCCGCTGACCCCAGTAGGCACCCCCATACTCCGCGACCCGCCAGGGAAAGGGGGCCCAGGCCCATCCAGACCGGGCCCAGTGCAGCAGCGCCGCCCGGCCCCACAGAGCCCGGGACAGTCCACCCAACCCCACCACAGAGAAAACTGCACCCACCCCACCATCCACTCATCTTCCAGACTACATAAGACAATAAACACCCAGGCTGAGATCTTCCTCCACCTCTCCTGTATCTCCCCCTCCTGCAGAGGGAGCTCCTGAGGAGAGGAAAGCTCCTGCAAGATGTGACAATCTCCCCCACCAGTTGAAGAGCCCCCCAGGTGGCTCGACGCACCGGCAGCACCCTGCTCCAGGGCTGGGCCCCCATGCACCCACCCGCCCACAACCCCGGCAACACACCAACCAGGACCCAAGCACCCGAGGCCCGGTCCGGGTCTCAGCCCAGAGACGGAGCGCCCCCAGAACCTCACGCCCATCCCGGACCCACCCAGGGGCAGCCAGGCTACCAGGTCAGTAACCCACGTCCGTCAGCACAGACCCTCCCCTAGCCCCGCTGCACGCAGCCGCGAGGAAACAGTCACCTGAGAGCCAACAGAGCCCCTAACCGGACATGACCGCTACCCCGGGTTGAGCCCCCCAAGGAAGATGCCTCCGGGGAACCCCCCGACGCCCTAAGCCTGTCCCTACCCCCACACCAATCACAACAGTGAAGGCGGGACCAAACTATGACCCCCCACCCCCACTAGGTGATGGAGCTGATCAAAGGAGCCCAGAGCAATTGATCTGATGTGGTGGCAGAGGCTGTATCTAGACTAATGTAATCTAATAGATAATTTCTATATTGGTTAGAATTAAGATTATTTTTATTTTTCCAGTTCATGAGGACTGTTTTCTTGGCTATGCATAGGGCAGTGAAAACCATATGGGCGATATTCTTTTCTGAAGTGACATTATCTAAGCTGCCCAACAAACACACTAAGGGGGAAGTTGGAATGTTACATTTCAGACACTTCGATAAGTCTTCACATATCTCGCGCCAAAACTTCTGAACTGGTGGACAGAACCAAAGAGCGTGGATATAATTGTCCGGTGAATTGGTTTGGCAGTGTGAGCAGTTGTTGGTAGACGAAAAGCCCATCTTGAACATCCGATGACCTGTATAGTGCACTCTATGTAATATTTTGTATTGAATTAATTGAAGACTGGGATTTCTAATTAGATGAAAGGTTTTTAAGCAAATCTGAGACCAGAAGTTTAGGTCTAAGTTAACTGATAAATCCGCTTCCCATTTTGCAATAGGAAGTGATATTGATTCATCTGTTTTAGAAAGCATTCTGTATATTTTGGATAGTAATTTGGGGGGTTTAAGAGTAAGAAATTGAACCACACTTGGTGGTGTTTGTAGTTCAACTTGACCCGGTTTAAATTTCTTTTTTACTATGGATTTAATTTGTTGATATTCTAAAAATCTTTTCTTGTTGATCCCATATTGTGTAACTAGTCCGTCAAATGAAATAAATTCTGTTCCTTCTAGTATATGTTCTAAATATTTGATTCCTTTATCACTCCAATCTGAAAAGTTTATCATATTATTGTTTTGTAATATGTCAGGGTTGTTCCAGATAGGTGTACGTTTGCATGGGATTAATGAAGACGCCGTCAATTTTAGAAACTCCCACCATGCTGTCAGAGAAGAGCTGATGTTGATGCTTTTAAAGCATTCATGTCGTTGGATGTTTGAGCTGATAAATGGTAGGTCTGAGATCTCTAGATTATTGCAGAGTGCTTGTTCTACATCTAGCCAAGGTTCATCTAAGAGGGTGTGTTTTAGCCATCCTGAGATAAACTGAAGCCTGTTGGCTAAGAAGTAGTGCTGAAAGTTAGGCAGTTCTAGTCCTCCTTTATCCTTGGTCTTTTGTAGTGTTTTTAAGCTTATACGTGGGGGTTTATTTTTCCAAAGGAATTTGGACATACATGAATCTAGAGATCTGAACCAATCTTGTGGCGGTTTAGTTGGGATCATTGAGAATAAATAATTTATTTTTGGTAAGACCATCATTTTTATAGCGGCAACCCTTCCCATGAGTGATATGGGTAGACATTTCCATCTAGCCAGATCATCTTCTACCTTCTTTAAAAGTGGGATATGGTTTAATTTAGTTAGATCTGCAAGCTTGGGAGAAACATTAATACCTAAATATTTTATATTTCCCGATTGCAGTGGTGTAGAAGAGGAATTATGGAAGGAGCAATTAATCGGTAGGACTGTAGATTTTGACCAGTTAATTGAGTAATCTGATATTCTTGCAAAAGAGTTTATCAATTCAATCACCCCAGAGATATTGGTTTGTGAATTTTGGAGAAAGAGTAACACATCATCCGCATAAAGGCTGATTTTATGTTCCACGTTCTTGCATTTTATGCCCTTAATTACTGAATTCTGTCTAATTGCTGCTGCTAGTGGTTCAATAAAAATTGCAAATAGTGAAGGGGAGAGTGGGCATCCCTGCCTGGTGCCCCTCAAGAGACAGAAGCTGGAGGATGTCTGGTCATTTGTTCTAACACAAGCTGTTGGGGAATTATATAATATTTTTAACCAGTTTATGAAAGAGGATCCAAAACCAAATTTGTGTAAAGTTGCAAATAGAAATTTCCAGTTAACTCTGTCAAATGCTTTTTCTGCGTCTAAAGAGAATATTGTAGTTTCTAGGTTTTTACTGTATGAGTAGTCTATCAAATTAAGTAATCTACGTGTATTTGTTGATGAGTGCCTACCTTTTATGAAACCAGTTTGGTCAGGATGAATTAAGAGGGGGGTTATTTTCTCCAGTCTCTTTGAGAGAGCTTTGCAGATTATTTTAAGGTCTACATTTATAAGGGATATTGGACGATAGCTTGAGGGATATACAGGGTCTTTGCCTGGTTTTAGCAGGAGATTAATGTTTGCAGAATTCATATTTGATGGAAGTCTGCCCTTTTCTTTAATTTCCAACAACGTTCTGTAGAAAACTGGTGCTAGAATCGACCAGAATTCTTTGTAGAATTCTGCAGGAAAGCCATCTGGACCTGGAGCCTTATTATTGTGCATACTTATCAGGGCTTCCTGGAGTTCACCTGGTGTCAGTGGTGAATCCAGTGCCATTGCTTGAGTGTCCAATAATTTTGGAAGAGTTATGTTGTCCAAAAACTGATCAATTTCTTTTTTAGATGGGTTTATTTGTGGTGAATACAACGTTTTATAGAAATCCCTGAAAATGTTGTTTATTTGTATCGGTTCATATAATGTGTTCCCAGATGAATCTTGAACAGCACATATAGTTGTTTTTTCTTTATTTATTTTTAGCTGGTTTGCTAGAAATTGACCGGATTTATTACCATGTTCATAATTTTGTAGGCGTAGTCTTTGTACTAAGAATTTTGTTTTTTTATCAATTTTCTCATTTAATTCTAGTTTTGTTTTGCGTATTTTGTTCAATGTTTCCTGATCTTGGTGGGACGCGTAGGCTTCTTCTAGTGATTTGATGTTTTTTTCTAATTCCTGAATATTTTTGTTTTCTTTTTTCTTTTTATGTGATGAGAAAGAAATTATTTTACCTCTCATCACAGCTTTCCCTGCTTCCCATAGAACAGAAGCTGATGTTTCGGGAGTGTCATTATAGTCCAAATATGAAGTCCACTCTTTTTTAAAATATTTAATAAAGTCTTCATCTTTAAGTAGTGATATATTAAATCTCCAGTTTTTTCTTGGCGTAGTATTATTCTTGTGCATTAGTGTTAAAGATACAGGACCATGATCGCTGACAGCTATAGGGTGAATCTCAGTGTCTGAAATGTCGTTCAGCAGTGAGCTGCTGACCAAAAAATAATCCAGACGAGAGTAAGAGTGATGGACATGTGAGAAAAAAGTATATTCCTTACTGGTGGGGTGAAGGGAGCGCCATGCATCGCAAAGACCAAAGTCACTCATATACTGTTTGATTATATTTGTGGACTGCCAATTACGCTGAGTTCCCGCTGTATTGAGCCTATCCATGTCTTCATTTAGTCCAAGGTTGAGGTCACCTCCAAGAACAAGTGTGCCATCTAAGTGTTCAGAGAGTGCACTGAAAAAACCGTGAAAGAATGAGGGATCATCAACATTTGGACCATATACACTTGCAATACATAGCTTTTTATCACGTATAGATAGTATATATATATGTGTGTGTATGTATGTATATACATATATATGTGTGTGTGTATGTATGTATATATATATATATATATATGTGTGTGTGTATGTATGTATATATATATATATTAGGGGTGCAACGATATTCGTATCGCTATTGAACCGTTCGATACAGTGCTTTCGGTTCGGTACGTATATGTATCGAACAATACAACATTTGTAATTTATTTTATCAACTTTCCTTCTGACGATGCTGTCTGTGTTGAGCGCTCAGTGAATCTGCGTTCGACTACTCCGCCTAGGCTGCACTGTCGAGCGCAGATCCACTGAGCGCTCAACACACACAGACAGCATAGTCAGGAGGAAGAGCGCAGGGCAAGCTAGCGAGAGGCATGAACATTTTTTTGTATCGAAAAAATATCGAACCGTGACACCAAAGTATCGAACCGAACCGAACCGTGAATTTTGTGTATCGTTGCACCCCTAATATATATATATATATAAAAATGTTCATGCATTTTTAATTTGTCATTTATTAAAATTATAAATATATATTTTAACTCAAAAGTACAGTTTTTAAATTTAACCCTAACCCTTGTGCGTGTTTTTTATTTTGACAGCGAATGCACACCTGCGGACCACTTATGTGCACCCCTGGTTATATAGCTCATCATATCGCAGCCACAGAAATTATTTTGTCCATGAAACCATAAAGCTGCACTTTCTTTTTGCCTTATAGTCTGATTTGTCATAACTTCTCTGTTTTGTGGTAAGCTTTTCTTTGGCTGTCACTTCTTCACCCTGACCTGTCTTATTTGGCTCAGCAGAACTAAAATATATATCCTGCTGCTTTTACACACACACTCACATAAGCTCAGCGATTCTCTGCGCGATCAACCTCTCACATGTTTAACCCTTTACAGCCGATCGGAGCGGGCACGCTCTGTTTTGCGTAACTATTTTTAAATCCCGGTAGCTCTGCAACCACTTAAGCTAGCACAATAATTTTTTTTGCATATGAAACTGGAGGAGTTGTACTTACATCTTATGCCATCAGCTTGTCCTAGGTCACAGTTTCCTTCCACATATAGCTTTGCAAAAACTGCATAAAAATCACTTGCAGCAACAAAAACATGATATTCCAGAAACACGCTTCGCTGATCCATCAGCTGTTTGTAACACTTCCTACGTCCATCAGCGCGAACTATCACATGACCGCATGACCTGCCCGAAACCGGAAGTGACGTCATTTTGCGGAAATGTAGTTTTTTACGATCGGGCCCTTATGAGCTTGTGTTTTACTTGTTATGTGTTTTAAAAAGTTATGTTTGAGTTTATGACTTTCTGTGTCGTTTCTGGGATGCTTAGGACTCATATTGCACTGCTGGAAATAGTTTATTTTGATGCATATGCTGTTATTTTGCAAATTTGCACTATAATATTTATTTTCGTTTTTCCTGCAGTATATAAAAATTGGTGTATTTCAAAAATAAAACTATGAAGACACTCAAAATAAATTTCCTGTGGTGGGAAACTAGTTTGTGTAACTTTTTTGTATTTACAGTTTTGAGGGATAAGCCTCTTAAATTTCTCTAACTAGAAATATATGTTAAAAAAACAAAAACGATTTTCAATTTTTTTGTAGTTTATTGCACTTTTTTGCAATTTATGTAATTACTATGCACCTAATGCAGACATATTATTAAAGTTTGGGCTATAATGGTTGTATTGATGTATAGCAACTTGAAATGCTCCCAAAAATGGCTCCACAGCATGTAAAAATATAATATAAGCTCTGGCGAACTTGGTTCTATGGTAGGTCTTAAAGGGTTAAGCTTGCTGCGGGAGATTTCACTTGTCATGTTTGCGTAGTAAGCTAACGATCAATAAGACGATGTCAGAGGAATTGGTGCACAAATTATCATCACTCACAGATCAGTACTGTCGCTCTCTATACACAGTTCGCGCGATTGCAAAGTGAAAGCAAAAAAACAAGCGCAAATTCAAACGCGATTTCAATATGTCACATGTCACATATTGACAGTGGCTCACCGATGCCAATGGCATAATTACCCAGCTACATTTCCGAAAGAATGCAAAAGCATTGACATATATTTTTCCTTCCTACAATAGCCCGACGGGCAGGGCAGAGATAGATTTTGGTAGCCCAACTGGAAAAATCGCTAGCCCCAGGACGTCGGGCTAGCGATATTGCGAGCCCTGTATCTGATTGAAGAATCCCTCATCTTTGGACAAGAGAGTTTATTACAGAGAAATGGCTCTTTCCAAACTAAAAGCTATACTATACGCTTCTTCTGGGCTATATTCTCAGCAGGATATTAAACATATCAGGTCCCCATAAGGAGAATCATGTGCTAACGGCTGTCTAAATGACTCGGGTAAAGTTTGTAGCATGCATGCTTGTTGTTTTTGTCTGCTTCCACTTGTCTTTGCACTAGGATGATGTCGGCGTAAATGTGCAGTCATATTTGTTGTGTTCCCACTAGTGATGTCAGCGTTAATCTCGTTGAAATGACCTTAACGCCACAACACGGCAAATCTCCGTTAATGAGCTACCCCTGATCGCCTCGTGCATGGGGCTAGACGGCCAACACATTAACGAGCTAACTGCGCTAACACACTAGTTCCCACCCATGTAATTGAGCATTGCGTGGCACATCCAACATACTGTTTTACTTTAGTCCATGACGCGCTTACCTTCAGGGTCATACGTCACTTGAAAACCAAAATAATTCTAAATGCCAGATCTGAATGAGGGTGGGGGAGGTTAAATTTGCCATGTTGCAAGGAGAGCTTCACTTCTGTCTCGCTAGCTTGCCCTGCGCTCTTCCTTATGACGATGCTGTCTGTGTTGAGCGCTCATTGGATCTGCGCTCGACAGTGCAGCCTAGGCGGAGTAGTCGAATGCAGATTCACTGAGCGCTCAACACAGACAGCATCGTCAGAAGGAAAGTTGATAAAATAAATGACAAATTTTGTATTGTTTGATACATATGCGTACCGAACCAAAAGCACTGTATCGATCGGTTCAATATCTCAAGCTCCCAGGCCTCTGGTAGAGGACCCAAGCTTGAAGGATAAACCGCCCGCAGGGGCGTGCTGGGTGTTAAGTATATATATATATATATATATATATATATATATATATATACATACATTAGGGGTGCAACGATACTCGTATCGATATTGAACCGTTCGATACAGTGCTTTCGGTTCGGTATGAATATGTATCGAACAATACAACATTTTAAATTTTTTTATCAACTTTTCTTCTGACGATGCTGTCTGTGTTGAGATCTCAGTGGATCTGCGTTCGACTACTCCGCCTAGGCTGCACTGTCGAGCGCAGATCCACTGAGCGCAGCACAAGCTAGCAAGACAGAAGCTAAGCTCGTTGCAACATGACAAATTGAACCTCCCCCACCCTCATTCAGATCTGGCCAGAACTATTTTGGTCTTCAGGTCTTTGTCTAAAGAAAGCTTTTTAAATAGAATATATTTTTTAACTATGTCTACCTGGACAAGAAAAGTGTGTGGGGAGGACATGGGATAGATCTGATGTCAACACAAACATACCTTTAATATTTGGTGACTTGTACCAGAGGATTTGCTCTGGAGCTTGATTTTGTTGCTCTTGAACTTTATAAACATTGTGTTCTCATACTCAGTCACCAATGACAGAGTATTTAAAGCCCATTATTATGCAACACGACCAAAGCCTCAAAGAACTCTACCCATCAAAAAACTTTATCTGAAACATCATTTCATCGTCCACTAATCTAGGTGAATTCTAAAAATTGGACCACTCATTCATATTTGGATAATGAGATTTATAGCAAAACATCAATTTTTCAGAGACTGTGTGAAGAATTTTAAGAGCTTGACAGTAACAGAAACAGTTTGCAGTTGCGTATCACTGGGAAAGCTCGTCTTCAAAAGCTAGTGAATCTACTGTCAAAATGTGTTTACTTGAAATACTAGAATATACAGAAGACACAGCTGGATGTCAGCCTTACACGCTGGGTAACGAGCTTTGAATGTCATCTTGGCCTCTTTGAACAGGCAATCATAAAAGCATACAGCTTTTTAGCAAAATAACCTTTTGCACAATGATAATGAAAAAAAATTTATGTATTGGTTGAGCATCATATTTGTTTCCATAATGTTTTCTATGCTTTTTCAAAATTAGTGAAAACATCACCATAAGGATACTAGTCATAGAAGGGGAGAAATTAAGACTTTTCCATTTCTTTTGCCCTATGGTTGCAACTTGTCTGTCATTGCTAATGGAATCTGATACAATTTGCTTTCATACACAATTTTATGGACTTAAAGTGCAGGTCAACATTCTGCCTTATATTAACAAAGTCCTTCACCGCAGGGTTCTTTTGTATATAATGATGTTAAACTCCTCTGGAATGAGCAAAGTTGTTATAATGTTTGCATTTAAAGTGTATGCTATATACAATATATGTATACGTCATTAAAAGTTAAGACACTTGAAATGATAAACAGGGATGGTTTTTGTAGAAACGTAAACCTAAAATATTTTTGGTATTTGAAATATAAACTTTAAGTTAAACATTTTTTCAAACACTTAAAGGCTACACTATTAAAGAGCATGCATCAAAGCCATTCAATGTAAGAGAGCCAACATCAGATTGTCTGTAAATGACTGTAAATCAACAAGAAGAAGTGAGTGAAGGCAGAGGGAAGTATTTCTTGAGTAAGCTGGTAAATATGTTTGGTTTTGTACAAAAACTCAGGAAACTAGTGTAAAATAAACCTGAGAGATTCAAAATTCTGTCAGAGACTCACTTATAGTCCATGTCAACCTTCCTTAAATAAACGTTGTATACAGAATTACCTGAGTGCATATTTAACAAAAAGGTCGTGTTCAATGGTGTCCCTGTTGTCCCTCGCAAAAAAAAATGTTCTTGTAAATTAAAAACTTTTTTTCTGAATTGATTTTTTTTTCTGAAATATGTAATTATGTCTGAATTTATGCATTTTTTGTTGCACCACAGTAGTGCAATATTTGTGAAAGGAGTGTGATATTCAGCTTTTCATATGAAATATAAATGCTCCTTTTATTTAGGATTAATTTCCACTTGCAGTAGCACTCTCTCTGTGGCTATCCATCCAGACAGGAATCAGAAATACTGTGTTTTTTCCAGCCAACTGAAGATTAAGTTTGTACCACTTGGACATTCTAGCGTTTGTAGGAAATTGTTTTTCTTCCCTTTTTCGTGCAGGGGCTTTGACATCATTAATAAATCTGTAGACTGGCGGGCAGCCTAGATTACAAATTTCCTCAAAAGTTGATCTGATAATGATGTTGGAAGGGTTTCTGGTAGTGGACCAACAAGGATTAAAATCAGCATTATAGGTTCAGTGCAACACAGTGCTGTGAAAAGTATTTGACCCCTTACTACTTTTTTATGTTACACAGAGAAAAATACAAAATGTAGCTTTTATATTATTATTTATTAAGAGGAAAAAGTGTCTATACACACACATACACACACAACACACACACACACACACACACACACACACACACACTAATTGCTGCCATGGGTATGTACAAGTGTGTAACCTCTTCTATTCCTTCAGTTGTTGTTTTGGAGTTAAGTGTAGTGAATGTAGCCTGTGTGCGACTCTCAAACTATAAATACCTATAAATTCTTTGGAGTATACTGGACTGGGTTAAAAACATCACTGCACTTTACAGGAAAGGCAAGAGTCCTCTCCATTTTCTGAGGCGGCTGAGGTCCTTCAACATCTGGACAATGCTCTGGATTTTATATTATTCTGTTGTGGCCAGTGCTATCCTGTATGCTGTTGCATGTTGGAGCAGCAGATTGAGGGTCACAGATGCCAACAGAGGCCAGTAATATTGTGGGGATCGTGGTGGACTCCTTCCCGGAGAGGTGGATGTTGTCCAAGATAAAGACAATGTAGGATAGTACCTCCCGCCCACTCCATGACGTGCTGGCTAGCCACAGGATAGCACATTCAGTGAGAGACTGTGATTACCAAAAAGCACCACTGAACGGCACAGGAAATCATTCCTGCCTGTGGCCATCTCCCTGTATAACTCCTCCATACACTGTAAACACTGCAATAGTTACATCCTTTTTGCATACACTCTTTTCTTACTCGGTAATGTTGCTGTCAGTTTTCTTGATATTTATTTCTACTCACCTCTTTCAATCCTTGATATTTATTGTTGAGTGATTTGCATATATTGTGTTATTTCTTTAATCTGTAAATCTGTAACATGAGCTGAATCTCGTAAATCTCGTTTTCAAGTCCCCTTATATATGAAATATGTAGTCTAGCTACAAGTCGCTTAGAAAGACATTCCTATTAAGGTCTGGTCTACCAAAGAAGTGTCTATTACTGCACTGCCACCACAGGTGGTGTGTCTTAAACACAATCCATGTGAGTTATACTGTTCGAGATCAGTCCACACATACATATGAAATATGTAGTACGGTGATATAGTCCCGCCACTCAGAGAACCTGCGTTACTATGTCACCATTTTTTGTAATTTTTGTATTTAAAGAAGCTTAGTTAACTTTAAAATACACCATTTCATTACAAAATATTAATGGTCATGATTATCTTTGTAATTTTGTAATATAACGTTTAAAATAAATGTTCATCACCTTGCAGCTGTTTTTATTTAATCAGAATCAGAATACTTTATTGATCCCTGGGGGAAATAATTTTTTGTTACAGTGCTCCATTATAAACCAACATTAAAACAAGACAGACAATACACTAACTAAGAATAGTACAATATATACATATATATACATACATACATACATAAGTCACTCATAAATAAATAGCTGAAAAAGAAACGTGTAGTTATAGCAGCAAACAGTGTGTTAAGTGGATGCGTTGTACAGGGAGATGGCCACAGGCAGGAATGATTTCCTGTGTCGTTCAGTGGTGCTTTTCAGTAATCTCAGTCTCTCACTGAACGTGCTCCTGTGACTGACCAGCATGTCATGGAGTGGGTGGGAGGTGTTATCCAACAATGTCTTTATCTTGGACAGCATCCGCCTCTCCGACACCACCTTGAGGGAGTCCAGCTCCATCCCCACAACATTGCTGGCCTTACGGATTAGTTTATTGAGTCTGTTGGCATCTGCGACCCTCAGCCTGCTCCCCCAGCATGCAACAGCATAGAGGATCGCACTGGCCACAACAGACTCATAGAAAATCTTCAGCATTTTCCGGCATATGTTGAAGGACCTCAGTCGCCTCAAAAAATAGAGACGACTCTGGCCCTTCCTGTAAAGTGCTGTGGTGTTTTTAGCCCAGTCCAGTTTATTGTCAATGTGTACTCCAAGGTATTTATAGTCCTCCACAATGTCAACACTGACCCCCTGGATTGAAACAGGGGTCAAGTGTTTCCTGGTCTTCCTGAAGTCCACGATCAGTTCCTTGGTCTTTGCCACGTTGAGCTGCAGATGATTCTGCTCACACCACGTGACAAAGGAGTCGACCACAGCCCGGTACTCTGTCTCATCATCCCTGCTGGTGCATCCAACCACCGCAGAGTCATCAGAAAACTTCTGAAGATGGCAGGTCTCTGTGCAGTGGCTGAAGTCTGTGGTGTAGAGGGTGAAGAGGAAGGGGGAGAGGACAGTCCCCTGTGGTGCCCCTGTGTTGCTGATTACCTTGTCAGACACACACTGTGGGAGACGTACATATTGTGGTCTTCCTGTCAGGTAATCAACAATCCAGGACACCAGAGAAGCATCCACCTGCATCGCTGCTAACTTATCACCCAGGAGGGTCGGCCTGATGGTGTTGAAAGCACTGGAAAAGTCAAAAAACATGACCCTCACAGTGCTCGCCGGCTGGTCCAGATGGGTGTAGACACGATTGAGCAGGTAGATGATGGCATCCTCAGTTCCGAGACAAGGCTGATAAGCGAACTGAAGGGGATCCAGATGTGGTCTTACTATGGGTCGCAGCTGGTCCAGGATGAGCCTTTCCAGGGTCTTCATGATGTGAGAGGTGAGTGCCACGGGCCTGTAATCCTGGGGGCCACTGGGACGTGGCGTCTTTGGTACAGGGACGAGGCATGATGTCTTCCACATCACCGGGACCCTCTGCAGACTCCGACTCAGCATAAACAGTTTATGAAAGACTCCACACAGCTGGGGGGCACAGGTCTTGAGGACAAGGGGACTCACTCCGTCTGGTCCAGCAGACTTGCCTGAGTGAAGTCTCCTCATTTGCATCTCAACCTGGTATTGAGTGAAGGTGATGGGTGGGGGAGGGGTGTCAGGAATCTCACAGGAGGCAACAGCGCCATGTGAAGAGAGAGGCTGGCACAGTGGTGTGGCTCTGGATTCCAGGCTGACTACAGGTGAGGTTGTGGGGGTGGGAGCAGACACTGTGGTGTCGAATCTATTGAAAAACAGATTCAACTCGTTGGCTCTATTCTCACCTCCCTCAGCTCCCCTGCTGTTGGTTGGCCTGAATCCAGTGATGGTCTTCATGCCCCTCCACACCTCTCTCATGCTGTTCTGCTGGAGTTTCCACTCCAGCTTCCTCCTGTAATTGTCCTTAGCCTCTCTGATCTTGTCCTTTAGTAACACCTGGATCTTCCTCACCTCCTCTTTGTTGCCCCCTCTGAAAGCCCTCTTCTTGTTGTTGAGGAGGGCTTTGATGTCCTTAGTCACCCATGGCTTGTTATTTGGGTAACAATGAACAGTCTGAGCTGGAACAATGGAGTCGGTGCAGAAAGTTATGTAGTCTGTGATACACTCAGTAAGCCCATTGATGTCCTCGGCGTGAGGCTCGCAGAGTGTTTCCCAGTCGGTCACCTCGAAACAGCCCTGTAGTTCCGCTATTGCCTCCTCTGACCACCTCCTAACAGTCCTGGTGGTCACAGGTTCCCACCTCACAATTGGCACATAGCGGGGGGTGAGGTGAATTTAAGTCTACTTTCAGGAAAAGTAGTTAGCACTGTTTACTGCAAAACTACTCGTTTTCTGTTATGTCATTTGTTTAAATCACAATTTCACTGTAAGTACAATTAATGAATTGAAGTCTGCAAGTTAAAGATATTAAGAGTAAGAGACCAAAAACTTAAAATTCCCAGTAAATCAGCGGGTAATCAGGTTCTAAAGATTGTATTTAAGACTGCAACATTGTCAAGGCAATACACATCCACGGACAATTACATCCACGCTCTTTGGTTCTGTCCACCAGTTCAGATGTTTTGGCGCAGGATATGTGAAGACTTATCAAAGTGTCTGAAATGTAAAATTCCAACCTCCCCTTTAGTGTGCTTGTTGGGCAAATTGGATGATGTCACTAAAGAAATGAATACAGTCCACATGGTAAGGTAAGGTAAGGTGAGGTAAGGTAACTTTCTTCATACCTGTAGGTAAGGTAAATTTACTCAACAGAAAAATGATAGCATTTGGCATTCATTCAACAACACACATACCTAATAAATATAAACCTCATGGTTTTTACTTTACTAGCGCCAAACAGTCACCTCAAGGCGCTTTATATTGTACAGTAGATTGGACGATAATAGATACAGAGAAAAACCCAACAATCATATGACCCCCTATGAGCAAGCACTTTGGCGACAGTGGGAAGGAAAACCTCCCTTTTAACAGGAAGAAACCTCCGGCAGAACCAGGCTCAGGGAGGGGCGGCCATCTGCTGCAACTGGGCTCTGGAGGCTCTTAGATGGCGTTTTCCTCATGGCTGCATGCAGCAGGGCTGGTGTAAGGTGGGGGCTTGGGGTTCTCAGGGTGCTCCGCCTCCATGCTGGGGCTCTAGCTGGGCCTTGGGTCCTCGTTGGTGTGTCGCTGAGGTTATGTGTACATTGTTACACATTCAGACTCTTGACTTGCAGACTGGAGGAGCCAGTGATCGAACTACTAACCTTCCGATCAGTAGGTGACGTGCTTTAGCTCCTGAGCTACAGCCACCCGCTGGCTGGGCATGAGTGCCAGCTTGATGCCAGATCTGGGCCAGATCTGTTTTCTATGGGCCTGGACCACATAATCCAAACCACAATAGAGCCAGATATGGCATGCCATCACATAGACAGTGCCATCTATGCCAGGCCTGGCCCATATTTGGATGACATACGTCTTATCATGCCAGAAGTCAGCCAGCAGTGCCGGCTTGATACCAGATCTGGGCCAGACTTTCTTGCTATGTGGGATGGGGTGGATACAGTTTCCTCTGCGGTGGGGTCAGGTGGGCTGCTCCGGGTCTGTGGAGCTTGGCGGTGCTGCTGCCGTGGGCCCCGGTCTGGATGGCCTTGGTGGGTTCCAGATGGTGGGGGTGCCTATTGGGGTCAGTGGGGGAGCTGGCCCCAGGGAGGGGCTGCTTTCCCTTCCCTTCCTTTCCTCCCATCCCCGACTGCCATCCCCGACTGCCTTCCTCTTCTCTTCCCACTATACCACACACACCCACACAGGGGAGCCCCCCCCCCCCTCCCCATTGTTTTCCTATCCCCTAGCCATGTCTGTCCCGTCTGTAACAACTGAAAATAAAATAAAATAAAATAAAATGAATAATAACAACAAAGGTCAATCAAGGCAAGGCCCCGGTGGTCCACTTGATAAAGTAAATCCGTTTGGTATCTTTGTTGGCCTTAAGACATCAATTCTGAAGGCTAAAGAACCAAACGGGTCAGGCAAAAAATAAATAATGAAGACTGCAACATTACTAGTCTATCTTTATGTCGATATTGCATTTTGAATGTCAGTTATTAAAGTTAGTATTTTGAAACTGCCATGTTTTTTTTAATTGATTTTATTGTTTTTCGGCAGTACAAGTACCACATGTAGTTGAGATTTTTTTTTTTTTCCAGTTTTGGATGAGTCTCGACACCATGTGGTGCTCCGGAGGCTGTTCAAATGCACTAACTTTGCTGTACAAGTCACACTGCACCTGTGTATCTTTTTTATGCAAAGCATTAAAAGTAATATATTTATGTTTAGACTTAAACATTGGACATATAACTATTTCCTTATACTTCTCCCTTGTGTTTTCTTCCAGTGAGTTATATGACTTCTACCACTATTTCTACATGCTGACCAATGTCCTGTTCTACGTCAGCTCGGCCATAAACCCTGTCTTGTACAACCTGGTATCAGCCACCTACCGTCAGATCTTCTTCTCCACGTTGCGGTACTTCTGCATGCCCTGCCGTCACACAAACAGGAATCAACCATACCCCCTCAACCGCCACTCCATTAGCATCTCCAGTAGCCACACTCTTTCCACTAACATCATTAAAGAGACGGCATACTGATTAAGCTGCAGATAAACACACCTTCTTTCACTTTGTCATAAATTCATACATTGCCACATCTTGATTACATTTTCCCAGAGGAAATTATGGCATTGAGTTGGAGAATGTGGTCACCATCATCGTCATGTGAGGTTAAATTCTCACTCATTAAATGCTCTGATTTAATTTCAGACACATTTTCTCATGGATTATTGTGTTTCATACCTTTAACATGAGATTGTTAAATCAAAAAAGAAAATACGATGGATGGAAGAAGAGGGGGGGAGGCAAGACTTTACAAAAGATACTGATGTAAATTATTTATACTGTATGTTTGTACATATATGTTTTTATTTCACCAATCACTGAAATGAATTTAATGGGTGGTGTACCTCACTGATTCAGTTTTTCTAAACATTTAGCTTATGTAACTCCTAAAAGTATTTTCTCAAAAACAACGCCTTGTAGAAATACTTTGACCACAACAACAGCTATGATGTAACCTTCCTTTCGGATGGATTCATCTGAGGAGAAACCTAGCTTTGATGTTAGAAACAGTGCAAGGATCATGTATTTCTCTAAAATCTAAGTTGTATTGACAGCTGTATAGGAAGAATCTCTTGCATCATTAAAATTTACTTCTCTTGTGTGATTTGGCTTTTGCAGAACAAGCTTTTCAGCTAAATTCTTTTTCATTTCAATTTTCATTCTTTTCCTGGTGATATGCAGACTCATTGCTGATATGGAATAAGTGTTATACTTGCAACCTGCTGAATGAGAATTTTATCTACACAAAAAAGGGACACAAAAAAGGGGGGGGGGGAATCTGTTTATAGGCTACTTATCAGTGAGGAGGTGAACAGTAAAATAAAAACCATAAAAAAAGCCCAGCAACATAAAAAAACCCCAGTAACATTAAAACACTTTGATCCCCCCATAAATAAAACCTAATGTGATTTCCTGATCTTGATATTTCAGGCCATGGGGCAGTACTCAGGTAACACACTAATGTTTGAATACATCAAGGTCAAAGTTTTAGCTCTAATTTGAAGCTGTGATGCTGAAGAAATAAATGGCAGAGAGCACTCTGCATAATACCGTGCACAGATCCCGAAGCACAAAGACTGGTTTAATAAGGAAAGCTGATAACCAGTGTTGTAATAACGCATTATGCATCTCTAACTGGAGTTTTAGGTTTTGTCAAGCCAGCTTATACTGAAAAAGCCCTGCTATGTTAAACTTGTTTGTTGTATGTTGTAAAGTCAGAGAAACACTTTAATCACCCGCTCTTAGTTAATACGTTGTGCATGTAGTGCAAGTGATTTACAACTTATAGCACTAATTTATACAACACCACCTATTCTGATTTAATATATACGGTGGTGTCAGTGAATTAGCAGCAGTTAACCATGTGATGCACAAGATGTTATTTTCAGCAACTACCAAGAGAGCCCATGCTTTTAATTCATTTATAACAGAACCTTCTATGCACTGATGTAACCTACCTGGAGATATCAATGATATTCATAATAGAAAAAAGCAGTAATGGTAAAGGGTGAAGATCACAGAAGTAGAATCACTCATTGCAAAAGGCTTACTTTTGAGTTTTACTTTTGCAGCCTGCTTTTATGTTTGCCAGCATACACATCAAAGGATCCTGTAGCATACAAGCACTGGCTAAATAGAAAGTGCAGCTGTGGCTGATGGGTGTGTCATGGGTTTTCCAAACATTTAGGTATAAATCAAAGCACTGAACAAACTAATACCTTGACCTTATGATGGAAAAATAAAGTGATAACCCCCAGATGATTGCAGTTTTTCCCAGAGGGAAAAAATAAACAAAAACAGCTCACATCACCGCCCCTCCAAAAATACAAAAAAACAAATCAAGGCTACACTTTGGGGCCGAAATATGCAAAATATGCACAGAATATTCTGGGATATCAATTTCATAGTTGTTAATCCTTTTTTTCTCCACATAACAACAACTTTGTGAACTACATGGTGTTGTTTCATATATAGAAAAAGGTTGTCAGTGTTTTCAAAAAGGTTTAACCTCTGTGTCTTGTTTGTTCCTTTTAAAAAACTGACCCTTTTTTATTATTATTGGTGACAGTTATATGCTGTTTGTTGTAATACGACTTGAAATGTGTTCCTATATGTTTGTGTTTGTATATTCTTTTGCATGTGCCTCATTGGAACTTCAGCCAGACAATAGATTTCCTAAAACAGAAATTGACCCAAAATCAATTGACCCTAAATCAAAAATACACAAAAAATTTACAAATTAATACAATGCACATGTACTTGTTGTTTTGTAAACTATACGGTAAGAACCTTTACATAGATGTTTTCTAATTGTTATTTTTCCTAGTCCAGAAATAATTGTAATACCTCTGCTACAGCAAATTACAGTGGGGCAAAAAAGTATTTAGTCAGCCACCGATTGTGCAAGTTCCCCCACCTAAAATGATGACAGAGGTCAGTAGTTTGCACCAGAGGTACACTTCAACTGTGAGAGACAGAATGTGAAAAAAAAAAACCATGAATCCACATGGTAGGATTTGTAAAGAATTTATTCGTAAATCAGGGTGGAAAATAAGTATTTGGTCAATAACAAAAATACAACTCAATACTTTGTAACATAACCTTTGTTGGCAATAACAGAGGTCAAACGTTTACTATAGGTCTTTACCAGGTTTGCACACACAGTAGCTGGTATTTTGGCCCATTCCTCCATGCAGATCTTCTCGAGAGCAGTGATGTTTTGGGGCTGTCGCTGAGCAACACGGACTTTCAACTCCCGCCACAGATTTTCTATGGGGTTGAGGTCTGGAGACTGGCTAGGTCACTCCAGGACTTTCGAATGCTTCTTACGGAGCCACTCCTTTGTTGCCCGGGTGGTGTGTTTTGGATCATTGTCATGTTGGAAGACCCAGCCTCGTTTCATCTTCAAAGTTCTCACTGATGGAAGGAGGTTTTGGCTCAAAATCTCACGATACATGGCCCCATTCATTCTGTCCTTAACACGGATCAGTCGTCCTGTCCCCTTGGCAGAAAAACAGCCCCATAGCATGATGTTTCCACCCCCATGCTTCACAGTAGGTATGGTGCTCTTGGGATGCAACTCAGTATTCTTCTTCCTCCAAACACGACGAGTTGAGTTTATACCAAAAAGTTCTACTTTGGTTTCATCTGACCATATGACATTCTCCCAATCCTCTGCTGTATCATCCATGTGCTCTCTGGCAAACTTCAGACGGGCCTGGACATGCACTGGCTTCAGCAGCGGAACACGTCTGGCACTGCGGGATTTGATTCCCTGCCGTTGTAGTGTGTTACTGATGGTGACCTTTGTTACTTTGGTCCCAGCTCTCTGCAGGTCATTCACCAGGTCCCCCCGTGTGGTTCTGGGATCTTTGCTCACCGTTCTCATGATCATTTTGACCCCACGGGATGAGATCTTGCGTGGAGCCCCAGATCGAGGGAGATTATCATCCATTTTCTGATGATTGCTCCCACAGTTGATTTTTTCACACCAAGCTGCTTGCCTATTGTAGATTCACTCTTCCCAGTCTGGTGCAGGTCTACAATACTTTTCCTGGTGTCCTTCGAAAGCTCTTTGGTCTTGGCCATGGCGGATTTTGGAGTCTGACTGTTTGAGGCTGTGGACAGGTGTCTTTTATACAGATTATGAGTTCAAACAGGTGCCATTCATACAGGTAACGAGTGGGGGACAGAAAAGCTTCTTACAGAAGACGTTACAGGTCTGTGAGAGCCAGAGATTTTCCTTGTTTGAGGTGACCAAATACTTATTTTCCACCCTAATTTACGAATAAATTCTTTACAAATCCTACCATGTGGATTCATGGATTTTTTTTTTTCACATTCTGTCTCTCACAGTTGAAGTGTACCTCTGGTGCAAATTACTGACCTCTGTCATCATTTTAAGTGGGGGAACTTGCACAATCGGTGGCTGACTAAATACTTTTTTGCCCCACTGTAAGTGGAACACTGCGTGAAATGCCCATCCAACAAGTGATTGGCAGCCAGTGTCTATTAGAGACTTACATATTTGAGCTATGTAGATCTTATATCCAGTGGAAGTTGTGGAGCTCACTTCCATTAGACCAAAGATCAGTGGACACTGTTGATACCCTTAAAAAGAAACTTAAGCCTGTTCAGGCTTTTTGCTTTCATTTAGTTTGATCTATTTATACAGTTTTAATTGTTGTATCTTATTCTGTATTGTAAAGCACTTTGTGAATTTTGTTCTAAAAAAAACACATTATCAATAAACCTTAATTACTTATGTTTTTGTAGAATATTTTTTGTCTTTTGTGAACATTCGAATAAGAGTTGGCAAACACACAGCTTATGAGAATGTGTCTATTTAGCAAGTAGCTATAATGAAACCCAATCAGACAATTATCTTGTGACATGGTGAAGGTGAGATTTTTTTTTTAGATGATATCAAATGTTAAAACTGTGGCTGCTTTATTTAAAGCAAAAAAACATATGCTCATTTTGAATTTGATTCCTACGTGCATCAGAAAAGACTAAACATGACATTTTTTGTATTGTCCTTTCCTGATGTGTCAACTGCTTCCAGCGGGTGACAGGTGTGGAGAGCAGGCAGGTCAGTTTAGTACCTAGACTCTTTTACTGTGCTTCCATGCTGATGAAATATGCACAGAATATTTTGACATTGTCTTGCTGAATAAAAGAAATGGCCGTTCCTTCTCTCTCTCTCTCTCTCTCTCCTAAAGTTTGCCTTTTGTCCTATCTCTTTTTGCTCTCTCCTCTTATCCCCCAGTCATGGTGGACAGATGTGAGCTTGGTTCTGCTGGAGGTTTCTTCTGCCAGAGGGAGTTTGTCCTTCCCACTGTCGTCAAGTGCTTGCTCATAGGGAGTTGTGTGGTTGGGATTTCTTTCTAATATTGTTATCTTACAATATGAAATATATATATATATATATATATATATATATATATATATATATATATATATATATATATAAATGAAAATGAATTGAACTGAATTGGACATTCTTTCTTCCGCATGCAACATATATGTGCAAATTACTTATGTGCACTATTATTATTTAAAGTTTAAAGCTAAATGGGCTCCCTATTCATTAGCTGGAAGAGTGCATGGTGGAGTTTAAAACACTTTTGAGAATTATTATTGGAATTATGAACCAATTCCACAATTTCCTTAATCTTTTAATTAGATAACTTACAGCAGATGAGGGATTAAACCTATTCTCTGTCATTTTACACTGAAAAACAATTACAACTATTTCTGTCACAGAGTAGATCTTCCCATCTTTACATTAGGGGGATTTTTTTTCACACCCAATGTTTTGGCTCTTGCTAATTTAGCTAGTGAGATCCACCACTTATATTTGTAACAGTTAAAATTTCAGTCTTTTATTGCCCAAGTCTCAGTTTAAAAAAAAAACAACAAAAACATGTAGATCCATCAAATTAAAAGTGAGCATATAGTACTTAAATAAATAAATATAAATGATAAACATCACTAAGTTTATACATATAATATGTTGTTTTTTTTGGTTTTTTTAATGTTGTACATTTTCAACTTGCTGTTAAAATTAACAATGTATTTTGTTTTTTTACTATATGATTCTGTTCTGCAGATGTGTATAACATTTCTCTCAGAATGTGCTTTTGTTTCTATATAAAAAGAAATAATAAAGAATGGAGAGATGCAGATTACAGTTTGTGTCTGTCTTATTCCTGTCAAACTGTCTGGGATTTTCTGGGATAACATGAGGTATTAGCACATGTTTATCTGTGAAGCAGGTAATGAAACTCTACAGAAGCCTCTGGTCTGAGCCTCCTGTTTGATTCAGTTTTCAGAACCTCAACACTGCAGCTCCTCCACTATCTAAAGTGAACACCTTTACTAATTTTCCAGAACAGAATAAGATACAGAGTTCAACCATGAAGAAACTTGTAATTACAATACATACTTTCGTAAACTATATCATTTTTAAACTCACCAGTTTTCCTAGTCTGACTTCTTAGTTGACTTCTTCATTTTAATCAGCTTAAAGCTCTTTGGTCGACACTCGTCCTTTGTCTTAAAGTTGGATCCTCATTCGAGTAAAGTACCACACTCTGTTTACCCTTGTTTAAAGTTAAGCTTTTATTTCTCTAATTAATCATTACACATGATTAGCAGAGGTTCAGCTGTTCTGAACACTCACTACAGAGCACATCCTCTCCATAATGCTGGTCTGACAAGAAACAAGTGAGATTTTACGCTGTTATTGCTGCAGAAATCGACAAGCAACAGATAAAGAAAGTTTCACTTTGCCAGCAGCTGTACAGCCTGGTAATATTCTCCTGAGAACCACCCTGTTTATTTATGTCCTCTGTAATGGACATTTGTGTTTTGCTCTTTTTTCTTTTGACTTATTTGAGCTATCCTAATAAGTCCTGGCATACCATTAATACCTCATGCATTTGGGTGGCCTCTTTTAGCTCCAAAAAGGAAGGAAATTACCAAAAAAAAGGTAAACGGGAAGATTTATTTTTCCTCTGCTTCAGGAGGATATAAAAATATAAGATTGAAGAGTTACATTATTTTTTTCTGACCCACAGATTTTAAATAGAATAAAAAACTATTTCTGTTGAAATAGATGGAAGTTGTACATTTAAATCCTAATTTAGTTGTATGATTTTTAGTTCTAGTTAAGGGAGCTAAATTTGTATTATCTAACAGATAATTTTGCTAATAAATTTCATAGATTCCTTAGAACAAATCTATTTTATCTCTAAATCTCTTTTTTATCTCTAAATTTTTTTATCTCTAACTTCAATTTTATATTTATTGTTGTTAAGAGTTTATCTACAGAGTTTGATGAAAATATTTTCATTATTTCATTTCATTTTATTCACAATTTTTTTTAATATATTTTATATATATTTTACAGTTTCAATGTATAAAATATATGTATATGTAGATAAGCAACATATAAAAAATAAATTAAAAATAAACAGAGCAGAAGGTGCTGGTGTGGTTAGCACTGTTGCTTCACAGCAAGAAGTGATTTTGGTTATATTCATAAGATGGAAGACGGTGGGGCCAGGTTTCACAATGAACACACCTGAAACTCTGGCTGATTGGGACCCACACCGAGTTTCACACCTTGGCTCAGGCGATTAGAGGATCATCAGGGGGTCTTTTTGTCCCTCTGTGGGGGGAAACTCCCACTAGGTTTATATCTGGGACTCTCCACCATTTGACCGTAGAACTGAAGAAGCTTCTCGGATGAGAGGTGAAACGTCTTCAAGTAACTTAAAGAAGTCCAGATGCTTTACTTTGCAAGCTCCTTTGACTACGATGACCTGGATGACTGAGAACCTTCACAGACGAAACTATAGAACATGTCATATTGCACTGTCAGAAGTATCAGGTTGAGAGGAGACAATTGATCCAAAACCTAAATAACATAAAAATCAAACTGGACCTTATTGATTAAAAAAGTAAATGTTATCAGGCCTTATTTCAGTTTTTAAAAGAGGGGAAACTGTTTTAAAAACTTTTTTTGAGCGACGTTCCAGACCACACTCCATATCAGTTGGTGGCGGTAATGCACCTTTCAGTTTTTTGCCAACCGCCAATAAAAATGTAGAAGAAGAAGTTGCAGCATCTGGTGAAGTGAGTGTGCTGAAAGGTGAGTCTTTACAGTGAGCTCTCCACACACATTATACACAGTGCAGGTAGAGCACTGCTTTGCCCTTCTGCGTCGCCTGATGGTTCTCCAGAATCTCTTCGAGGCAGTCTAAAAGGCTTTTTCCATGGCCTCTCTAAATTCCTCCCGCACCCAAATATTTGCTTTAGTCACTGTAGCTGCCTCCACCAGTGTGTGAATGTGAGAGTGAATAAATATTGGCATTGTAAAGCGCTTTGGGTGCCTTGAAAAGCGCTATATAAATCCAATCCATTATTATTATTATTATTATTATTACTGCTGGAACCGATTCAGCTTGGACTGTTGGTACTTATCGGCTGCCTCCGAATTCCCACAGACTAACCAAGTCCAACAGGACTCCTTCTTCAGGGTGATGGTTCCCCTCATCTTCAATGTCCACCATCTGGTTCGGGGGTTTCTGTTACGCCAGCAAGGACCAGTGCATGAAAAAGGACCCAAATGCAGATTTAGGCAGAGGCAAAACTGCTGGATTTTCAGTGAGACTTTATTTACAGAAACACAAGTTAAATACTTAAGTTCAGAAAACATGGGACAAGCATCTAAACGTGAGTCAGAAGCAATCGTGGGTTGTGGACAGAGGTCGCTGAAAAAGAGGGAGAGAAATGCTAGTGGAATGCTGAGTGAGGTGGTGAGGAGGTCACTCATTTTGGGTTATAATGTATAAAAGTTTAGTCTGTTTTGTAAATCTTCCTCATAATGCTTCAAAAAAGGAGAACTATTCTGTGTATGGTCAGAATATTGAGAATAATAAGTGACTTGTGATTGACAAGTCATTAGCCAATGAAAGAGTGGTTTCATTGAAATTATTTATGCTCAAAATAAAAAAAATAAAAAAAAATCTTTTAAAGAAGAAAGTTTATACTCAAAGATTAACCCAACTGATGCTGCCACTGAATAATATCTTAACAATAAAAATCTACCGTACAGTGAGACAGGGGAAGAGGGGTCCAGGGGTTCCGAGGGTATGTCCAGGGCTCTTGGCTCCGTTTGAGAAAGGAAACACAGTCAGTCCAGAAATCCCCGCCGCGCCTCACACTCTCCATCAAGTAGATACCAGGGAAAACTGGCTGGGGTCCAGGGAGGCCTGTGTAGGGAAAACAGAGAACAACAATTAACCAGAGAACTAGAATAGAATAGCCTTTATTGTCATTGTACAGAGTACAACGAAATTGGAGTGCCACTCCCTTGGTGCAAGATTCAATAATAAATCTAAATGTAAAATATAAAAAGTACAATAAAACAATCGCAAGTACTCGAACAATAGTAAGTACAATATATACAGGATAGCAGCATTAATATAATGACAGTATGACCGCCGTAGTATTTGCAGTCCAGGAGAGGTCATCAGAGATCTGCACGCCCAGAAACCTCATGGAGAGTACCCTCTCCACACAGTTCCCGTGAATGTAAAGTGGGGCCGGGTCTGCTCTGCCCTTCCTGAAGTCCAAGATAAGTTCTTTAGTTTTCGTGGTGTTCAGTTGGGGGTTGTTAACTGAACACCACTCAGTCAGTCTGTTGACCTCATCTCTGTAGTCCGACTCATCCCCCCTTGAGATGAGTCCAACCACTGTGGGAGTTTTTCCTTCCCACTGTCGCCAAAGTGCTTGCTCATAGGGGGTCATATGATTGTTGGGTTTTTCTCTGTATCTATGAAGCGCCTTGAGGAGACTTTTGTTGTGATTTGGCGCTATATAAATAAAATTGAATTGAATTGAATTGAATTGGTGTCATCCGCGAACTTTATGATGGTGTTTGAGAGATGGGTAGGGGAGCAGTCGGATGTGTAGAGCATAAACAGGAGGGGACTCAAAACACATCCTTGTGGAGACCCAGTGCTGAGTGTGATGGTGCTGGACAGGTGGGGGCCAAGTATGACAGACTGTGGTCTATTTGTCAGGAAGTCCTTGATCCAGAGGCAGATGGGGGTGGAGAGTCCCAGGTGAGACAGTTTCTAGACCAGGATCTCCGGGATGATATGATTGAATGCTGAGCTGAAGTCCAGAAAGAGCATTCTCACATAGCTTCCTCGGTGCTCCAGGTGACTCAGCGCAGTGTGGAGCGCTATGGTGATGGCGTCCTCGGTGGATCGATTTGTCCTTTAGGCAAATTGGTGGGGGTCCAGAGTGGGAGGCAGACCGGCCCTGATGTGCTGACAGACCAGTCTCTCAAAGCACTTCATCACTACAGGCGTAAGTGCAACAGGCCTGTAGTCATTTGGGCTGACCACAGCTGTCTTCTTGGCGATGGGGATGATGGTGGAGGTTTTGAGGCAGGGCGGGACGGTGTTTGATGACAAGGAAAGGTTGAAGATTTTAGTGAAGACTCCGGTCAGTTCGTCAGCACATGCTCTGAGAACCTTTCCATGTATTCCATCAGGACCTGCCGCCTTCCTGGGATTCACTGACCTTAGAACACACCTCACTTGGTGCTCCCTAAGTGTTAGTGTGCCAGTGCTGGGGGCGGGTGGAAGTGGTGTGACAGCTGAGGGCCTGGTCGTCTCAAAGTGGGCGAAGAAACAGTTTAGATCCTCAGCCAGCGAGACATCAGTCCTAGATGTCGCCTGGTTATTGCTTCTGTAATTGGTAATGTGATTGATCCCCTGCCACATTTTTTCTGGGGTCGTTGTCAGCAAAGTGATCTTCAATCCTCCTCCTATAGGCAGCCTTAGCTTTCCTGATGCCTCTACTCAGGTCTGCCCTGGCCGCCCTATACGCAGCCCTGTCCCCTGACTTGAAGGCAGTGTTGCAGCTTTTTAGGAGGGATTGCACTTCGCTATTCATCCAGGGTTTTTGATTTGGAAACACCCTGACCCTTTTGTTGACGGTGACATTGTCAACACAGTTCCTGATGTACGAGAGTACAGTGTCCGTGTACTCCTGGAGGTTGTGGCTGGAGAATAAATCCCATACAGTTGTTGAGAAGCAGTCCTGCAGTTGAGAGAGGGCTCCTTCAGGCCAGGTTTTTATTGTCTTTGTCTGGGGCTTTGTTTTTCTCAGCAGGGGGGTGTAGGTGGGGGTGAGGGACATGCAGAGGTGGTCAGATCCAGCCAGGTGGGGGAGGGGTGTCGCTCTGAAAGCATGCCTGATGTTTGAATAGACATGGTCCAAAGTGTGTTCTCCTCTCGAAGCACAGTCTTTAGGCACGCTTTGTTAAAGTCACCGGCGACAATAAAAACCCCATCGGGGTGGGCAAGCTGTTGTTTGTTTATGGTGTTGAGCAAGAGGCTGAGAGCCGTGCCAACGTTAGCATCCGGCGGTATATAAACAGCTATCACAATAACTACTGTAAACTCCCTCGGGATGTAAAAAGGTCTGCACGAGACTGCCAGAACCTCCAAATCAGGAGAACAGTGTGTGAATGATCCTGTTGTTACAACACCACTCGTTATGCACGTAAACACATCCTCTGCTTTTACCTGAGTTGCTGTTTCTGTCCTGCCGGTGTAGCGTGCGGCCTGCTAACTCGACTGCAGCGTCGGGAATCAGCGGGTGAAGCCACGTCTCCGTAATAAGGATAATGCTGCAGTTACGTGCAAAGCTTGTGGTGGCTATCTGTAGCTCCAATTCGTCCAATTTGTGGGTGATGGATCTGGCGTTCAATAGGAAAAGGCTCGGAAGTGCTGGCCGGTGTGGATGTTTGCGTAGCCTAGCGTCTGAGCCCAACCGGCATCCCCTCTTCTGCTTTCTTTCTGTGTGTTCGCTGATATTCGCAAGAAACAGACAAACTATATTTAAATCCTAGGTCAATTAGGTTCTGGCGACTGTAAGAGATGGTGGCGTTGCAAACATTGAAAAATATCCACATTAAAAGTAAAAACGAGCACCAAACTGGAGAGTTAAGAGCCGCTGCACCCGTGCACGCCGCCATCTTGGATAGGTCAACTAGGAAGCACAAGGAAGAAAACAACTGATAGCCGGGCAACACTAACTGAGAATAGTACAAGCAAGGACCAACACTCCAAAGAGGCCTTAAATGGCGTCAGGGGCAATCAACCAGAATGACCATCAGGTGAGATAGAGGGTGAGGATCCAGGGAGGGAATGTCAGTGGAGTGTCATTTTTAGATCTCTCCAGAGGTGTTCAGTTGGGTTTATGTTTGGGCCCCTTTAAATGGGCTCCAGTGAACTGCTTTCTTTTTTTGAACAGAGCTGTTTGGGGTTCTAACTTTCTTCAAGCACGCATCACAAATTAATTTCATTAATTAATGCCGTGTTTAGTGTCGAGAACACTAAAAGCCGTCTAATTATTGATCCAACTTCAAATGGGGTTGGAGAGTGTGTGAGAATAAACAGCTACATGTCACATGGTTTCTTTTTTATTTACATCACTTGCTGAATGATCTTTCTCCTGTTCATTCTCCCGGTTACATTACGCTAACGCAGATGGACGCAGATGTACAGAGAAAAATGTCAAAGGAAGACTGGAAAAATAATTGAAAGTTGAGAGAAAGAAGAGCGAGAGAGAAACAAAAAATTATATGGACAAAGAGAAACCTGGATGTATAAATTAAGCAAGAGAACCAAGAGGACAGACAGGGAGAGAAGTTTGGTCAAGCGTATGAACAGCATGTTACTGCCCAGTCATTGGAGGTAGGTAAACCAACACAGGAGGTACTCAAATCCAATCTCTGGGAATTTGCACAGTAAATAGTTTTCAGAGCCAACACAGGAGCTTAGAGATGGCTTTCCCACAGGTTTTTATGAGGGAGACGTCACTCTCATTAGCTGCAGTCTGACAGAAAAGGAGACCAGTCACTTAGAAATGGCCGGGTCACAGACAACATTCCTCACTGTTCTCCCTTTCTTTTACTTCACTTTATGTTGGTACAATGATGCCAAAACTAAAAGCTGAAAAGTAATTTACAACTATACTTAGTTTGGGGAGCTTAGCTCCCAATCATAATGTCATGCATGCGGTGTCTTCTAATTACTTTTGATGGAATATGCTGTTTCCAAATGTAATCAACCCTTTTTACATTTGCAAATCTCAATTCAATTGGATAGACATTGCAAATATTACCTCCAAAAGCAACCTAATTAATTGGATGGGCCTACTGTAATTTCTAAGAATAATTTAGAGTCAATAATCAGAGATTTTAATTTAATCCACCATTTTTAGCAGTGTGTTCAGTTATCAAAAATGAGGCAAAGTTAAAGTTAAAGAACATCAATATAGTGGCAAGCATCCTGTTCGAGCCATGTTTAGAGTGGTATGGATCCTGCAAATTGCCACACTTCATATCATTATGTTCTCTTTAGAATGTCCACAGACATTTTTAAGTGTCGTACTGGAAAGCACTCAAATCATCCATCAACTACATTAAAAATTACTTCTGTTTTTCCAACTAACTTCATTATTTGCTCCCTTGTTCTCCCTGTTCTTGTACAATCTCCCTGTCCTCTGTGTTTCCACCCTCCTCACTCAACTAGAAACTGGAAAATGACAGAAATATAATCTTATAATAATTATTATAAGAGTAAGTGGGGGATCCACAATCAGCAATAGTACAACAGACTGCTTAGCTATGTAAACTCATTATCAATGAATGTGGGTAAAGCAGAAACTACAGCTTTATCATTTTTGTTAAATTTAAGTGTTACAGTGAATAAAAAAACGAACTGATCCATATCAGTTTATTGCAATATCACACTGAATACAAACTGCTGCGGGACATAGACAGGTAACATCATTCTGATGTTTTGTCACCTGGATCTAGAGCTTTACTGTAAACAAAGAGTGAAGCTCAATTCAATCAGAACAGCAATAACAATTTTTTAGCTAAAATAATAATGCACATCGACTCTTTGGCATACCAGCAGACTAGTGAATCAGAAGGTTCAAACTACATTCGCTAGCGCTTTGGACACTATTTAGAGAACAAACAAAAATAAGCAGATACTTTAGAAGTCACAGTAACGTCCCCGCACAATCAGAGCAGTTTAAACTTTTGCTGTATTTCAGTTAAAGTGTGTTTTAAATCTGGATCACTGATGTGTGTCATGGAATTCCCTCTTTGTCGTCTTTCTCCCGCAGCAATGAAAGTCTTATTACTGATGACAATCCATGACAAGCAGCAACAACAAATTCCAGAAAATAATACTAAAATATGCTATTAGTTATTTTTAGGGGCCCACTGTGCAAATTTGTTTTCAGAATGACGTGTTTTAATAGTCATTTTTGGATGTACAATTTTGGTCCACTGAGGGGGTTGTTTTGTAACTTCAGGCGACATCTTCTTTTTGACGTCTATTAAACTTCTAGTGTTATTGTCCGTAGGACCACCGTATACAGGCTGTTCAAATATGGTTGACATCTTTTCAATGTCAAACTTATTTTAGGCGTCATTTTTATAATGCTTCTACATGTATAGGCTCATGTTTCCAGAAACAGTTATGTGTGAAGGAATGCAGCGTGATTAGCAGACATCTGCTAGATGGCGGAGACTCTTGAGCTAAGACAAAAATGAGCAGCTGTGTGGTGGATTTGGAGCAGAAATGTCATCTTCTCACAGGCCAAAATGTGCGTACAAACAAAGACTGTCGAGTCGATAGTTGGGTTCATACATCCACACTTCTCCTACTTTCCATGGCAGGCTACCGATCACAACACCATTCACTTCCTCTTACAAAGCTCTTCACAATAGAACAGTGAATAAATAAATAAAAATATTACATGTATTAATCATATAAATGTCCTGCACCTGTCATAGATGTTCATATGATGTCCATAAAATTAGGCAGTCCAAAGTTCAAATGTTGAACTGGATTGATGTCCAGGTTAGGTCATGGTTGGACGTCATACAGATGTCCAGAATTGGTCATTGATTGACGAACCCAAGACATCGTCTGCACATCTATCCACTGTCCAATGTTTAGAGTGGGCTCTGATAAAATTTAGGGGGGCCTGAGCACCCCCGAAAAAGGTCTAAACTCACTAATGCTTAATGAACACTGTATTTAGCAATTTTCTTGTTAAGAAATTTTGTAAAGAAAGGGTAATGCAGTCAAATCAAAAGGTACAAAACAAAAGTTAAGTGTATGCCATACAGTACTACCTGTGAAATTGTGCATTGTAAAAATTGTGTATTGTATAAAATACAATACCTGGACTGTTTCACATCCATCTTACACAAGGAGCATAGAGAAAGTGTATCTGTCAACATTACCTTCTTATCAGTAGATCCTACATGTGGCTCCACATCTCCCTGTTTAGCTTCCAATGCATCACTTGCCTCCTCTTCGCAGAGGTGGAAGAGTTTTACTTCACCAACTGGGTCATGCATCCCGGTCAATCAGCAACTTGCTTTTAATCAGATTTAGGGCCTGTTAATGCTGGATTGGCTTCCTTTGACAGAAACTTGGCTAAACATGGATAAGTTGACCCCTTTTTCTGAACTTGCCCCTTCAGACTGTAATTATTGTTACAGAACACCAGCTTAGGCAGAGGGTTAGTCTTTAAAGACATTTTCAACTGCCAGCAGCTAACATCTGATGTTTCCGTCAGCTTTCAACTGCAAGTGTTTTAAATCAACTTGTCTACTCTTGTGCTGTGTGTACTTACATGAACCTAGACGTGGACTTACTGTTGTCCAGTGGCCTGTCCCTGTCTGAAACTTAAATTTGTGATGGCAAATTTTCAGTCACAACACTGTGATATTTGCAAAATCTCTTTCATGTCAGCCTGTCAAACCTCATTGCCTGTAAATCAATTGTGCATGATTATCTTGAGTACTGCTGGATGTTTTTCTGCTTATCAAAATAGTAATCATGCCCTCATTTTTCACAGGTCTTCTCCTCATTTGGCTGCTGACCACTAAGGCTACGTCCACACTGCAGGTCTTAATGCTCAATTCCGATTTTTGATCAAATCCAATTTTTTTGTCTGGTTGTTCACACTACAAATAAAATGTGACAGCAAACGCGCTCTAGTGTGAACTGTTCACGGCCCTCAAAGCGGCCCGCATGCGTAAAAGAAGATGTCACACACACGCTCTGTTTACAGAACTAAAAATGGTGGCTACAGAGCTAGTAGGTGTTGTTGCAGCAGTCTATCAATTTCTGTACAGTCGTAACCAACAGAATTTTGACAAATTAATTAGAGAAAGAAGGACACTGAGGAAAAAGAGAGCCCATTATCAGATATGGGTCGCATAGGGTCAAAAAAGTCGGATTTGATGCGCTTTCGCCTGCAGTGTGAACATAACCTTAGTCTCTCTGTTTAATTCCAACTGTTCAAGTATTCTTGAATCTAGCCTTGGCTAAGTAATGCTACCCAGGCACTCAGGTCTGTAGGTGAGCTGAAAGACTATTGAAAAAGGATAAACTTTAGTTTTCTTCTGACATACTATGAGATTCCTTGTTATATTGTCAAAAGGCTATGAGAGCAGCAAAAACAATACTATTGCATCTAAATCTAACTGTCACATACCCAGTGTTTATTGGTATTACTGACTGAGCAACATGTGACAACTTAAACCAGGTATTAAACTTACTTGCAAACATTTTCTTTTTTGATTTTAACCTGGGAGTCTGCTCTGGAAGCAACTTCTTTGAAGATCTGTAGCCTGGAGTACATCTGTGTTGGATTGGCACAGGTTGCTGTAGCCCTGTTGGTCAAGTCACTCTTTAAAGAGCCTAAATTCTACTGAGACTACGACAAAAACACCACACTGCAACATCCTCACTTGGATCATGGTTCCATTACAAGCAAACCACTCAGTCCCTGCCTAATGCCTTGTTAAAATTAAGAATGTCAAACATAAAAGTGCAAAGAAAATTATATTACTGGAAGGTACAATTAATCAGTACTATCGTCTGAAGTTTGACTTTTTTTTCTTCATTCAGTCTTTTTTTCTTTTTGCACTTTAATAAATCCACCAAAGTGACCTCTGTCTCTGTCTCTCTCTCCCTCTCTCTCTGTCTCACACACACACACACACACACACACACACACACACACACACACACATAAAACTCTCTCCTACATCTTGTTTTTGTAATTCTTGTATGATATATTCGTAATTTGTGCTCGCAGCATATTACATTATACCCTATATGCAGTTACTTATATTCATGGAACAATCTATAAAATCTCCTGCTTGAATGATATTTCCAATCCCTCAACCTGTGTGACAGGGTGATTCACAGACTCCTGTTTACTACTGTCTTATTGGTCCCATTTTTTTCATTGTTGTGACATCAATAGAGTCCTTTATGTGGACCATAACCAGCCTTAGAAAGCACTTCATAACTATCAGGGTGAGGGCTACAGGCCAATAGTCATTCAGTCCTGTCATTGAACGGGACAGTATACCACAAACCACTGGGGTCTGTCACGTTTTAGTTAACGGACTCAGGCGCAGACCGGGAATCTTTACAGAGTTAACAATCAGTTTATTGACACAACGACACCAGGTGATGCTATTTACAACGTGCTGGAGGGAGGGGAGGGGGGTCCAGGGTTCCGGGGTATGTGAGGGGAAAGACGGGAATCAGACGCACTCCAAAGGCTCTCTCTCTTCACTCCCCACACTGGGGAAACACAAATCCACTCACTCGTCCACGGGATGACAGGCAGGCAGGGAAAGGTCCAGGAAAGATCTGTACACAGAAACTTTAGTTAGAGGCGAACAGACGGAAAGAACTCACAGATTCTGATTCTCAAACTACTGAGCGACTGACGCTGATAGCTCAACGATCCAGCGACGAGTGACACAGTGCTGCTGTCTTAAATCGGCCTTGTGATCATCCCGATGGGCAGCAGGTGCGTGGGCCAGGGGCGGGAGCCCATAATGAGCACCGCCCCGGCAGGTGAGAGAGAGAGAGAAAGAGAGAAAAAAACATGTTGCCTAATACAGGATCAGCTGGTGAGGCACAGGGACCATGACGGGGTGACTACATCACACAAGATTCAAGATACTTTATTTGTCACATGAATAGTTATATGAGTAGAACACACAGTGAAATGTATCCTGACACGCTCCCGGACTGTGCAAAAAGAGAGAACATTATATACATTAAGTGGAATATACAGTGGATATTAAGTGGATAAACATGGATGAGTGAGTTTGATGTGGAATTAGAGTAGATACTGCCAGGCATCATGTCTGACCTCACAAATGCACTTCTGAAGCAAAGTTTAATCCCTAGAAAGCAATATTAATATGCTCCTTTTGCACCAATTCCAAATTTAAAAGTATCTTTCTAAAGACAAAAAGCAAAATATTCTCCAAAATATATAACATTAAAATATATAAAACTGAAATGAAACCTAGAAATATTACTACAGCATAAAACATTTTTTGATAGTATGGATACAGTGCAGATGTAGCATGGTCTTTACACTATAAGCTGACAGATGAAGTTTATCGTCAAAGAGTTAGCTGGAGACAGTCAGCTGAGAAGAGTAGGGAATAACCTTGGTGAACTACAGCAGTTCATAAAATGTGACTTTCTCTGAATCAGAAAGTAAGACATTCGTTTACTCTTTTACAGTGGTGTTTCTCCAGTCACACCAGCTGAAATAGAGACGCTTTTATAAAAAGAGTGCACATTCAGTTCTTGTTTTCCTGAAACCTGGAGAAGTTGAAGGTGTTAAGACCTTTTGGACAACTGTGACATAAACCCAGGAAACAACAAACCATGAAGCAGATGTAGAGGATGTGCTGAGTACAAAAATTGTATTAGTGACAAATACAACAATACACCTTGAGAGGTCTCGCAGAGTCCAAATCTCAGCAGGCAAGAGTTGTTTTGTTGGAACGCAATGAACCAACAAAGGCCCCACAGCATATTTGCCTTAGGCTGAGTTATAATGCTATATGTATTACTTTCAAACCATTTGGCACAGGACATTTAGTTTAGGACAAACAATACATCAGTGAACATAAACCAACAGGGTGCTGAAATGTCATTTCTCTGCAGTTATAACAGAACAATATTAGCAGTTCAGTTCAATTTAGTTTTATTTGTATAGTGCCAATTTACAACAAGAGTCACCGTATATTGTAGGGTAAAGGACCTACAATAATTAATATGTGTACTGTAAATGAATGTCACTAAGGAGAGAGTCTTAGCAAGAGGCCATTATATTGCCTGGAGGCTTCAGGAAATCAAGGCGCAACAATCCAAGATACAGGAAGCTCATCAGTGAGGACTAATGGTGGTGTTTTTTCCTTGATATTTCTGCTACACATGTTAAACACTGCTCACACTGCTCAGTAAGAACTTGATATAACACACACACAAACAAATATTCAAATGGAGGCTTCCTACACTGTAAAAGCACAAGCATTCCTGTAATTGTGCAGTAGCTCAGTGTAGTGTGTCTAATGACACCCCTCTACCTAATCTTGCTGAAAATGTTGCAGAGGGCAATTCAGGGGAGATTGTGTTTAGGTTTACTGTTCAGAATCTTACCTTCACAGTGTCTGTGTATCAGAGGATTAGATGGTAATTTTTTCATCAATATCGCCTGAAGACAATAACACAGTGGCAAACTGAAATTCTTTTTATGAATGCTATTTAGAGGGTGGGGGGTTGAACATAAACAGATTCAATTCAAATCAGTTCAGTTTTATTTATATAGCACAAAATCACAACAACAGTCACCTCAAGGTCCTTTGTATTGTACATTAAAGATACTTGCAATAATAGAGTGAAGTCCTGAACAATCAAATTGCCTGTATTAGTTCATCGCCATATTATTGTGTGAAGTTGCACTGGCTTGGGAGTGGTCGTGTGTGTGTGTGTCCCATTTCTGGTGAGCCATTGGCTGTAATGGGGTTGGACTAATTAGAGGCAGGTGTAATTGATTTCAGTGAAACGCTAGTCTACTTATAGCCCACACTACAAACACTGCTATGTTATTTTGTCTCTCTGTACAGGTATGTAATGTGATGAAACCTGATATGTTTGGGATGGCTGGGTTGTGCGCTGTAAATTGTATAGTGAAGGTGTTATTTCGTCTCTCTGTGCAGGCCAGGGCCTATTATATGCCACATCCTAAAGGCAGCTGAGTTGCAGAGGCTGGAGTGACCACTGGCTATCTAGTGACAGGGTGGTGGGTCTCAGAGGACAACCACTAACCCTGCTGAAGTCAACATATTGAGTGCAACTGGCGTTGTGGCATAGCTGGCTCTGGCCTTGGACTGTGTGTTTTTACTTAATCCACAAATGGGACACTGGACTGTTTTAGCTTTTACCTTTTGATTATTGTGTTAATAAATTACCTTTTAGAATTTTATTGATTGTCATCTTTTTGCCCACAGCTGAGATGGTTGGTCAGACCTAGAATCTTTTTGTGTGTGTTACAAAATAACCCCCTTTGAGCAAACATTTGGCTACAATTGGAAGGAAAAAACTCATTTTTAACAGGAAGAAACCTCCAGCAGAACCCAGCTAAGGGAAGGGCGGCCATCTGTCATCTGGTTGATGTTTATAAGAAGACGAAAAGATAAAACACACATTTAATAATAACTAATGCTTAAACGCAGAGTGGTGAGTGTGTGTATATACAAATAGTGAGTGAAAAAGGTGAGTGAACACGAATCAGACCCCAGCAACCTAAGCCTATTGGACTGAGGCATAACTAAGGGAGGATCCAGGTTTACCTGATCTAGCCTTAACTATAGCTTTGTCAAAAAGGAAAGTTTTAAGCTTAATCTTGGTAGTAGAGAGGGTGTTTGTCTCCCACATCCAAACTGGGAGTTGTTTCCACAGAAAAGAGCCCTGAAAGCTGTCAACTTTTAAATATCCTAGGAACTGGGAACCAGCAATTAAGTGCTATATTGATATGTTACTATGAGGTCTTTCAGATAAGATGGAGCCTGATTATTCAAGACCTTGTATGTGAGAAGAACAGAGATGGGCAGTAACGAGTTACTTGTAACGTGTTACTGTAATCTGATTACTTTTTTCAAGTAACGAGTAAAGTAAGGGATTACTATTGCAAAATCGGTAATTAGATTACCGTTACTTTCCCATAGGAACGCTGCGTTACTGAAACCGTGATTTTTTTTTTTGCAAGAATGTCTCATGACAGTGATGTAAGCAAGTGCGCCGTTGATGACAACAGCTGTGTGCAGATCAACAATGGATCACATATCGATTGTGGGAGAGAGTATGAGTGTGCAGCGTTTAAAGCGTGGAAGTACTGACCTTACTTTGAGTTTGATTCCATAAAAAGTGACAAAAACATTAGCGTCCGTTGTGCGTGGGAAGAAAACTTTTTACAGCGAAAAAAACCCCTAAACTTCCGAGCAAGCACCGAGTGCGCAACGACGTAATGGGAAATTCACAGAGAAACTCGCGGATTCTTCCACTGACCGCTGCGGCACACCTGCACCAGGGTAAACCTCCGCCTACCCCCAGTCCTGCTTTACAGGTGAAAATAGAGCAACAGGACCGCTGAGTCTTTGACTTTATTTGTTTTCTGCTGTGTTTTACTTGCATCTATTTGAAAGAGTGAGTGTAAACACAAAAAATATTTTATTTTATGTGCTGGAATGTGCAGAAAATAGGTTTAAATGTTAAACTAATTTATTCAACTCAGAGAATGTTGCATATAATTAATTTTTTGCTTGATGCATAAAGTTAAAAGATTAAAACTAATAAAACAAGTTTTAAAAAGAGACTTTTTCATTTGATTACATTTTGTATGATGGATTATGCAGAAAAAGTAGAACTGGGCTGAAAGATCTATCGCTTTATCACCTCTTCAGGTTGTAAATCGTGTTTTTAAAAAGTAACTAAGTAACTAATTAATTACTTTTGAAAATAAGTAATCAGTAAAGTAACGGGATTACTTTTTTGGGGAAGTAATCAGTAATTAGTTACTGATTACTTTTTTCAAGTAACTTGACCAACACTGGAGAAGAAGGGTTTTAAATTCTATTCTGGATTTAACAGGGAGCCAATTAAAGGATGCCAATATCAGACAAATATGCTCTCTTTCTAGTCCCTGTCAGTACCCTCACTTATCAACTTTAGGACAGCCAGATAATCATAAATTACCATAGTTGAGCCTAGAAGTATTAAATCCATCAACTCATTTTTCAGCATCACTAAACTCATTTTAGAGTTTAATGCAAGAAAGCAGTCCTACATGTTTGTTGACATATCCTGGTCAAACAACTCAAAGATTCCTCTCAGCGGAGGCCAAAGTAATGCTGTCCGGAGTAAGTATCTGGTTAGACACCGGTTTCTAAGATTTTTAAACCAACCTCAGTTTGATCTAAATTTAGAAGTAGGACAGAGGTCATCCAGGTCTTTACCTTTAAGATAGCCCTGGTGTGTGTGACATTGACAGATTGAGCTGGGTATCATATAATACCCATTTGATATTTTGAATGATACTGCCTCAGGGAACCACATATAATGTAAAAAGAATTGGTCCTAGCACAATCGTCTGCAGATGATCAGTTAACTGTTTTACATCTACTCGTTCAAGAATTTTTGCGATACAGTGAAGGTTTGATACTGGCCTATAATGAGCTAAGACAAGTGATGGCTTTTTAAGTAATAGTTTAATTACTGCCCACTTAAAGAACTGTGGTACGTAGCCCATTAATAGAGATATACTGACCATATTTAAGATTGAAGCATTAATTAATGGTAGGACTTGTTAAAGCAGTCTTGAAGGAATGGCATCTAATACACACAAAGCAACTCAGTCTGATTTAAGTCTGGACTAGGCCACTCCCAAACCTACATTTGTTTGTTTATTTGTTTGTGTGTTTGTGGGTGGGGTTCAAATCATTGTCCTGCTACATAACCCGAATGTGCTTGAGCTTCAGGGCACACAAACCCTTCAAATTTTTGTCTCATCACCTTGGAACTCTTCCTTGGATGCCATTTTTGCCCCATCTATTTCTTATTATGATCCCAAAAAAAAAGGATTTGCAATCCTTTTCAAACTGATTATGTCAGTGAATTTGTTTCTCATCTGTTCTTACATTTTGGCATTATATTATCATGCTATAAGTCATAATATTTGTACTATGTATTATTATTATCTATTTTAGCAGTCCTCAAAAGTTACAAATTTATCAGATATATTTGGACCACTTGTTATTTAGGCTGAAGGAATCATTAACAAAAAACAGATGTTATTTTTCTCTGGAGTGCAGCTTGCACACCAAAACACTACTTAAAATCAAATGGGTACCAAAACAACTAAAGAGTCAGAGAGAAAGAGAGGCAGAAAAGAACAGAGTGTGGGCTGTAGTGATTACACATTTAGTAAGAACTAATTATATGGTAATGGCAGTGAAACAATATTCCCAACAGGACATTTGGACATCACTGGCTGCTTCTCATAAAACTTTTAATTAACAAAGCAGCATCTTCTGAAATCCATCGTCTAAATTAATCAAGTTTAATAATAAAAAGAGAAAGGGAAGTGTAGGAGACCAGAACTGAGGCTGCCACAGTAGTTATCAAGGCAGGTCCAATCCATCAGCACAAGTAGGGCTAATTATTTGCAATCCAATCAGTCATTGCCTGTCAATGTAGAGAGTCATGACGTCAGTGGGATTGAATTTTGTTTTTAACACAGTAGAAATCAAAGCTGTCACCATATCTTTTGGTAATCTGACACCCAGTCAATATCAAATCTGTGCTTGCATTTTCTCACTTTACATGAGACACTAAACGACATAACATAAATTGAAGATGTTGATAGAAAAAAAAAAGAAAAACAGACAGATGCCAAATGGAGGGGTGAAGAATACACTTGTAAAGCCATTTTATAGTATATGAACCAGTTTGTGTTCAGGAACACACACAAAGACTATTTCACTGTATCATTACACAGTCAATGTTTCTGGGATGAATTACCACTTTAGCATTGTTGGATTTCGCTCACCTATCTAGCAAAGGAGCAGGACAGAAATGAATAAATAACAAAAATTTAAAGCTTTTGAAAACGGAAGATGAGACACAAACTGTTCTGTGAAGTGAAGATTCAGAGTCTGCAAACATTAATGCTGCTATGGAGCTTGAACAATGCAGAGTGACATTAGTGACATCTGGCATTCAAGCAATGCTCAGCTGTTTTATGATATTTGTAATACATATCTCAGAAATATGATGACTCACAAAAGCACTGAGTGGAATTGGAGTGATGAACAGCTATCCTGATATTGGAATTGATGCTGAGGCAATTTTGCTTGAGTTTGCCAACAGAGAGAGACACAATGAAGTTCAAATTGGCAGGAAAAACATTTCACATTTTTCTCATCTGGCTTTTTGATTGTCTGTTACAGCAGCTTGGTTTGTTCTTGCTGCTGTGTGTATTTGTTACAGACATTTTTAATGACATTGTAGTGTAAGGATGCAACATATACATGAGAGAGAGAACTACAAGACTGAATATCACCTAGGAAGGAGGATGCGCTTGGGGATGGTAGGAAGGAAGAACTCTCTGTGGATGACACTGGTTCAACTAGTATTTCCATTTTTGCAGATACCTTGGCTGTGGGTTTCTGCCAATACTGACTACCAATCTTATACCAGTGTTAAATTAATAATCTGTATTCCTTACTTTAAGGAAGTGACTGGAACTCATTCTTTCATGTATAAGGAAACATCAAACTCCGCTTGAAAACATTCCCTCACTTTGTAAAATAAAATATAACCAACGTTTACGTTGAAGAATATAAATTTTCTGATTTTTAGGGGTGTTTATAAGTTGAAATAATAATTATTGTTGTATTATATTTACATGTTTAGCTGACAGGGTAATCATAGTGGGTTTGCAGATGCAAAGTTAGGGAAGATTTTAGAGAAAAAACTGCTTCCTCTGTCTCCTTCATGCTTTTTGCTCAGTAGACATATGTGTGTGTGTGTGATTCTGAAATCAAGACATTAAAAAACACCCTTCAACAGGGTCGGGTGTTGCCAGTTCCTGTCTCTTGTCAACGTGCTCTCATGAAATCCTCCACTAGTTTCTCTGTTTTACTCAGCCTTGCATCATCGCGTAAGGTTTAACTTCTGTATTCCCTCCTGCCGTATCATTCTTAGTCCACCTTCTCACCTCAAATCAGTTAGCCTGTAGGGGAGCCATACCAGATCAGAATTATAAAAAAATGAAATCAACCAATCAGCCAATAGTAATAGAAATTGTTATGTCTTCACATCAAAAAAAGGAAATGTATTGTGTTGAAAAGAAATCAAGAAATTTAAATTCAACCAAAAAAGCAAGTGAATAGGTATGCCGCTGTGCCCACAGAGATGCTACCTCCGCAAATGCTGTGATCAACAACTACAGGTGAAGCTTCTATTTAAATAATGCCATTAATATTCAATAAATTAAAGACAGACATTATTGTCCTTAAAGGCTCTAGCTTTTGCCATTTAGCAACAGCAACACTGGCTGCTGTTTGATCTCATGTGTTAGATTAAGCCTCATTCTTTTCTTTTTTTTCTTTTCTTTTTTTCTTCTTTTTTTTCCTCTATTCTTTTCTTTCTTTTTTATTTTATTCTCTTCTTTTTCTTTCTTTTCTTTTTTTCTCTATTTTCTACACTTTACCTACTGTGCTATCCCTACCCACTTCCTTATATTTCCTTATATTAAGTAGACATTATATTTAGTTGACCTATAAGGAAGATCTATAAGACTTCCTTATATTAAGTAGACCTGTAGACTCATATCAGTATATTTTGGTTGATACTGATATGTTTACTAAATATGCTTAGGCAATATCAGGGATCAGACTGCTTCAACTAAAGCTAAGATGTTGTTGAAACAAATTATTCAGCCAACTGGATGTCCAGAACAGTTGCACTCAGATTAAGGTGCCAACTTTGAGTCTATAAAAGAACTCAGCTAGTATTACAAAACAAGCAAAAGAAAGAGAGAGAGAGGGAGCATTGTACTGCGCTGGAAATTCATTAACTTTCGTGATCGAAACTTGTTGTGTTTTCAAGGACAAGGACAAGCCACCCAGTACTCCTGTCTATTTTCTTCATCTAGTGACTATTCCACTTTTTTCTTTGCTAACCTCTTCATTTGAATACTCTCCTGTACTTCCTTATTGCACCACCAAATCTCCTTGTCCTCTTTCCTCCTTGGTAGTTTCCCTCAGCACTTCATTTGTGCTCTCCCAGTTATACTTTTTATACAACCCAGAGCGTGTTTCAAGTCCTCCCTGTACTCTGTGCAACATTCTTCCTTCTTCATTTCCCACCATTTAATCATTGAATCTACCTTCATGTGCTTCCTTTTTCAAAATCACCCTACAGATTACCATCTAATCTTTCCTAGCTGCATTCTTACCTGTAAATGCATCATTTCTGTTACTGTTACATGTGGAGAGAACTTAATCTAAGGACAGCAAATCAACAACTGTTTGTTTTCAGAATTCTCATCCCATCCTTTTTGTTAGTGCTGCTTTGTAATTTAGCATGATGTTACTGCATATCCCCATGTCCTAATTAAATTGAGATTCAAGTATCTCAATTTAATTATGACATGTTCAAATTTACTCAAACCACTAAACTGCCCAAGTTAAATAAAATTGATCAGAGTTTTAACAATAGCTGAAAGCTAAAGCTTAACCCTCCCACCCCCTGCTGTGGAGGAATGTTTTTCTTCTTATTTTTACTTTTGATATTATATACACAATTTTCTAGCAAAGTGATGAGTTTTAATATTGCTTTTGTGCCAGCCTCTTTGTGGAACAGTACATAGTTTGTTAGCTAATTAAAAACATGAATTGTAGTGCCTTACATATGAGAAAGGCTGAGAGTGGAGCATCATTTCTGTTGACTTGGGAGGAGGATGTGTGAGTGAAGACATCACCTTATTGGTAATTGGTATCTTAGTCACAGGTAAGACAGCCATCCATCCGTAGCATGGCATAAATACATTTCTCAGACAGTGAAGGAGAATCATCCCATTCAACATATCAGAGAAGAAAACTAAAAGATTTGTGCCTCCTTTTTTTGTTTTGTTTTGTTTACCTGTTCCATTTGGTTCTTTAGCTGTCAGAATTGTTGTCTGAAAGCCAGCAAGGATACCCAATGGATTTACTTTACCAAGTGGATCATCACGGCCTTGCCATATTGGTCCATTTGATCGACCTTTGTTGTTATTATTTATTTTATTTTCAGTTGTTGCAGATGGGACAGACATGACTAAGGGATAGGAAAGGGAGAAAGAAAGATGAAGGAAAAGAAAAACAGAGGGGAAGAGGGACAGTGAGAAAGGGCACTTAAAAAGAGAAAGAAGAGAAAAAGGAAAAGAAAACTCCTGGATCACCTATTGAGAGAAAAAGAAGAGAAAAACAAGCAAAAAAGAGAGCAACATAATAAACACAACACCATTGCATTAATCTAGATAAGTGTAAACAGCAGTAAATGCTCTTTCGTGAGCATTTACTGCCTCAATGTGCTTTGAGGTAGCAGCCAAGAAAGGTGTAGTTTGTGTCTATGGACAGTGAACACCCATGTGCACACCTGTGTGGATCAGCGCGCTTGTATTCAAAAGCTTTCCCCATGTAACGGTCTGCTAGAGGGTGTAGGGAGCCATAGCCCCGTCTCCCAGGGCATGAAGCAGGCATGGAGCAGATTCAGGCCCCAGACATCCAGAGGCCCCAGAGTGCGAGAGCCCAAGGAGGACCACCGGAGGGGCATCCGTGCCACCCTCCTGGGAAGAGGTGAGGAGAGCCCCAGACGAGGGGTCACCCAGCAGCCACGGAACAGAAGCCAGAGGGGGGCAGCCAGAGTGAACCGAGCTGCAGGCCCAGAGGCCGAGAGGCCCGAGGGCCCCCTACGCCCCGGAAGTGGCCTGACCGAGTAACAGGCGCCAGGCACCAGGCCAGGCCCTGCCAAGTAGCCACTTGGCAGTAGCTGGTACATACCCGAGCACCCAGCCCCGGACACCAAGAACCACCAACGCACCGACCCCTGAGGGCATCAGCCGCCGGCAAGGAGTGTGGTGAGGGGAGATAGGCCTCCATACTTTGGAGGGCCTGGGAGTTCCCAGAGAGGTGGAGTCTAAGACCCGACCTGACATATAGGCTGTATCCCAAATCAGGGTCTGCAGCCTTAAAGTACGCAGCCTCAACGATCCGCAAGGGCCGCGTACTCAAAGACCGCTAAGGCCGGAAGTGCGGGGCTTGTGAAATGGCCTCCGTTGCGCTGCCCAGGTTGCCTAGAAACCATGATACTAACAGCTGGAAACGTGTCATACAGCTTTGTTTGACAGAAATGAAGGAGAAAATCTTTTGTTCATTTGTTTGTTTGTTTCTACATGAGCTTTGATCATTCTCTGTAAGATTAAGCTCAGCTATTGAACGGCGTGTATTTTAAAGTAAAGGCTTTAAAACCAAGTTAGTACGAACGTCACTAATGTCACATAACTTTGCCGACATGTGGCCAACAGTAATGTTTTAATGTTCTTCGTTATTAAACATTTGCACATAAATAAGTGACATAATAGTCAGTACTTACTTAAAGTTTACTCTTCGGCCGCCCCTCATTCGCCGTTTTTTTTCGGCAAAATTATCCACACCCACCGCCGTGCTATGCATTCTGGGATATGTTGGGCCACGAAGTCTACACTGCCACAGCCTTAAAATTCAGGGAAATGAAGGACGCATTTCAGGGCTGCATTTCGAGCAGCCTTTGAATTAGGACAGCCTTCGGCACGCCGCTGTGACGTAATCGGCCTTGAAATGCGGCCTTTAAGGCTGCAGACCCTGAATTGGGATACAGCCATAGACACAGACAAACAGGACACAAAGACACAAACATGAATTCCCACCCTCATGCACACATATATCACTTGGTGTTCGCTCGCTCTGTGGTAGAGTATCACTTCCTGTTCCTGCTCAAACACTGGGGTGTTTCTGGGTAGCTTATCTGCTTAGCAATTTAATTAAAAACTTTTAAATACATTCTTTTTTCATAGTATAATCTTCACGTGCTTCATACGAAGGACACTTTCTGTGTACTCACTACCTAATTTATAGCCAGAGGATTCTCTCACTGTCTCTGTACTGTTTCGCTAGCTTAGCTCGTAGCTGACTAGTTAGCACCATGGCTACTTCACCTGTCCCTCCTGCACTTTCCTGCTCATTGTGTCAGATGTTTAGCTACTCCTCGGCCTCCTTTAGCAGTAATGATACCTGTAACAAATGTAGCATATTTGCAGCTCTGGAGGCCAGGATTACTGAATTGGAGACCCGGCTTCGCACCCTTCATTCACCAGTAGCTAGCCAGGCCCCTGTAGCTGGTGCAGCCGAAGATAGCGTAGACAACTTTTTTATTAAAAACAAAATTTTATTGTTTTGGGTCCTTTGCTTTGTTAAAACCAAAGAACAAACCTGTCTCAGTATTAAAGTAATTTATTTTCACAATTTCAGTGTCCCACACGGGACTTAAAGAGAAGAGAAAGCAAGCTATAGACTTCGGGTTCTTCAAGGTCAAAACAACAAACAAAAAGTGTCTCTGACTGAAAAAAAAAAAAAATTCTCAACTAACAAAACAAGAGTGCAATGCCTGAACTCCCTGGCTGGCCAGAATCTAACCACAGAAGTGCTGGGTACACAGGATTACAGTTCACAGCAGCAGAATCACCAGCTCACAGATGCCCCACCCACGGCAGTGAATGAGTATGGCTTTTTTTATTCAGGCTTTTAGTCCACTAATGAGGAAGAAGTGACTTAGGCTGTGCATTAAGGTGTGACAACAGGCCTGCAAACAAACAAGAGAAGAAAAGTAAAACTCCCTCCTAGTAAATAGAGCCCAGTCAGTGGAGGTCAGTGGATGTAACAAAAATCAACATTACAAAAATCGTTTGATAGCTTAATGTGCATATAATGTGCATTATACAAAAGCTGGCCCATGACTGGCATCATGGCCTGGGATCTACGAAAGCAATTTGCATGATTTTTTTTCCTTATCCTTTTATTCATAATAGTAAAATAAAATTTCAAAGTCAAATGGGTTTTATTAGCCATGCTGTATTGTGCAAGTACTTTGGCGACAGTGGGAAGGAAAAACTCCCTTCAAGAAACCTCTGGCACAACCAGGTTCAGGGAGGGGCAGCCTGGATTTGAGAAATAGGTGTTTAAATTCAAAGTTTTTAAGAACATGTTTAGCGCCATTTTGTGCCAGTACAGACCTTCATATATATGTCTACTTTTCCTCTTTGTCTCTTGTTGGTTAGGACTTTATGATTAAGGAATGTGTAAAGAAGAGCCTGTTTGAGTCAGGTGCACCTGTGGGTACTAGACTGACAAGCTAGAGTCAGAGACTCAGATTTTTCTTCATCAGACAGAGACTGAACGTGGACACTATATCCCCAAACTCATTTCTACAGCCAGGGGCAAAACAAAAAGTGATGTGTTTGAAAGCTTTTGGGTTTTACTTTTAGTCTATAGTCTTAAAACTACTTTTCTAAGAAGATAGATCTTCTGCCAAAAATGTGGAATTGAGAAGCCTCCAGGCTGAAAGGGAAGAAATAAGTTATCAGTCAGTCATAAACTGGTCAGATCCTCCAAAAGGCCTGCTGAAAAAATGATTTATTTGGCTTTAATGAAAGGAGAAATTGCTACTGTCTTTTTTCCACTCTTCATAGGACAGCCAAGCTCTTATCCTTAATAAAAATGTACATGCATTCTACACAAAGAGCTATATTAATTCTTTGCTGAAATAGACATGGGCTGAAAGGGTCAGTGGATTGCTTTCCATTTGCACTGACAGATGATTGCCACCAGCTTGGATATTAACATGCAACAAATGGAAGGTGAAGACACTCATGAATAAGAGAAAAAAACCACAGGATTCAGTTTGTAAGACTTTGGATACAGCAATATTGCCTCGTGTGGCAGGTAAATTGTCAAACTTAAACTGGATAAAAAAAGATAATTTGTGGTACGTTTAGATTTTTCTTAAAAGCTTCACTTGAGATTTTTGTAAAAGAAAACGAGCTGAGGCATATGAAAGCAACGTAGTAGATGTGGTCCACCATTCAAACACATCCTTGCCAGGTTAAATGGCGTGTTTAAATTGCGTGTTGGTGTAAGAACTGAATTATACCAACACGGAGTCGAATTCATATATGCTCTCATTTTCTATTCTAACGGCTTTCTCAAAGCAACTTGGACTACAAGCTACATTTAACGATAAAGTTGACTGTATAACTGTACTGTTCAGCAGTTTATGCTATATTTTTTAAACACTTGATCAGCTTTGCATTCATGGCAAACTTGGTATGACCATTTAACAAAATACACGTTTAACCTTGCGTAATAGAGTGATGTCTATTAGAAGAAAACACTACGCCTGAGGTCTGTACTCTAAAGCAAGTTAAACATACCCAGGATATGTTTTCTTTATCTGGGTTTACTTAGCCATACATTAGCAATTTGATTAAACAATGAATGTGAAGGTAATTTCCAACTCAATAAGTCAACCGAGCATATTCCCAATCTAGCTAAAAGCACATTCATGTGACTGGGTGTTTGCAGCCCGAAACCTGTTAAAAACATGGACATATCTGCTAGCAGGATTGAAACATACTTCACAAACAAAGAACAAACTTTTATATTAGAAGAATGAAATGAAAGTAATATTTTCTTATGTGTTCTCATAACAACGTCAGGCATTCATTTCAGCTACAGAGCTTGGGGAATTTAACTAACCCGGGAGCAAATAAAAACAGAAGTGGTAAGCTGATTTAGCTTAGGAGTACAGGGCTTTAATGCTATCAGTCTGGGTTTTTAACCAAAAACCCAGACTGACAAATTATAAGTTGTACTGAAATTGCTCACAGCCAACAGGGAGTACAGCCGCACTGATGAGCTGCACTGGTGTACAGTTGAAGGTCATCACTTGATGAAGGGGGTTAAGAGGATGTATTGTCAGGCCCAGGTGGCAGCTCATAAAACAGGTTATGTATACAGAGTATGTGTCAAGCTGATATGTTGCTAACAGAACAACATCAGCTTACACAGAATTCTCATTTAGACAGTCAATACTATGCAGTTTACTTTGCAGTTTATTTTGATTTCACATCCATTCATACATTGTCCCACCGAGAGGTAAAGCTCTCTCTGGGCTACTTACGTATGTCATATGTAGCAGCTTATCATGGAAGAAACACACCCATTTACACTTTTTCTTTCTCAGGAGCAGTCCCTTGAGACCCTTGAGACAGCGTCTTATCTGCTATATATACATAACAATTTTAATTAGTTTTGATTTTGCCCATCTTAGGTTGTCAAAGTGTGGATACTTGGCTGCAATTTGAAGTTGTTATGGTTGTGTTCTGCAACTGCTTCAAGGGCTCAATTCCTCCTACCGGCATGGTAATTTTGGAGGAGGAGTCAGTGTCATCACCATGCCTACACAGAGTTTTTGGTGACATTTGAACCTTTCTTTTTAAAAAAGGGGAACTGTGGGAACTACATAGTGGGAACCATAAACTCAGTACCAAATTAAATAAATAAAAACAATAAAGAAAGAAATAATAATAACAAATTAAACTTGATTTGGAGAATCTTGAGCTTGAAATCTAGTTCAATGTTATTATTTACTTAAATGTAAAACAAATATTTCTCAAGTTTTCAGAGCAAGCCCTTTTTCTTTGATTAAGAAAAACATTACGGTTTGATGGCTTCTCTTGTGGCTCTGCTGGTGAAGTGTTGCAGGGTTGTGGGGTTAATAACATGTTGGAGTTGTTGGGAGACAGGTGGGGCTTGTTCATTTGCTATTGTGGAGCACGACACACACAGAAGTCAGCCAGCAGGCCTGTTCTGGGGATTCTCTAAGACTACGTAGGGAACTAAAGCAAGCATTCAGCATGTCAAATGTCGCTTTTATCCTGGCCTTGGTTATGACAGGGGCTACAGTGAATCCATTTTGAGGCCCAACAGGGTAATTAAAAATCTCTGTCATGCATACCTCTGTGTCTCTGCAGCACTCCACTGAACAAGTCTGAAAATATAAAGGAGCATAGCCATGATCAGCATAATATTTTGTAAAAGGAACTTACCAAAATATGCAATGAAGTTGCTATGCTTTTTGTTTGTTGCTAATTTGTTGTAAAGTAGAAAAAACATGTAACACCCCTTTCAATAGTTAGGATACAGATTATAATATTTACATGGGTACTGAACCAACTGCTAAGGTTCAACTGTTAGAGCAAAGTGGTTGACTAATGAAACACGATCAGAGAACTTGGTTTGATGGAATTCTATTCACTTGTAATTTTTTTTGTCAATTTCAACATGAATAACCATTTACAGAAAAAGACAACAGCATTACATGAAAGGAAAAATGGGACAGAATCATGGAAAATAATAAACAAAATACACCCATGTAGGATTTGACTTGACTTGGGATTTGTGTCTCTAGTGTCAGCCCACACCTTTAAGTTGTGTGAGTCCAGCAGTACAGTCTCTCCTTGCAGAATGTGCAAAGGAGCAGTGAAATGCAACTCTTTCCTACCAGTTAAGTAGAATTTGCAAAGTTCAAAGCTCACCCGAAGAATTTCAGATTCTTCTCAGATGAGTCATCTCAAAGAATCCTGGAGGGTTGGCTCGCCGTTTGAACTGGGTCATCAATGAACCGTACACCCAAAAAACCTGACCCAGAAGAATCACAGCAATAACAAAACTCTCTTCTAACTAAATTATTGTGTAGTTGGAGGACTTGGACTTGGATGCTAAAATTCTAAATGGCTGTTTTGGTCTCCAATCAGCTCGCTGGCTACTACCTAATTCAGTGGAGTGCTTTGGTTTAAACTAAATTAAAAAACATTTTCGACTAGTATGTTTAATTATTTTATTTCAAAATATATAATTTTTAAGACCATTGTTGGTTTAAATCTAGTTTAAACCAAAGCATTCGACTGAATTTAGCTAGTAGCCAGCGAGCTGATTGGAGACCAAAAAAGCCAATCAGAATTTTCTCAGATAAGAAATCTTCACAGAAAGCCAAGGACTCTGTCAGTTGTCTTCCAGTCAACAACTGTGTGGTAGAAAATTAAAGGTTATATAAGGTGTACCTTGTTTTGAATCCTATATCTGAACTCTCAGCGCTGGCAATAGTATAGCTGTATTAACAGATTAACAGATACCCTTGTAAACAGACAAGTCAACACATAGCGAGATGCAGCATTTATTGGAATGAAAGGTGCAAAGAGATCACCGGAAAACATTTTCAAGCTTGATTCTGTAATTATGTGAATGTTCTGCACAAATTTGTAATTTTAGGCCCATTAGTATCCTCCCGTGAAAGGACTCAAATAATTATAGTTGCTCAAAGATTTAAAATGTCATTGTACAGAATGAATACAAATTGTGCTTTGTGATAGCCAATCCATTTCCCATGAAATGACACTTTCTTGCTTTAATTCATCATAATTTTGGCTGGCATCAGTGAATCCAGAGTCTGCGTGACTGTAAGAAAAAACACTAATGTGTTGTTTAACAACATTTTATCTATCGGTATTTATGGTTTGACTTTCATCATCCACTGGAGCATAAACTGGGTATCATCACCATCATCTACAACGCAGAGCAAGCACCATCCCCATAGATACGGCGGCCAGGAAAGCAGAAGAACATCACATGAACACATCCTTAATAAAGAAGCCACCTAAAAAAAATGCTCCAGACGATCCAGGAGACAAGGACAACTGCTACCTACACGAAAATCTTTTGTGATCCCTCGTCAGAAGTACGGGAGCTGAGCTGCATTTTCTTTAAACACCGTGTCTCTGTGGGTTTCAAACCCCAAAACACACTGCACCAAAAATTGTTCCACCCCAAGGATCCGGTCCCACAGCACAAACAGAGTAAAGTGTACGCTGTGAGTTGCCAGGAGAATTGCCATGATTTATACATCGGGGAAACCAAACACCCCTGGCAAAGAGGATGGCACAACACAGAAGAGTCATGACATATGACATATGATCATGAAACTGAACTCATGGCCATTGTTAGTGGTGCTAGCTTCAGTCCTTATGCAAAGTCACTTGGATGAGTGACGAGACCTTTCTCTCATTGAAAACGCAAGGTCCAGATGAACAAAAACAACTTTTGAGGGTTGTTAGTTCTTCTCTGACAACTATTAAAAGATGGTCATGTAAACAGTAGACTGGACTGGTCAGAAAACATTCATGCTCTGTAGAAAAAGGGCCAAAGTCAGCTCAATCTGCTACACAGAGAGGGATAGGAAACGACTTAATAGACTGGTGAAGATATCCAGCTCTGTCCTGGAGTCCTGTCCTATCCAGGAGTCTGGGACTAAATAAAATAGCATGTGATTTTCATTGCAAGTGGGTCACAGTTAATAAATGTTCTAGTACTGTCTGGACTCTAATCCCATTCACATTTCTTCCCATCTAATCTTAAACAAATATGTCTGAGTAAATTAGGAAAAATTGAAAGAAAAACACAGCATACAGAATAAGAAGTGAACTAATCCCTACAGTTAATGGATGTCTAGAGTCTTTAGGTCCTTTGTGAGTGAAAGAAAAAACAGTGTTTCCATTGAACTAGCAATTTTTGGCTCTCAGCCCAGATAAATTCCCAGAACTCAAATGAGGTATAGCTTTTCTTTTTTCCTAGGAAATGTAACATTCATTGTTGGAGCCAGTTCTGATTTCCTGAATCCGAATCTATTCTGCAACATTTAATTAATCTGAAGTCATTTTAGCAGGAACAGTAGCTGTTATAATCATGTTCGTCCAGCAAAGACCATCAGACACAATGAAAGAGAAAGTCAAAATGTCAGTCTCTGCATACATTCTCACTGTCACACACTGACGCTGTTCTCGCTATCTGGCCATCATCCATAGTGTGTCAGTCATGGAGACAACTTAATTATTTTTATCAGCAAATCCTGCTGCTTCAATAATTTTAAAGGACTCAGCTTTTTTGGTGGTGGTAGTTGGGAGCTTGTGATACAAAGATTGTGGCATCAGAAAAATGTTGCTTACATTTAAATGAAACTTGTAGCTTTATTCCAACTTTGTTAAAAAGAATGAGACAAAGGCAGATATATCACACATCCAAATTTGCAAGAAGTTTTATGTGAAGTAGTCTGGAAATACTGCTCATCTCAAAAGCTAGTATTTAATCGGCTTTACCGAAAAACCAACACCTGATAAAGCTCCCCATTCAGAGGGAGTGACAATAATGTAAGCCATCACCTGCATTATGTGCAAAAACATGCTTCCATAAAACAAAGGCTTTTGTTAAATGCTCAAAAAACTGGAATGCATGACTGTGACACAGTCGTTATAATTTTTGGATTTGGTTTCCACAGACACAACTAAGCCACAGTCTGAGGCACACAGAGGTGCCCAGATTCTAAAGAGGCCAATAGTCAGGTGCAGCTCTCAGGCGCTGCTGCTGCTGCTGCCTGGTTAACTACTTAGTCACTTCTCTATGCAGGTCCTCTAAGATGGCATTCATCTTCAAAAGTACACACAGCTTTCCAAAAGGTCTTCATATGAGTGACCTTGATTATTTATTACGTATTATTTGGATATTGTGTTTATTCATTGTTATTGTGTGATCATGTTCAGCTGTTACAACATCCACTGTCTCTTCACAGAGGTTACTCCTGAAAACGACATTTTTAATCTCAATGCCATTTATACCAGGATAAATAAATTATTATAATAGTATAACGTGTTTATATTAGCAACATGTTTATGTGCTAATTTTATTACAACAATTATGCCATACGGTTATTAATTAAAAGCTACTTATACTACTGTGTATGTTAAAAGTTGAAATGTATTTTTTACAAGAAGATAGTATTATTGTCAGAAAATCAGGTCAAAGCTGTCAAATTAAGGTAATGCAAGATAATAAATACTTATTTATCACATATTTGGAAAATAATTTTCAGCTGAAGTAATAATAGCACTAGCAGGGCCATGCAGTGGTACAGTGGTTATCACTTTTGCAGCAAGAAGTTCCAAGGTTCAAACCCCAGTTGCGGTCTCTCTGCATAGGGCTTGCATATTGTCCCCATGCCTATCTGAGCCCTCTTTGGATACCCTTCCTTTTTCTTTGCAGTCCAAACCATTTGTTAGTTTATTCCATTATCTAATATGAATAACAGTTTATTCAGCGCTGAGATCCAAAATTGGCCATTGGTATCAAGACTTGCCGATGCTGCAACTGTCACCTGATCAGCAAGCCAATCTGCCACAGCCTTACACCACTGCTCCAGAGCAATCTGCTGCTTTTGTCAGGCGAAAAGCTTGTAATTTTGGTGGGTCAGCCTCTCTGTAAACATTTTGTTTGTACACAGGATACAAGGTGTGATGACCGTTTTTGTCATGCAAATCTGCAAATGTCAGTCGGAGCCAGTTAAAGTTTACCTTCTTGTGCGTTAAAGTCTAAAATAATGTATTTGAAGTTTCTTTTGAAATATTTTGTTTCAGTCAGTGTGATTTAAGCACAGACGATGCGGCCAGTTTTACTTCCAGTTCCTGAAGATGCCAAGACTTTCAATGGGAGTGTCCACAATGGACAGAATTGGTAGTGCCTGAAAGAATGATATTGCAGATACTAAGCAGGGAAAAAGAGTTTCCATAAAAGGGTGGCTGGGCTCTTTCTTAGAGATAGGATGAGGAGCTAAGCCATTTAAGAAGATCTTGGAATAGAGCTTCTGTTCCTCCACATCACAAGGAGCCAATTGAGGTGATCCAGGTATGTTCCGAGGCCCCAAGGCACTTTTTGGAGAGATGTCTTGGCTGACTTAGAAACAACTCTGTGTCCCTCCAGATGAGTTGGAAGAGAGCCAGAGGGAGGTAAGTCTGGGCTTCTCTGCTTAGACAGCGTCACCTGCTACCTAAACAAGGATGAGTGATCGAAAATTGGATGTTTGGTTGTCATATTGTTATTTTTAAATTCCTACTATATTTTTCACTTTATGGCTGTGTGTGGTATAAAGTGGTATAAACCAACATCTGAAAACAAACTATTTTAAGTATCTTCTCAGTCTGATTGTGTATGTTTACCGTGTACCTGAGGTAGCAAGACAGACATCTTTACTTAAGATGAGATACGTTGTAAAAAAAAAATTCAGGTAAAAGTTGAAAAAAGTATTCTGTTCATTTACTCTGTAAGTCAAGAAAGTTTTCTATGCTGAGAAAAATGTCCCTGAAATGTATTCAAAATAAGAAAGCTTTGAAGGACATTTCTACCAGCTATTATTGTGCCAAGCTAACTTGACCTCATGCTATATTAGTATATTGCACACTGTTAGTATTAGTTATTAATTAAATTATTGCTCACAAAAATATCAGCTGATTTTAGTTGTCTACAGGCTGTGGTCAGCTAACCTGTGATGCTGTTGTTACTATAATGAACTATTCCCTACCTCTTTAGACCAGCTACTCCCATCTTCTCCCACCTGCTGCATCACCTTCTCCTCCGCTCACCTGCATCTACTCTCGTAATCAGCCCCCTGAGTGTATTTCCCCTCAGCTCATTATATACTTACCAGATGCCACTGCTTGCTTGGTTTCTGCTTCTTTGGTCTTGAATTTACTCTGTCTTTTGCCTCAGCCTGTTCCTTATCTACATAGTTTGAACTTGAAAGCTCACTTCTACTTTTTCTAGCCAACCTCTTGAGTTATGCTGTAGAGTCCTCTGAGCAGAACCCTGGATTTTTGAAAAATAGACAAAAGAGAATACACTGATGATTTGTTATTACAGAGCTAACCGAGGAAGCTACAGTCTTAATAATCACTCTGACTACTACCTGAAAAGGTAGTAACTTATTCAGTCTCAGCTGACTGCAGGTTTCCCCAATCTATCTAATCTGCAGGGGAAACCTGCAGTCAGCTGAGACTGAAGAAGTCACTTGGATGAGTGATGAAACATTTCTCTCACAAAACGCTACGTCCAGATGAACAGAATCAATTTTTGGAGGTTAGAGAAGGAGCAAGCTGCAGATGGCACAGACCAATAAACGACCAATGAGGAGCAATTCTGTGATAAGGATGATAGCAAGACTGTTGTTACAATTAAATTAAAGAATTGGAATTTATCCCCACCTGAGAATAAAGTTGGGCTTTAAGCTGAAAATGTCATCAGGACCTAGAAAATATGCCGTATCCTGAAGTTCACCAAACCATAGTGGTAAACTTGACCACCTTAGAGGGTTAACAGTTTTACAAAGGTTTACTGGAAGGAGGTATCCCAGAAAGACTGATTTTGAGTGGTGTGTACAGCTACAGAAATGATTCTACCAGCAATTCATGGGATGCAGAGTCTAGAGAGTTAATAAATTTTACATGTTGTTAGGGGTGATTCACTTTGACAACTGTGATACAAGACAAGGCCATCAACAACAAGAGAAATTGGCAATGTCCAGAGTGATTTGGAACAGGTCTCTCTTGGAAATGAGATTTTTAATCTCAATGAGATTTTTTACCTGAATAAATAAAGGACTAAAAACAAGCCACTCATCTATATCCCAAGTCCAAAAGTCACAGTGGATGAGCATCTGGTGGCTTTTCAAACAGAATAAGCCAAGCAAGCAGTCTAAATATGGCATATGGCAAGTGCCAGGACAAGTTAAAGCTGGAAAATGCAGGTTTGGAAAACATGCAGATAGTGTTCCTGATAAGAACAAAGGAAGGTTTGTGGTTCTGGAGATGAAGCAAGTGTAATTTGGGAATAATTTCACTCGTACACAACATAATACCAGAAAAATATTCCCAGTTACTTTTAGAGTCCCTTAGGGAGAACAAAGGTGTTACTTTAAGTGATAGAAAATTTTTTAATTGTTTCAAAACAAATGCTCGTGGTAATTTTGACCCAAAGTAGTCGGTAATAAACAGTATTTTATGTTTAATCTGTTTATTTTTTATAATCAAAAAAATTCAGAAATTATTTTCTAGAGCTCGACATCAAGACAAATAAACTCAGATTAATGAGATTTACAGGCCATAAATGACAAATAATAATCTTCACAAGAATTTATTATGGCTATATCATAAAAAAATCCTTATTACTACCTTTTAAAATTATCAATAATAATTTACTGTTAATCAACACTTAGAACAAAAAACAGAAAACTGCTTATTGTAAACTAGTCCGTGCATTCACAGCAGTGGTAGGAAACCTTGCCTGTGTGAGACTTTCCCTGTTTCCCACGCTCACTGGAAGTTCAGTCTTGCGAATCTCCAACGACTCTGTTTTAACTCTCAGTTAGTTTGATCTCAGTTAGCTTAGAATAAATTGATTCTACTGCGCGAATGTATGTCACAGCACTCAGATGCTCCGCATCGATGGAGCAGCAAACCATTCGTGTGTGATGCAAGCAACAGGAAATATTGGCTTTCAGAGTGCTATGTTGCTATTGAGGCTGTGTAAGTGAAGGGCTCTTTATGCTGTTTTATTATTTCCCTGTTTTGAGATGCCCCGTGATCTTTCAAAGACCAACAATGTTCTGTCTGTGTAGGAACCTGGGAAAATGTGGTTGGGCAGTTCTCAAGACTGTGTCAAGATCTCCCTTGAACTCTCACAGTCCCATAAAGCAAACATAAACCATCATTTCACTTGATTTTAACCACACTTGTGGATCTAAATGTATTTCAATAGATGGGGGTCAAATCTAATCCGCACAGCCTCAGGTTAAAAGCATTTGTAGCTCCTGTACAGTGGTTTAAATTTTAAAATGAATTTAAAAATATTTTGATATTTTGACATACTTTAGAAAAAGTTTTCATGCTAAAAGAATGATATTTACTGCTGTCAAAAAATATCAACAGATAAAATGTCACCTGAACAGCATGCAAGGGTTAAAACTTTATATTTTCTAAGAAAAACAATGTATGACTGTAAGAATACAAGAATACAACTGCATAGAATAGATTTTGTGTTGTCCTGATTTACTGTCAAGTCTGTCTTCACAATTTTGCCAATGAAGCAGAAAACATGTAATATAAAATCTACATTTATTTCACTTATATTTGGTCAAACCTTTTCCATGATTTCTTTAGAGGACGCTGTCAAACTTGGATGCACATGTATGATGTCCATATTTAAGAGTATTATTACAGAACACTGTCTGTATTATTTTGTTTGTTTTTTGGTCAGCACTCTTGTCTTGTCTTGTTAGCAGCATCAGCATCCTGAATGGGGTAGGCGAACAATCAAATTATATGTCAGAGAATTAAAGAAGAAGGTTAATAACCAAAATCATGATTTCTTCGACTGGGATTTTAAGTTTTCTCAAACTGGCTGATGTAAAGAAAGCCTAGCACTAATTAACATTGGCATTTTACCACATAGTTCTGAAACTGTGTATGGGATAGTGGGAACTGTTAACTGTGTGATTGGCGAGGTGGTACACAAAACTTGCAGAAAATGGAGTGAGGGATGGGAGTAAAATAAAGAGTGACGTGGAAGCGTAAGAAACAAGCAAATGAAATAAACAGTCTGTACAATGTACATGTTCTCACTTTCATTAGAATTTTGTTTATCAAAAGGTCTGACATAGGTGAGCTGGTAAATGCAAATAACAGCATTCTCATCACTTATTTCTTCAATACAATACAGGGAGTGCAGAATTATTAGGCAAGTTGTATTTTTGAGGAATAATTTTATTATTGAACAACAACCATGTTCTCAATGAACCCAAAAAACTCATTAATATCAAAGCTGAATGTTTTTGGAAGTATTTTTAGTTTGTTTTTAGTTTTAGCTATTTTAGGGGGATATCTGTGTGTGCAGGTGACTATTACTGTGCATAATTATTAGGTAACTTAACAAAAAACAAATATATACCCATTTCAATTATTTATTTTTACCAGTGAAACCAATATAACATCTCCACATTCACAAATATACATTTCTGACATTCAAAAACAAAACAAAAACAAATCAGCGACCAATATAGCCACCTTTCTTTGCAAAGACACTCAAAAGCCTGCCATCCATGGATTCTGTCAGTGTTTTGATCTGTTCACCATCAACATTGCGTGCAGCAGCAACCACAGCCTCCCAGACACTGTTCAGAGAGGTGTACTGTTTTCCCTCCTTGTAAATCTCACATTTGATGATGGACCACAGGTTCTCAATGGGGTTCAGATCAGGTGAACAAGGAGGCCATGTCATTAGTTTTTCTTCTTTTATACCCTTTCTTGCCAGCCACGCTGTGGAGTACTTGGACGCGTGTGATGGAGCATTGTCCTGCATGAAAATCGTGTTTTTCTTGAAGGATGCAGACTTCTTCCTGTACCACTGCTTGAAGAAGGTGTCTTCCAGAAACTGGCAGTAGGACTGGGAGTTGAGCTTGACTCCATCCTCAACCCAAAAAGATGATACCAGCCCAAACCAGTACTCCACCTCCACCTTGCTGGCGTCTGAGTCGGACTGGAGCTCTCTGCCCTTTACCAATCCAGCCACGGGCCCATCCATCTGGCCCATCAAGACTCACTCTCATTTCATCAGTCCATAAAACCTTAGAAAAATCAGTCTTGAGATATTTCTTGGCCCAGTCTTGACGTTTCAGCTTGTGTGTCTTGTTCAGTGGTGGTTGTCTTTCAGCCTTTCTTACCTTGGCCATGTCTCTGAGTATTGCACACCTTATGCTTTTGGGCACTCCAGTGATGTTGCAGCTCTGAAATATGGCCAAACTGGTGGCAAGTGGCATCTTGGCAGCTGCACGCTTGACTTTTCTCAGTTCATGGGCAGTTATTTTGCGCCTTGGTTTTTCCACACGCTTCTTGCGACGCTGTTGACTATTTTGAATGAAACGCTTGATTGTTCGATGATCACGCTTCAGAAGCTTTGCAATTTTGAGACTGCTGCATCCCTCTGCAAGATATCTCACTATTTTTGACTTTTCTGAGCCTGTCAAGTCCTTCTTTTGACCCATTTTGCCAAAGGAAAGGACGTTGCCTAATAATTATGCACATCTGATATAGGGTGTTGATGTCATTAGACCACACCCCTTCTCATTACAGAGTTGCACATCACCTAATATGCTTAATTGGTAGTAGGCTTTCGAGCCTATACAGCTTGGAGTAAGACAACATGCATGAAGAGGATGATGTGGACAAAATACTCATTTGCCTAATAATTCTGCACTCCCTGTATGCATGTCCTTCATTCATCACTTTGTGGAACTTCAACGCAATTCTTCTCTCCCTCATATTCCATCTTCACAAGCATATCCTATGTGGAGATTGAATAAAAATTAGTTGACACTAATTAATGGCACAAATAATCCAGTAATCAATTGCAGCACAGTAAAAAAAAAAAAAAAGGAATCCTCTTTGAGCCATTACTTGTGTAAAGTATTTTCCCAAAAGACAAGGACACAGACAACAGGTAATACTGAACTAAATGTAAAACCTCAACCTTTTTCATTTTTACCTAAACCGTGTGCACAAAACTCTGGAGGGATCTAAATGCTAACGTAGGACCCAGTCAGGACGTCTGCTACTGCTGTTTGCTCGTTTTTATGGGAGATCATTTTCAGGCTTCAAGTAGCACCATTATACCAACATTTCACATTCTAGACATTGTTTGACTGAAAATTCACATGCAAGCTTTTTTTCAAGGCTGTGGTATTTGCCCGCAAACAACACCTTTCAGCTAGCTAAAACAGAATATTATGCTATCACCGAGCAACATGGCTAATGCCTTTCACACAGCTTTGTCTCAACTCCAAAGAGCCACAGAAGTAAAAGCTAATAATAATAATAATTGAAACAATCTTTGAAAAAATGACTTACCAAGCATGGCAAACAACTCAAATATGTAGAGCAAAATGTTCTGAAACGGCTTCACTTCAGCTTCGATTGGAGCCTGTGGTGCTGGGGGCGGAGTCTGTGAATTTACTCTATTAATGTCATAGCCCCTGTAGGAGTTCAGAGTTAAGAGGTCAAGAGTTATTGTTTCCATTGTAACACCTTCAGATTTGAAATAGAAACACTCATTTTTAACACTCGATTTTAACTACTATCATTTTACACCTCAGAGTTACAATAAAAGAATGTGACTCTTCTTAGAGTAAAATTAACTCTACTTTTACAAGAAGACTACTAACACCAAAACATTTAACACTTTTGAATTTGCTGTGTACAGAGGGATATGAAGAACACCATATGAAACATTAAAATCACAAGTGGGAAAGAAATCCACAACAAAAGACAAGCATAAAGGTCATGAAGTCATTTTTCTCTTCTGAGATCCTGAGTATTTTCTTCAGCTGTGAAATAACTAAGAACACTTTCTCTTTCGATTCCTGTCTTCCTCCCTTGTTGAAGGGTTGGAATGCCAATAAGCAATTCTCTGTTGTTTCATAACCTGACTGCAGCTTATGTACAAATGTTGTGCAGAAAATCAGATGAAATAAGTACTGCAGAAACTTCAGTGTGTTCTGAATCTGTTGCCAGACTTTCAAAATATCTGCTGAAAGACTTTGCTAGATGGGTCTAAAGCTCACCAAGAATGACAATGTCCTGAAATTAACCAATTAACCATCAGCTGATTTTCTTTATTCAGCTCCTGTTCCTTCAATTCTTCTGCTGATCTGATTCTACAATGGAGAGCTCCCAGTTGCCATAGAAACCTTCTGTCTTCCATAATCATGTGGTTGTGTTCATGTTACTTTCCTCATACAAGCTGTATTTGCAGTGGAAACAGTTTCTCAGGGTGCTTTGTATGCTTATAGCAATACTGTGACAAAATGTTTTACTGTCAGCATTAAAGTCAGATCAAAGTCTCTGTGCTATCCTGTAGACTGACCTTTTCAAGTTTTCTGTCTTAAGAAAGTCTGTCTTCCTCTCTATCAAATATATGTATTAGGGTATGTATCTTCATGAAGAACCTAGATATCATATTCATCTTTACTGCTTTCCTGTGTGTAGAGAAGTGTGTAGTTCCAAACCAACAATAAAATGAATGAAGCCCGCAATCCAGCTGGAACTGTTATGAAGTGAAAATAATAATAATAGTTGGAGAGATCCTTGTCTTGGCTTTGATCCCAGACTGAAAGAATCAGCATTTCTTTTTTCTGACAGATTCTCTCTTCAGAAAAAAAATAAGAAAAAACAGCAGGCTTAGCAATCTGTCTTCTCTTTTTAAATCCCATTCTGTCTTTTTCAAAAGCTACCAAGTGTTTGTCTATGACAATTTGTGAGACAAGTATATGAATATCTACATATGAAAAAATTATTATAATTATATATGTTTATGTTGAGTATACCTTATAATGTTAAAGGACTTGGTTTTTTTGGTTTGGTAGGTAATTGCAAATGTAGAGCTCATGGGACTGTCAACTCTCAATCTGCTGTCAAAAACAAAAGAATAAAAGTTCAAACAAGCAGACAACTTAAGAAGGTATTACTGAAAGTTAGCAGTGAAAGAAATAGCTCAAGTTGTTTAAGTTTTAATTCACGAGATGCCAGCAGCCTCAGGATACATATATGACAATTACAATACAATGACAGTAAATAGTTATAACATCAAGAGTGATGTGTAATAATCATATTCAGTATATGTTATCTGTTTATAACTAAGAGAGGTAACGTGATCACAATGAATGAATATATATTATTGTCGCTATTATTGACCAGAACTATTTAGGAAGTCATCAAAATAAATAGGTAGAGAATAATGATAATAAATAAGTAAAAACTAGAACTTTGTGAGCTGATAAAAATGAATGCATTGTTTGTAGGTTTCTAAATCTAATAACTGGTTGTGCCACCCTTAGCAGCAAGAACTTCAATCTGCAAGTAATAACTGTGAATGAGTCTTTCACATCTCTCTGACTGAATTTTGGCCCACGTGTCTTTGCAGAATTGTTTTATTCACTCTTTTTAAAGTCATGCCAAAACATGTCAATCGAATCAGTCTGAACTTTGACTAGGCCACTCCAAAACCTATTTTATGTCAAACATATAAACACACAGATTTATACTGTACTGTATTCTATAAATGCTTTTTATTTGTCTCTCTCTCTCTCACTCGCACACACACACACACACACAGTAAATGTTAAAAAAAATCTAAGTAAGAAAATAAAGAATGAAAATATATCTCAAACTTTTAATTAGTTCTTTAAAACCCATCAAAATGTCACATTCCCTGTTAGCTGATATCATATTTATGAATATACAAAGGATGTAACTTCAGAATCCACAAGCCGAGTGTAGATACATGCCCCATATCATCAGTTTACTGACACCTGATACAAATGTTTGAGTCAACAAGCCTATGAAACATCATCAGACAATTTGATGGTCAGGCTTGTATTTTTTCTTAAAGTTACACTGTGTACAAACTCTTGATGTCTTTTATCGTAACCTGCAGTCAACTCAGATTTGTTTACTTACCCTTCCCGATTCAAATACATAATCCTAATTACAGGGGCCGCTGTATTACAAACAATCCTACACTGTTAGCCTTTGCAGTAATTTCCATAGCTTAGTACTGCAAAATCAACAGTAAAAAACTCTAAAGGATGTTAGCAGTTTAGTACTGTAATTTGCATGTATTTGTGGGAAAATTCCATGAGATTACATTATTTTTACGGTAACTCACCGTACTCATGGAAACAGCTGTAAAATACAGCAAATGTAACAATTGGTGAAGTTACTGAGATTATACTATTACACCGTCCGGATTTCTGTTGTTTTCTACTGTAGATCTACGAGTAATTACTTAAATCCTCATTCAGAGTGTATTACTATAAAATGTGATTCACTGTGAAAGTAGTATAACATATAAACTACAATATACAGCACAATTTTTAACTTAAGGAGTAAGTTGCAGCCACACTAAAATTTAATTCCTTGAGCTGAATGGAACCTCATATATTAATAAATGTATTTGTTTATTCAAACAATGTGAAACATTATTAATACTGTAAGGTTAGTATTGTGATAGAGTCGAGTATATTTAATTATACTCTTGTAGACATTATGCTAGTACAATTATGGTGAACAAAAAGTACATTTAAAAGTTAATTTCAAGAATACTGTTATGTACTAAAACGGGGGGCAATATAGTCCCAAGAAGCATTATTAGTATACGTACTAGGTAAGGTATACTTGGGAAATATACCGTATTTCCCGGACTACAAAGCGCACCTGAATATTAGCCGCACAAGCTAAAATCAGGGGAAAATCCTGTTTTGTACATACATTAGCCGCACCTGACCAAAAGCCGCAGGTGTTTCAATGTTGACTTATCATATGTAAGAGAATATGCACAAAGGGAATTGTCAGGAAAGAGATGGCTGTTTGGAGACACACCCCTTTTATTAATATTTTGAAAAACAAGTTATGGGTACATATTTGCACAACTTTTTAGGTATATGAAGTGACACGGCTTTAACAAGAAGAAAAGTCAGTCATTCACCACCATCTTCCTGCGCACTAAAACCACCAAAGTCCTCTTCTCCGGTGTCGGAAACAAACAGGCTCAGGGTGGCTTCGTCATCCACTCTCAGCTTCTTTCCTTCGTTGTCACTTAATAACCAACCAAAGAAATCCTCGTTGTCAGTGTCGGAGTCGAACACCCTCAGAAGGGCCGTGGCGGTGTCCTCCTCTCCATGCAGCAGTCCAGCCCTTTGAAATCCGTTGGTGATCGTGGATGTTTTCACACTTTTCCACGCTGTCAGAATCCACCGGTGGAGTTGAGCATAACTTGCTTTTCGCAAGTTTATCGGCGCTCGTCATCCACGCCTCCCGCTGAACGCGTAGCGCTACTTTGAAGTTTGTTTTTCGCGCTACTTGTACAGCACTATGTTGCCTGGCGGATGGACATGTGACCAACATACCACTCTTGATCCCCGATACTGTGTGTCTGATCACATGCCCTTCCGCCAGGCAACGTAGTGCCGTACAACAGCGGAACAAACAAAACAAATCGTCTTACGATATCACAAAAATCATGGACAATCCATAGAAAAGCCGCACCTGACTAAAAGCCGCAGGGTTCAAAGCTGGTGCAAAAAGTAGCGGCTTATAGCCCGACAATTACGGTAATTGAAGTATACTTGTTTTTCGTATGGCCAGCAACAAAAACTAATGGCTTTAGAGTAATGTTTAAAAATTACTTCATTTAGTAGGGTGTTCCTTTTTTCTCTTCTTATTCTTTCTTATACTGGACCTTCATTTGTTTTTTATAAGGTGGTACTTTTTAAGACACCTCTGCCTAACTACAGTGAACTGACCTAATAATATGCTCTGGTCGTCATTTTACACAAGTTAAGGTGTCACATCCATGAAACCTACACCACTAACCAGCATCAGTCCTACAACTTCACTCTCAAAATTAATAAATTCTGGGACAAGCAGAAACTGTATTTTTAGCGGTGCATTTTGTTGCAGGCCAGACTGCTATTAAATGCACTCTCCTAAAGAAATAATTCCTTTGTAGCACCACTTCGTCTTGGTTCAGAAGAGATGTCCTGGATATACGTGATAATGTAACACATTATCACAGTTTAGCGCGTTGGGTTGTGTTTTTAAAGCGATTGTTACGTTTTTAAAGCTTTGTAATGCGACACGCGCGATAGCCGACACCACACCTTCACCTGACGTACAACGTGACGTATGACGCACACGTCGGGTATTCACTTTCAAAACAACAATGGGGATAGAAAATATCTCCTGCAAAGCAGGAGAACAACATGGCCATCAGCTGTTCTGTGCCACAGATCTGAAGATCATATGCTATTCGTGATAACTCTGCTAGACTCCAAATTGCTCGTCCATGCGGGAGTATCTCAAAATTAAATGAAACCACTTAACACTTTTTCCCTAAAACGGACTGACATGGGACACATTAAAGTTGGATCGGAACCAGCTAATCAGTCTGAAGGTAAGTGTTTTATTCACTTATTCGAGAGAAGTCCGAAATGCGTTCTTATATTTGTTTTGACTTTTAAGCTACCCTACCAGGATATTTTCATTCAAATGCTAACACAAAATGTCAATATCTATGAATGTGGAGACTCAAAAGACTGGTTAGGTAATAGTTGCCGGTGGATTTATGAGACTTGATAGAAACTTGGACGTTTGCAACAGGTGAATCGGTGAACTACCGAGGTTGCGGCCAAATGCTTAAAGCTGTTAGCTGGTCAGTGTTTTCAGGTGTGCTTGTTCTACCTGTACGGTGCGGAGTACTGACTAAGTCATGTTAAACCCATTAAAGCGTCAAGCTCAAATATCTTTTCATTTTTGTGCACTGTTCTCTTGTCGGCACACATTTTCTTTTTATTGAAGCCTTTTGTGAATAATTTTGATCATGTAAAAACTGGGAATTGGTCCCTATTGACAATACTCTTATTTTTTGCATTGCATATGCCATTTAGGAAAGGTAATTGGTCACTGAACTTTTTGCAACTATGTGTATTTCTAAATTTTGTGGCTTCAGTGCATGCAAATTTATATTGTTCAGTTTGCATGTTAAAAGCCTGCCAAGCACCCCAAGGCTGATTATGCTTGGTAAGAAGTCATTTATGAAATAGAGCTGATTAGACCATATTAAAATTTCTGTTTGGCACAGGAGCTTTTCGTGGACACAGGTATCCAGTCTCTGTTTTGTTAGCTCAAATTTCTGTAATTTCCTTTATAAACCAAAGTTGTTGGACATGTGTCTCAGTGAATCCAGCAAAGTAACAATATCAAATTTCACATTACATATTAGTGATCAACATGGTAGTCTAGCTACACCAACAGCAGAAATACTGAATTCAATACTGTAAAGTTTAACAGCAGCGCAAACTATAAACTCCAAAATAACCATACAGTTGATTCATCTCTGGTAATTTTTAACTGGGCTGACTCTTTGTTAGGTGTGTTTAATGGGCAGAATAATTCCCAATTATGTACAATTATAATATGTTAAAACAGACTTATGTACATAAGGCCATTAATAATTAACTGTATGTAGCTACTTGCTTTATGACTATCTAGACAGTGTGCAGAAGTGAAGTATTGAAATTATTTTTTGTTGCATAATGACAACATGTTGCCCCTATACATTTAAGGACAAAGTTCAATGACCGCCACCTGCTGGATGGTGAGTGCAGAGGGGCGTGTAATTGTTGAGCTGGACAAAGAGAACACCTTTGCTGATGCAATGTCAGTCTTCTTTGGTAATTCTATGTATTGAACCTGGAATACCAGAAGTCAGCGTGTGTGAGGTTTTTTGTAAGGATAAACCCTGAAGAGGGAACAAAATGTACCTCCAAGGTTGGGACAAGCAGAAAGACTGGGACCACTGTGAAGCGAAAGGTTGTTCACATTAACCCTCATGTCACAAGTTTCCTCCAGCGGCCTACTGAATTTGAGTGGAGAACTTCAAATTAGGTAACTGTTTTTGCCATTTTAGTGAATTTCTTGTATAATTTAAGTGACCAATGTGTTGTTACCCATGTCTCCACAGATGATCCATGGCCCATGCTTTCTGGACATTTACACAAGACGAGCAACAATGAAGACAAGCTCTCTTGCCACTCTTGCAAGACGCCGTCTCTGTCCAATAGGTTTTTTGAGTGCAAGAGTGTTGATTTTTTTCCCTGCTTTTACTGTTTGTTAAAAATTATTTCAGCTACTTACACTTTAATTGTCACATGTATTGGCTCACCCTACAAATTAATGAACTCAGTCCACAAAGCAAGATCAGGGTTCAGTGCAGGTCAGTCAAGTTCCTTCACACCACACACGCTCATCCATGTCGTTGTGGACCCTGTTTTGTGCAATGATTTGGACAGTATTTTGGACAAAGTGCAGAGGTGGGACCAAGTCATTGTTTTGCAAGTCTCAAGTAAGTCTCAAGTCTTTATCCTCAAGTCTCAAGTCAAGTCTCAAGTAATGTCAGGCAAGTCAGAGTCGAGTCTCAAGTCACTGGTGTAAAAGTCCGAGTAAAATCACAAGTCTGAAATTTTGACTTTCAAGTCCTTTCGAGTCTTTAAAAAAAAAAGAAAAAACGAAAAAAGAATGTTGCAGTTATATGCTAAATGTAAATATTAGACCATGTAATTTTTAAATCTGTGTTTTTCTCAACACATGACAAAAGAGTGAACTTAGAAAATATACACAAATTGTGAAATTGCACCTCTTTAAAATGCAGCTCAATTAAACCTAGCTCCAAGAATAATTTTCACCGACAGTTCTGAGATAAGCCGCATGTTATTCTTGGATGCGGTTGTAGGACCGGCTTTAAAATCGCATGACAAAAATATCATACACATTAAAAAAACTGCATCACCAATGTAGCCTGGACAACATTTGCTAGTTAGATGAAGTCAGCTATCTCATCTTAGCATATTTATATGCATATTTATAATTATACGGTTCTTGGAGTGAGTGCACACACTCATGAAGTTTAGTAACTTCAGGTCACTGCAACAAGCCCAGGTACAGTTTACCGACGGATGGGTACAGACCCTTGAAATGCACCATGTAGAACGAAAGACCATCGTACGTATCATAAGTTTACCAGTCTCACAAATCGTCCTCATAAATACACATTCGTTAACCGTTTATTAATAGGACCTTTGAGCTCAAGCGTAATTAATTAGCAGTGGAAATAATTTCTGGTAGCATTACAGAAATGTTGCAGTGACAATAATATTGTATGCTGTAATCGTACTGGGCAATTGGTGATAAAAAAAAACTGTTTTATCCTGTGAATAAAAGTATATGTTTTTGTCAATGTACCATAATAACAGAAGCGAAACGCAATATTGTGTCAGGACAATTCACTATTTATGCACAATAAACAAAGGAGCATAGCGCGGCAATTTCTGTTCAGTGCCAGACTTGCTTGTAACCTATATCACCAATTATGTTAAGAAAAATGAAGCATTAACTACAACAGAAGACTTGCCTTTGTGGAAATGCTTGGAGCAGACTAACCTGTGAGCTGGAGTGTTCTGGGACGTTATATTTGATCTTTGAATGGCTGCAATCCAGGCCATCCGTCGCCTGTTTGTCACTTCGGAAACATGGCTCGAACAATTTCTCTTCAACGACGTAATCCGATAACAACCGATCTCTTTACCCGTCGGCTTCCCGTGGCTGTCATGCGACCGGCTATTGCAGTTAATAATACAACAGCTTCTTGCCATTTTTGTGTTTCTTTTTATCGCTGTGTGACTGATTTCAATTGAAAGCCTGCGTGCGCTAGTACCTCTTGCCACGAGTTCCCAGAATCCTTTGCGGTTTTACCCCTGAATGACGTCACATTTTCAATCTCTTTATAATATGCATGTTAAATTTTATATTTGGGGTGAAATATCAAGTCTTTTCAAGTAAACCAGTTCAAGTCCAATTCAAGTCCCAGGTCATTGGTGTAAAAGTCCAAGTCAAGTCACAAGTCTTAGAACATTTTTTCAAGTCAAGTCTAAAGTCATAAAATTAATGACTCGAGTCTGACTCGAGTCCAAGTCATGTGACTCGAGTCCACACCTCTGACAAAGTGTATATAAAGGCAGAAGTGTGGGGCTTGATATTATATTCATTACAATTCAGTTTATTTGTATGGTGCCAACAAAATGAATGCCAAGGCACTTCACATTGTAGGTTTAAGACCCTACAAAGTATAAGAAAACCCAACACTTGAGCATATGTTGTCTGCCATGATGTGGATATGACATAATATCGTTATTGTTTGTACAACCATCAGAGAAAATAATGGATTACATGGTTTAGTAAAAACAAGTGCTTCCTCAATGAAAATATGTTTTCAGTTCTTTTCAGTTTTTGATTTTGGAAATGTGTATTTCAGCAGGGAAGAATCAGAAGTGAAATAAAGTGGTGTAAAGCACATGAATTATATTTTGTGTGTGTGTGTGTGTGTGTGTGTGTGTGTGTGTGTGTGTGTGTGTGTGTGTGTGTGTGTGTGTGTATCTATCCATCCATCCATCCAATTTTTTTGGAACCCTCCAGTCTCTTACAGTATGTTACTGTTAACTGAAATTACGGTAAATTACGACCTGTTAAACAGTAAATGACTGCCTGTTGGGACACTGTATCCTCTAGCAGAGATGAATATTTTTGGTACTGATGATGCGTGATGACGGTAAGTTACTGGTTAATATATTGCAGTTTATTACCTTGCAGCGGGCTTACATTGACATACTGTGAATAAACGGTAGTATACCAATTTCTTAATCACAGTATGATGTTACTTTGTTGACGTAATTTACGACATAACGGTATCTCACTGGCGTCACTGTCACCAGTAAGATATTCAAAGTCCTGACCTGAATCTGATTGAGATTCCAGAGCATGACCTTACAAAGACGTTTCATGCTCGAAAACCCTCCAATGTGGCTGAATTACAACAATTCTGCAAAGATGAGTGAGCCGAAGTTTCTACAAAGTGTTTATTTGTGTTATCTATGTGTAATATTTAAATGTGCTTGATGTTCGTAAACATTTAAGTGTTTTCACACCACTGTATGTCTTAAATAAGAAATACAAAATTCTCTTTCTATTGTTCTCTGTTTTTCTGCATCGTAATCAGAGGTGGGTCGAGTATCCAAAAATTGTACTCAAGTAAGAGTAGCATTACTTTAAAATATTATTACTCAAGTAAAAGTGAAAAGTAGTCTTCAAAAAAGTTACTCGAGTAAGAGTAAAAAAGTACTTGGTGAAAAGACTGCTCAAGTAGCGAGTAACTGTTTGAAATTTCTGATTTATTTTATAAATAAATGCTATGAGACAAACAAAAATAAACAAATATACAAATTATAGTATTTTCAACAGGAATATATGTAAAAACATCAACAAAATAAGGCACAACAATTCTGATTTCAGATTTTCACAACATTTTTCAAACAAGCTTTTTTCCACCAATACCTACAGTAAATAATATAAATATATAAACAGTGCAAACAATTTCCAGTGACAAGATATGCTGTAAACTTTATATTCATTTTTGCTCTAAATGGCACAGCAGCCTCAGAGAAAACAGAACGAGGCATCTTCAACGTATGTACATACAAGGCAGCTCAGTTTACCATAAATTGTATGGGTGTGCATTTATTTCTGCATATTTAGCAAAAATGTGCCCTTTCTTCACTCAGTGAGCTGATGGTTAAGCTTCAGCAGCAGTTTGCTCTCAAGGTTCTTTCTGTGAAGCTGTAACTGTTTAGCAGTGAACAGGAGTCCTGCATGACTGAGAAGGCCTTCACAAGCTCCAAATGCAGGAAGAGCTGTATTGATTTTGATCAACAGCTTCTTGATGTGAGGAACGCCATGCAATATATCCACACCTCCAGTGAATGGACATGAAAGGTACCTCTCCAGCCCTGCTTCTGGCTTTCCTGACCCCATAAATCCATCATCTTAGTCGGTTAGGCTGCTGTTTGCGCTGGCATCATCCAGCTCTGAGTCTAGGTGATGTCTGATGAAGTTGAGACTAGGGCTGGGCCATATTATACCGTTCACGGTAATACCGGTATAATGTTAGGCAACGATAGGAAAATGAAATATCGCGATAGAATGGGAGTAAAACGCGCATGCGCAGTGCCTTTGTTTTCATACGCACATGGCCGATTGTTGAGTGAAACAGATGAACCAGAATTGGTTTGTAAAAATGGTGCAACTTCCGTGATGTGGAACTGGTTTGGTGTTTGTCCGTCAGATACACAACAAAGCACATTTTTTTTGCAGAACATGCAAGCGGCCGTTGTTATTGTCATATTTGTCGGACTAAGATGCTCTTAAATCTGGGAGTAATCTGGGTCCTAAACTCCGTATACTTCAGGTCAAACAACACTGCAGCGTCACTTAGAGTTAAAAACTGTCTAAATTCTTTCATCTTTAATAAAACGATCAGCATTGCTGCTTTACCAGGTGTAACTATAAAGTTTAACTTCCAGGCATCCATGAAAACAAAAGTTATTACATTTAACGGAGTTAGAAGTTAGCAGGAAGCTAGCGGAAGTTAGCTCGCTAGTTTCGCTAGTTACCTAAGCATGATATTGCATGTTCTGACAGAGATTTCTGAAAAAAATCAAACGTACAGCTCTGCTATCACTTCCAACATAAATGAAGACAGGAAACTAAACAGCAGTGACGTTTGTAGGGTTACTGAAGTTGGGCTAGCTAGTATATAATGATGTGCTACGTGATTGCTAGCGACACAGCTATGTTAGCATAACATAAACAGTGAAGCTGGAGGACGAACACTAACACTTTTCCACTTATAAAAGTTAACGTGAAGGTTCTTCATGGTTAGAGACAAATGCAATCGCATGGCAGGATGCTGTAAACGGACCAAACTTCAGTCAGGAGAACAACTGAGATAATCCATCCACAATACGAGGTTAGTCATTAATATACTGCAACAACATGGGAATAGAGCAGCTGCCAGAGAATTCAACATTAATGAAACAATGGTACAGAAGTGGAGGAAGCAAGAAGAATGAGTTTAATAAAGTTTGATTTATCTGACTGCTTTGTTTCGCTTAATGTGCCTTATAATCCCGTGCACTTTACGGTCCGAAAAATGCATACTGCACACTGCAGTTTAATGTTGCAAAGCACCTATTTTTAACTTCAGTGGATATTATACATGGTTATGCTCAGGATATGTCAGCCCATTTCTACTGGAAATGCCTTTTGGTTAAACTTTCAGCAAGGAATTTGCATTTGCACTGTTACATTTTTATAAAGCTTTAATGTACATAAAAACCAGCTTCTTGTTTAAGTGAAAATAAATGGAAGGTTGTCTTTTTGCGCTAGTAATGTTGTGGAGTTGTATTTTGTCTCGCATCAATTATATCGTCGGTTATATCATTATCGCAAATTTTCAAATATATATCGTGATAAATATTTTTGGCCATATCGCCCTGCTCTAGTTGAGACCTGTGGAAAGATGTATGGTTTTCAAAAGAATTAGGTCTGGTCATTATAGTGCTGTATACACTGCCAAGCTGTGGATGTTTGGCAAGAAGATTTGATCACACTGGAGATGTTTTTTACTAACTCTTGTAGAAAAACAAAATCTTGTCATTCATATCCCGCACAAACAGTTTGCAATGAATTCCAGATTAAGTTTAAAATAAGAATGCGTGCAAGGCTAAGCAGTGCTAGCCAATAGATCCTTCTGTTTGGCTGTTACTGTGGGAAAAGACGAGAAAGACGGTGATGGAAGCGTGACTGGAGCTGCGATGTAGCCTATATAATATTTATATTGTACCAACATGATAATTTTGTATATTGTAATAACAGGATATTATATTGTTCAAACGTGAAAGGTATATTGTTAGAAAAATATACTTTTCACTTTTCTATTTTTTTTTTGCCTGGGTGGCAATTCTATGCTTCCATATCCAAGGCTTTTCAATGTGGCCTCACAAAATTATCACAACTACAACAACCATGAAAAGAGTTGGATGGACATTGCTGCTCAATCACAGCTGCCTGGTCAATGTTTTTCATTAGTAATTTAGCAAGGTTGACGGTGGTGGTGTGTGTGTGTGTGTCTGTGTGAGTGAGTGAAAGACAGAGAGAGGGAGAGCGAGAGACAGATTTTGTATGATAAGCTTCATGTTATGAACGCAATGAGCACTCAGGTCGCATCAGAGCATCAGGCCGTATAGTATGAGGTGCCGTAAGGGACATTATTACTGAAATGCTCTCACACACACTACTGAAATTTTACCTCTCACACACACTACTGAAACGCTCTCACACACACTACTGAAATTTTACCTCTCACACACACTACTGAAACGCTCTCACACACACTACTGAAACGCTCTCACACACACTACTGAAATTTTACCTCTCACACACACTACTGAAACACTCTCACACACACTATTGAATTTTTTTTTTTTTTTTTTTTGCCTGTCCCGTTTGGCTCTTTTGCCATCAGAATTGTTGTCTAAAGGCAAAGAAAGATGCCCAACGGATTTACTTTACCAAATTGACCATCCCAGCCTTGCCGTAATGGTCCATTTGATTCACCTTTTATTGTTTATTTTATTTTCACTTACTGAATACGGGACAGACTTGACTGGGGGAAAGAAGGGGAGAAAGAAAGAGGAAAAGAGAAACAGCTGAGAAGAGGGACGGGGGAGAAGGGCAAAAGACAAAAACCAACAGAATGAGCAGAAAAAAAAAGAAGAAAAAAAATGCATATATCGATCACCTGGGTCACCTGCTGAGAAAGAAAAAAGAAAACAAGCAGAAGAGAACAAGAGTAATAGAATAAACAACATCACAATGATATATGGGAATATGACAGTAAATACTAAATATTAAACATTATTGTGCAGCACATAAGATCAACAGAACACAGTGTGCTTTGAGGTAGGAGCCAAAAAGGGTGTAGTTTGTGGGTGTGATCACCCGTGTGTACACCTGTGAGCATGGACGCGCTTGTTGTTTTGTTTTTTTGGGTTTTTTTTTTAAAGGTTCCTTCATGTAATGATCTGCTAGAGGGTGTGGGGGGGCCACAGCCCCGTCCTCCAGGGCATGAAGCAGGTATGGAGGAGATCAAAACTCCAGACATCCAGAGGCCCCCAGAACACAAGAGACCAAGGAAGACCAACAGAGGGGCAGCCGCGCCACTGTCCCAGAAAGAGCTGAAGAGAGTCCCAGATGAGGGCTCACTCAGCAGCCGCGGAGCAGAAGCCAGGGGGAGTTGCAGTGACGCGCCCGTGAGCTCCGCCGGCAGCCAGCCGTGCCTGAGTGACCGAGCCCCAGGCCGAGAGGCCGGGGGCACCCCACCTCCGAAGTGGCCCGAGCGAGCCCCAGGCTCCGATAAGCGGCCGCCAAGGAGTGAGCCGGTGTGTACCTGGACGCCCATCCCCGGACACAAAGAACCACCAACGCACCGATGTCTGAGGGAGTCCGCCACTGGCAGGGAAGTGGTGGTAGGGGGAGATAGGCCTCCAAACCTTGAAGGGCCTAAGATGTCCCCAGAGAGGTGGCGCCTGACACTATTGAAATTTTACCTCTCACACACACTACTGAAACGCTCTCACACACACTACTGAAATTTTACCTCTCACACACACTACTGAAACGCTCTCACACACACTACTGAAACGCTCTCACACACACTACTGAAACGCTCTCACACACACTACTGAAATTTTACCTCTCACACACACTACTGAAACGCTCTCACACACACTACTGAAATTTTACCTCTCACACACACTACTGAAACGCTCTCACACACACTACTGAAACGCTCTCACACACACTATTGAAACGCTCTCACACACACTACTGAAACGCTCTCACACACACTATTGAAACGCTCTCACACACACTACTGAAATGCTCTCACACACACTACTGAAACGCTCTCACACACACTACTGAAACGCTCTCACACACACTACTGAAACGCTCTCACACACACTACTGAAACGCTCTCACACACACACTACTGAAATTTTAGCTCTCACACACACTACTGAAACGCTCTCACACACACTACTGAAATTTTAGCTCTCACACACACTACTGAAACGCTCTCACACACACTACTGAAACGCTCTCACACACACTACTGAAACGCTCTCACACACACACTACTGAAATTTTACCTCTCACACACACTACTGAAACGCTCTCACACACACTACTGAAATTTTAGCTCTCACACACAGTATTGAAACGCTCTCTCACACACACTATTGAAACGCTCTCACACACACTACTGAAATGCTCTCGGAAAATAAGTATTTGGTCAATAACAAAAATACAACTCACCGCATTGGAGCTGGACTCCCTCAAGGTGGTGTCGGAGAGGCGGATGCTGTCCAAGATAAAGACAATGTTGGATAACACCTCCCACCCACAGTGGCGTGTCTAGAAAATTTTTCTTGGGGGGGGGCCAGGTAGGGGCACAGATTTGGAGAAGGGTGGCAGATGTAATTGGCAGATAATGTTTAAAAAAATTATACCAACCGTTAACCATAATTCAATAACCCTATAAACCTAATAACCGAATGCGCTTTTAACTCTTATTAGAATGAGATTTTAACCACTACGGTGCAAAGTTTTTAGATACTCCGTTGATAAAGTACAAGAGATACAATCAGTGCTTTGTCAGTGTTTACTCAGCAGTCAAGGACAGCAATATTTGCATAGTATTTTTACTGACATATAGTGCACATATGTTTTGGGCAAAAACATTTTTGAATATTAAAATACGAACATTTGTAACAAACCATTGACAAATTAGCCAATTCCAATGTAAAACTTTATCTGTCTGTTAAAAAAAGAAGATAATCTTCTCACAAACTGGTGTTTGATTTTGAAACAGGAAAAAAGTGGGGAAACAACTGAAAAGACTAACATTTGAATAAAACCTGAAAGCAAGTAAATACTTTCTATGCTGCCTTATGGTAAACTTTGGTTATATTGATGTATAAAGAGCAACACTGGCTGATGATGAAATACAGTCAGCTGGCATGGTGAGACTGCCAGTATTAACCTGCAGGGCTGGACTGGGACAGAAAATCGGGCATTTTGACTAGAGACCGGCCCACCAGGTATTAAAGCCATAAAGACTTTGAATGAAAACAAATGCTGTTGTGACAGTCCCATATGGAAAAGAAATAGTAAAAACTTACATGATTTACTCATGAAAGTGGCCACTTTCTTATTACTTTCATATATTGTTTTAGTATCCAAAACATACAAGATTCATTATATAATCTTTCGAGGGATCTTATATCTGTTTTTACTCTTGTATGCTTTTCATACAAGTTTCATACAAGTTTTCACACACCTTTGCTAACGTGAAGCGCATGGCGCAGAAGCCGATGCTGCATTCACTTACACTCGGATATCTGAGCTTCACCGTGAAAACATAATCGTACATTTGATATTTGATTGAATTTTATTGTTTTGCCTTTGGGGTGGCACCTGGGGTGGCCAGTCTGGTTGGGGGGGGGGGGTGGCCTGTGCCCCCCCAGGCCACCCCGCTGGACACGCCACTGCCCACCCACTCCATGATATGCTGGTCAGTCACAGGAGCACGTTCAGTGAGAGACTGAGATTACCGAAAAGCACCGCTGAACGACACAGGAAATCTTTCCTGCCCGTGGCCATCTCCCTGTACAACGCATCCACTTAACACACTGGTTACTGCTACAACTACACGTTTCTTTTCCAGCTATTTATTAATGAGTGACTTTTATATATATATATATATATATATATATATATATATATATATATATATATATATATATATATATATATATATATATATATATATATATATATATATATATATATATATATATAGCAGCTGGATAGCGTAGTGGTTAAACTACACGCCTTTGGAACAGAGGATCGCAAGTTCGATTCCTGCCTGGGGCGTCTGTATCCAGTAAGGGTCCTAAGGCTAGACCCCCTATGCTAAGCAAGCCTACCGCAGACATGAGCGAGACAGATAAATATGAAGGCATGCCGGCTCGGACGTCGCCCGGATCAACAAGGTCCGCGTCAGGTGTTGAGGAACCAGGGCACCCTGACGAAAAGTGGGCTACTGGAACAAGAAGGCATCGGTGGGCAAGGGACGAAAACAGGGCGTTGTTGGAATGCTACTACGCAAGTAACCCTGGCGGAAGGGGCTACATGAATAGGATGAGGGACCTATGGATTCTTCGATACCCAACATCCACAATGACGGCGAAACAACTAGTAGCTCAGTGTTCCAACATTCGAAAGAAGGGACTGCTCTCACAGCTAGAGATTGACGAGGTACAACACAAATGCTACGGCAAGGAGGAGTCAGGACGCCAGGTCAGGGGGGAGATATCATCACCCCCACCCGAGATTGGGTACATAGCCCCAAGTGCGATAGGAGAAGGATCGTTGAGTGCGAGAGGAACTGACCTGAAAAATAGGATCATGGCCAAGCTTGAAACCTGGATCCCCCGTAGCCGGTTACCAAGATTACGTGAAGTACCCTCAGAAGGTCTGCTAGATGATGTTAATACAGCACTACGGACAATACCTACAACCACGGTTACCGACACTAACAAGCTGATCTACAATACGGCAGCAGTGATCAGTGAGATGCTTGGCTACAAGTTGAACAGCCACAAGGGGCAGTACCCTCCATGGAGAAGGAGGCTAGAGGGCAAGATCAAAGTAGCACGGAGGGAGGTTAGCCAACTAACGGAGTTGCAGAAAGGTGCGACAAAGAAGGTGCATGAGAAATACAGCAAGTTGTCCATACCTGAGGCCTTGGAAACTGCCAAGCAAAGACTCACAGCCTTGGCCAGCCGCTTGAGGAGGTACACCAGAGAGATAGAAGGCAGGAGAATAAACCAGCTGTTCTCCACAGAACCAGCAAAGGTGTACTCTCAGTGGCAAGGGAACAATAAGAGAACAGCACCACCAAGGCTGGAGACGGAGCAATACTGGAAGAGCATATGGGAGAAGGATGCAACCCATAACGGCAATGCTCAGTGGCTAGAGGATCTGAGGGCAGACCACAGCGACCTCCCTGAACAGGGTCCAGTAACCATCACAGTGGCAGATATCCAAGAAAGGGTCTCCAGTATGAAGAGTTGGACAGCACCAGGGCCCGACATGGTTCACGCCTACTGGCTGAAGAAGCTGACTGCACTCCACGAGCGTCTGGCAGCACAAATGAACCAGCTGCTAGTTAACGAAAGACACCCGGAATGGCTAACTGAAGGCCGGACGGTCCTGATCCCCAAGGACCCCAAGAAGGGACCGGTCCCCTCCAACTACCGACCAATAACCTGCCTCAGTACTACATGGAAGCTCCTGTCAGGTATCATATCGGCTAAGATGAACAGGCACATGGGTCAATACATGAGCGGGACACAGAAAGGAATTGGCAAGAATACCAGAGGTGCAAAACACCAGCTACTGGTAGACAGAACAATCAGCCGAGACTGCAAGACCAGACTGACCAACCTGTGCACTGCCTGGATTGATTACAAGAAGGCCTATGACTCAATGCCCCACAGCTGGATACTGGAATGCCTAGAATTGTACAAGATCAATGGGACCCTAAGAGCCTTCATCAGGAACTCAATGGGGATGTGGCGTACAACACTAGAGGCCAACTCCAAGCCCATAGCACAAGTTACCATCAAGTGCGGGATCTACCAAGGAGATGCTCTGTCCCCACTGCTGTTCTGCATAGGCCTGAACCCCCTCAGTGAGATCATTAACAAGACTGGCTACGGATACCGACTACGGAACGGAGCAGTTGTCAGCCACCTCCTGTACATGGATGACATCAAGCTGTATGCCAAGAGTGAACGAGACATCGATTCACTGATCCACACTACCAGGCTATACAGCAATGACATTGGAATGTCGTTCGGACTGGAGAAGTGTAGTCGGATGGTAACAAAGAGAGGGAAGGTAGTCAGAACTGAGGGGATTGAACTACCAGAAGGCAACATTGCAGACATAGAGGACAGTTACAAGTACCTGGGGATCCCGCAGGCAAATGGGAACCATGAAGAGGCCGCTAGAAAGGCTGCAACCACCAAGTACCTGCAGAGGGTCAGGCAAGTCCTGAGGAGTCAGCTGAATGGTAAGAACAAGATCCGGGCCATCAACACATACGCCCTGCCCGTGATCAGGTACCCTGCTGGGGTAATAAGCTGGCCAAAGGAGGAGATAGAAGCCACTGACATAAAGACAAGAAAGCTCCTTACCATGCATGGAGGGTTTCACCCCAAGTCCAGCACCCTGAGGCTGTACGCTAAGCGGAAGGAAGGGGGCCGGGGACTGGTGAGTGTCAGCACCACAGTCCAGGATGAGACAAGGAACATCCAAGAATACATTGGGAAGATGGCCCCAACTGACCGAGTGCTCAGTGAATACCTCAGGCAGCAGAAACCCAAGAAAGAGGATGGAGACGAGGAACCATCATGGAAGGACAGGCCCCTGCACGGTATGTACCACCGGCAGATAGAGGAGGTGGCTGATATCCAGAAATCCTACCAGTGGCTGGACAAAGCTGGACTGAAAGACAGCACAGAGGCACTAATCATGGCAGCACAAGAACAAGCTCTGAGCACAAGATCCATAGAGGCTGGGGTCTATCACACCAGGCAAGACCCCAGGTGCAGGCTGTGTAAAGATGCCCCAGAGACAATCCAGCACATAACAGCAGGGTGCAAGATGCTAGCAGGCAAGGCATACATGGAACGCCATAACCAAGTAGCCGGCATAGTGTACAGGAACATCTGTGCTGAGTACAACCTGGAAGTCCCGAGGTCAAAATGGGAGATGCCCCCAAGGGTGGTGGAGAATGACCGAGCTAAGATCCTGTGGGACTTCCAGATACAGACGGACAAAATGGTGGTGGCTAACCAACCGGACATAGTGGTGGTAGACAAACAGAAGAAGGCGGCCGTAGTGATCGATGTAGCGGTTCCGAATGACAGCAATGTCAGGAAGAAGGAACACGAGAAGCTGGAGAAATACCAAGGGCTCAGAGAAGAGCTCGAGAGGATGTGGAGGGTGAAGGTAACAGTGGTCCCAGTGGTAATCGGAGCACTAGGTGCGGTGACTCCCAAGCTAGGCGAGTGGCTCCAGCAGATCCCGGGAACAACATCGGAAATCTCTGTCCAGAAGAGCGCAGTCCTGGGAACAGCTAAGATACTGCGCAGGACCCTCAAGCTCCCAGGCCTCTGGTAGAGGACCCGAGCTTGAAGGATAAACCGCCCGCAGGGGCGTGCTGGGTGTTTTTTATTGTACTATTCTTAATTAGCATATTGTCTGTCTTGTCTTAATGTTGGTTTATGTTGGTTTATAATGGAGCACTGCAACAAAAAAAATTATTTCCCCCAGGGATCAATAAAGTATTCTGATTCTGATCTCATTTACACATCTGGATACCTCTTCATACAGATCTTGTCCTGTAGTCGTGCCATGCATCGGACGTAACGCCAAAAACTCTTCTGTTATAGTCAGGCTGGAGTACACTCCACAAAGGGAATGAAATCTTTTCCTTTTCCACAAGCTGTTCTTTTTGATTGGTGGACAGCTGGTCTACACGTTCAGCAATGGTGTTTCTGCTCAGGCGCACGTTTGAAAATAGCTGCCTTTTGTCTGGGCACACTGCGTCACAAACTTTAAGCATACAGTTTTTGATAAACTCTCCCTCTCTAAATGGTCGGGCTGATTTTGCAACTTCTGCCACAAGAAAACTTGCCTTGACAGCAGCCTCTCCTTGTGATTTTGCTTTTGTGAACAGAGCCTGCTGGGACTTAAGACCTCATTTTAATTCTTCCACCTTCTGTAGCCTTTGTTCCGTGTCCATATTCTTGTCTTTGTGTTTCTTAGAGGTTTCATAGTGCCTATTCTTTCATTACAGCCACACTTTCTCCACACAGAAGACAAACAGGTTTGCCTTTTACCTCCGTGAACATGTACTCTGCCTCCCACCTGGCTCGAAATTCCCTGTGCTCACCGTCCACCTTCCGTTTAGCCATTATTGGGGAGGGGAGTTGCTGAAAGTTGACATCTGCTCTGAATGCTGATGAATAATGAATGAATAATGAAGCCGATCCCCGCTTCCAGCGCTGCAGTGAGTTCGCGGGCTTCTGTTGCATTGTGGGGAATGGAGTATTGGTGCGTGCAAAACCCCAGCAGGCAGTTGTGACCTGCGGGCCGATTCTAATACTAATCAAATATCATCCCGGGGGCCACAATTTGGGTTAGGGCCTTGACTTTGACACATGTGGTGTACGTGTTTCGTCTCTAGGGGCCCCCATAAATACAGTGGGGCAAAAAAGTATTTAGTCAGCCACCGATTGTGCAAGTTCCCCCACTTAAAATGATGACAGAGGTCAGTAATTTGCACCAGAGGTACACTTCAACTGTGAGAGACAGAATGTGAAAAAAAAATCCATGAATTCACATGATAGGATTTGTAAAGAATTTATTCGTAAATCAGGGTGGAAAATAAGTATTTGGTCACCTCAAACAAGGAAAATCTCTGGCTCTCACAGACCTGTAACGTCTTCTGTAAGAAGGTTTTCTGTCCCCCACTCGTTACCTGTATGAATGGCACCTGTTTGAACTCATCATCTGTATAAAAGACACCTGTCCACAGCCTCAAACAGTCAGACTCCAAACTCCGCCATGGCCAAGACCAAAGAGCTTTCGAAGGACACCAGGAAAAGTATTGTAGACCTGCACCAGACTGGGAAGAGTGAATCTACAATAGGCAAGCAGCTTGGTGTGAAAAAATCAACTGTGGGAGCAATCATCAGAAAATGGAAGACATACAAGACCACTGATAATCTCCCTCGATCTGGGGCTCCACGCAAGATCTCATCCCGTGGGGTCAAAATGATCATGAGAATGGTGAGCAAAGATCCCAGAACCACACGGGGGGACCTGGTGAATGACCTGCAGAGAGCTGGGACCAAAGTAACAAAGGTCACCATCAGTAACACACTACAACGGCAGGGAATCAAATCCCGCAGTGCCAGACGTGTTCCGCTGCTGAAGCCAGTGCATGTCCAGGCCCGTCTGAAGTTTGCCAGAGAGCACATGGATGATACAGCAGAGGATTGGGAGAATGTCATGTGGTCAGATGAAACCAAAGTAGAACTTTTTGGTATAAACTCAACTCGTCGTGTTTGGAGGAAGAAGAATACTGAGTTGCATCCCAAGAGCACCATACCTACTGTGAAGCATGGGGGTGGAAACATCATGCAATGGGGCTGTTTTTCTGCCAAGGGGACAGGACGACTGATCCGTGTTAAGGACAGAATGAATGGGGCCATGTATCGTGAGATTTTGAGCCAAAACCTCCTTCCATCAGTGAGAACTTTGAAGATGAAACGAGGCTGGGTCTTCCAACTTGACAATGATCCAAAACACACCGCCCGGGCAACAAAGGAGTGGCTCCGTAAGAAGCATTTGAAAGTCCTGGAGTGGCCTAGCCAGTCTCCAGACCTCAACCCCATAGAAAATCTGTGGCGGGAGTTGAAAGTCCGTGTTGCTCGGCGACAGCCCCAAAACATCACTGCTCTCGAGAAGATCTGCATGGAGGAATGGGCCAAAATACCAGCTACTGTGTGTGCAAACCTGGTAAAGACCTATAGTAAACGTTTGACCTCTGTTATTGCCAACAAAGGTTATGTTACAAAGTATTGAGTTGTATTTTTGTTATTGACCAAATACTTATTTTCCACCCTGATTTACGAATAAATTCTTTACAAATCCTACCATGTGGATTCATGGATTTTTTTTTTCACATTCTGTCTCTCACAGTTGAAGTGTACCTCTGGTGCAAATTACTGACCTCTGTCATCATTTTAGGTGGGGGAACTTGCACAATCGGTGGCTGACTAAATACTTTATATATACTTTATTTATACTTTATATATAAATACACTGTATTTATATATAAACATACATAATGAAAACGAAGTTTTTTTTTACATTCCTTTTGTGCATAATTTTATATTGTTGTTGATAATTAATTAATTAAAGCAACAAAACAACCTGAAGAGCCGGTTGGGAGCCGAAAGAGCCGGCTCTTTTTAGTGAGCCGAGCCGAAAGAGCCAGTTCTCTAAAAAGAGCCGGATATCCCATCATGAGTAAAGACCAGCTACTAAAACTGAAAATGCTTCACCCCCTCTTGGAAAATTAAAAGAAAAAGGTTAGTCATATTATTTCTCTAAAAACCCTCAGCAATTCTCCTCTCAGGTACACTTCCAAACATGTGTTCAGGAATAAAATCAGTTTAATCATCATGTTAAATCTTTTGAACTCCTGGCTCCATTCAGAGCTGCCTAGAAACAAAACCTATGTGTTAACATTAACTTCATTTTTTAAAACTCAATTTTCCCACTTATAATGCAATCTGCATTATAACAAAACTTAAGACAGAACCGTTATCAGTCATGTTCTTCATACAAAATTTCAATATTTTTGATTTCATGTTGCTCCTCTTAATGTAATGGTACATTTTAATTTTACTTTATCAAACTCAACCAAAATATCTATGCTTTCCTTACTTTGCTCCTGTCTCCCTCCAGTACCATCTAGTCTCACATATCCTTATCACTCATGCTCTTTTAATAATTTAGTATTTTAAAGGGAAAAACCTTGGTCACTTGGAAAAGTGTTTGCTATTCTATAACTGTATTTTTATATGAAAAGTCTAGCAATCCCCTATGTGACTCATAAATATTACTTTGGTTGTAACTATTTTCTCTATGGAATTTAATTGACTTCTACAGTGGCCTGCTTTTGTTAATAGTAACATGAGTAACGTCCAACATTTTCTCCCCTTTAGCATTTGGCATTTTGCCCACTATATAATGTACTACCGTAATCTAAACCAAGTCAATAAAACAGAATTTTCTTAAACCAGACATCAGCGACCCAAAAAAGTCTGCAGCTCCACACTCATATGAACCTCCAGTCTCCCTCTCCGTTCTCCTCCTGCCTCTGCCAAAAGCAAAGCAAAGCAAAGCATCCCCCTCTCATTCCGGCATTGCCCATATGGAAAAGATATATATAAATCTTATAAAGTTTGTATCCGTCTTGTGTGAAACTTGTATGATTATAAGAGTGAAAACAGATATAAGATCCCTTGAAAATTATATAATGAAACTTGTATGTTTTGGATACTTACTAAAACAATGTATGAAAGTAATGAGAAAGTGGCCACTTTCATGAGTAAATCATGTAAGCCTTATATGATTTACTCATGAAAGTGGCCACTTTCATGAGTAATCACATATAAGTTTTTACTATTTCTTTTCCATATGGGTGTGAATTGTTTGTCAACATTTATTCATCCTAACCTTGGTCCAGTCGTTGTCTCCGTGTCAAGTCAGTCAAACCTTTACTTTCAATCCAGTCACACACATTAACTCACACGCATTCACTCAAAAGAAAAATCAATTGTTTGTCATTTTTGGTCTGGATTGACACGCGGCAATCCTTTCAGACAGGAACTCCCAGGTTCCCACAGATGGCTTTTCCTCAGCCCGTTGTAATCTGGAAAAGCCCACCTTATATTTGCTCTCCCAAAAATTTTACAGCGCTGTTAATTCAATCTTGCAGGCCTGCTTAGAACAAAAATGAGAAAAAGAGAGCTGATTAGTAGCTCATCAAAACACAAAACATAATCACCTGACAGGTTTTCTCTAAGTGCACTGTTACAATTTTAAAGGGCCCAGTTATAAACATGTCCATGATTAGTAAAACTCCCTCTATTGAAACGGACAGAATCAACCCATCACTAAAACAGCAACCCCAAAAATCTTAATCACAGAAAAGTTTTGTTTATTAATCTATCAATATGTTGTGAGGATTAGAACTTCAGGGCCACAAAAGTTTTGAGACACATGAAAATATCATGAAAGCCAGCTACGAAGTGGCTATGTTAATAGCTAAACATGGCAAACCTTTCACTGAAGGTACGTTTGTCAAAGACTGTGTCATGAAAATGGTGGAGAACATTTGCCCCGAGAAGAAGCAAGAATTTCTGAATGCTTGCTTGGCACGCAACACTGTGGTATGAAGAGTTGAGGATATATCGTCAGACATTCACAGACAGCTGCGGGACAGAGGAGTGGATTTTTATTATTTCTCATTAGCCTGCTGATTTATTTACGAGGAGTCGACGACAAGATGAACATGACAGAGGAGCTGCTGATCTCAAAAGCCTTAAGGGTCAAACCAGAGGAATGGATTTATTCATTTCTGTTTGTGAAGCTGTTGATGATATGAAGCTACCATGGAGTAAAGTTTCTGGGATCATTACTGATGGTGCACCTGCCATGGCTGGTGAGCGAAGCGGATTGTCCACACTGATCTGCAATAAAGCAGCTAACGCTGTTAAACTTCACTGTATCATTCAGGCTCTTTGTGCCAAACATCTCAAATTTGATGATGTTATGAAACCAGTACCAAAGACAATCAACTGTATTCGCTCTAAAGCTCCGTACCACCGACAATTTCAGCAGTTTCTGCACGACATCCAGGCTGAATATGGTGATGTAATTTATTACAATGATGTGAGGTGGCTAAGTCGGGGGTCTGCACTACAGCGATTCTTCTCTCTCAGAGAGGAAATCAGACAATTTTTAGATGAGAAGGGACAACCGATGGAAGAACTGTCTGATCCTGTATGGCTGGCAAATTTGGCTTTTTTGGTTGACATTACGAAGCATCTGAATGCGCTGAATGTTGATCGTGCTTTTGCTGTAGTTGCTCCAAAGTTGTGGAATGATCTACCCTTGCATGTTAGGCAGGCCTCTTCTCTCTCTGAATTTAAAAGTCTTCTTAAAACATATTTATTCGCTGAAGCCTTTGGCATTGATTAGAGGGGTTGACTTAATTTGTTTTGACATGTTTTAATTTATTTTAGTTTTTTAGTTATTTATTTTATCTTATCTCATTTTAATTTTTTTTACTTATGCTTTTAGCATGTACAGCACTTTGTGAACTCTGGTTTTATGTTAAAGTGCTTTATAAATAAAGGTGGTATGGTATGGTATGGTATGGTCAAGGAAAAGACGCAGTGGTGAGCCAACTATACGCTCACATCAAGGCCTTTGGAACCAAACTGCAACTTTTCCAAAGACACTTGTCCCTAACAGAGCCCTGTACAGCACACTTCCCAGCTTGAAAGAGGTTATTGACAGTTTCCCAGTGGACATTAATGTCCAAATGAAGAGGTACACAACAGCTATCTCGTCTCCTTCTGGAGAATTTAATAAACGCTTTCAGGACTTTGCAGCTATTGAAAAAGACATGCTGCTTTTCTCATCTCCCTTCTCCGTGGACCCTGATGATGCTCCTCCAGCTTCAGCTGGAGCTCATTGAGCTGCAGTGTGACGATGAGTGCCGCGGAAAACACCGGCAGTGTTCTCTTGTTGACTTTTATCGGCAGCTAGACAAAGACAGGTTTCCTGAAGTGCGATCTCTTGCTAAGAAAATGCTGAGCTTATTTGGTTCCACATATTTGTGTGAGCAAACATTCTCTGTCATGAACTTAAACAAGAACCGATTGAGATCAAGGATGAGTGACTCCCACTTGCGTGATATTTTACGCATCTCAACCACTGCCCTCAAACCAGACCTAATTGCTTTACTAAAATCTAGATCTCAGTATCACCCCTCTCATTAGTCCAGGGATGCCCAAATTCTGTGTGAACTTCCAGTTGTGCAATCTTCCAGTAGATATGAAGAACTTTGTCTTCATGAAAGTCAAAGGGCGAAATTCACTTAAAAAAAAAACTTTATTGATAACAGAACACTTTTCATTACTTATAACTCCTGTATAAATGTCCATTAGGCAAAGATATTGCAAACTCATGGAAATTTAGGGTATTCTATACAGTTTGTTCAATGTTGTCTGACTCTCCAGCTATAAATGAAAGGCGGAATTGTGTCTTTAGAGTTGTAAATGCTTGTCTGAGTGTCTTTTATTTAGGTACATTTATATTTTAAAAATAAAGGTAATTGTGACTATTAAAATTGTTCTTCATTATATTTTCATGTAACTTTGTTATGAAAAAAAAAGTCAAAAGGAACCATTGGCCCCCAGGCATCTTCACTTTATAATATTTGTCCCTCTTTGCAAAAAGTTTGGACACCCCTGATCTAAACAAAAGGCACTTAGCCTAAAACTGACATAGCTACGTTTATCCTACCATAAAACAATAAGAGAAGGTATGCCCTTTCCCATGCTCCCAGGATGTAGGTGTGAATGCCAGAACACTCTGGAATGCACACCAAGCCTTTGCAGACTATTAAGGATCAAACCTCTACCAACATGACATTGATTATAACACTCTAAGCATATATGAGTAGATATTTCTAAGCATAAATGACAATCTAACAGGTACACCTAACTTTTCGACTAATTTAAAAGCCTTTAAGCCGAGGTTGTCATGGTCCCCGTGCCTGCTCGGCTGGCCCTGTGTGGCTACATGTTATGTTTTGTCTTTTCTCTCTCTCCTCTCTCTCTGCTCGCTGCCTGGGCGGAGCTCATTGTGAGCTCCCGGCCTCCACCACCTGTAGGCAATCACCTGTGGCTCCTCACCTTGTTTGCTCCCGCTGCTTAAGGCAGTGACTGAGAGCACCTCGCCGCTGGACTATTGAATAACGCTCGTCAGTGCTACTTTAGCCTCAGCCAGTTTTGAGCTCTGTCCGTGAAAGTTCCGTGCTAACCCTTGTTCTCTGTATGCAGATTTCTCGTGTTTGGTTTGGAGACTCTGGACGCTTTTCCCGACCCCGCTCTGCACCCCTGGGAACCCTGGCCCCCTTCTCCTTCACCTGTATATAGTGCACCTGGAGTGTGTAAATAAACCTGTTTTTCTGAGATTTCAGTCTGCGCCGAGTCCTCCCTGCTCCTCCGTGACAGAGGTCTAACATTGCTGGTCAATCAACCCGCTTCGGAAACGCCCTCACCGATAGCGGTCAAATTTCTAGGCCCTAATTAATTTATAAGTGGTCCCCGTGGGTTGACCGGAAACCCCACTCCTAGGCGCTTCGGAATCCCGTCTGCGCCTGAATCTTTTCTTAAGGTTTACCTGTCAATCACGTTCAAACAGGACCACCCGAGTCCAACTCTGTCAGTCAAATGGTGCAAGAAATTGACCACTGATTATGACTGTCGCGGGTATCACCCGAATTAAGCCTCTCGCCGGAGGAAATTGCTGCGCGTCCGCCGCAAGATGGAGTCATAACACTCAGAACATTTTGCACCCCTGAAAGTCCAACTTTCATCCTAAAATATTAAATACATTTAAAAGCACAACTGTGGGGATTCCACAGTTAAATTACCTGGTGCCCGAGTCCAACTCCGCTACTCAATACAGGTATAAATCCCTTAACCAAATATCCTAACCTAATATCTCTTTTCTTAGCTGACGTCACACTCAACAAACATAACACATCAACTTAAACACGTATCACATCAACTTAAAATGCACCCCAGCAAATTTTATCAATCAAATGTTTCCCAAAATCTTGCTTTTTATTTGTCACAAATTACCCAAAATTATCATGGACATGTCACCTAAAATCTACTTAACAGATTTTATAATTTAGTTTAATTTCACCACCACTGAGCCAATTTAACGGTTACGATCATCAACTCGGCGGACAAATAATTTAGAATTCATCCAATATGCACAAATTTGCTTTGAACAGGCTTGTGCCTACCTTTAAATTTTTTAGACCGGTCTGTTGTCTGCCTCATATCAGATTGTACCCTAAGGTCCGAATTAGTCCTCTCAAAAGAATCCGGGTCACTGGCACCAAGTATTAAACTGCCTGCCATCTATGGCTACGTTCACACTGCAGGCAAAAGCTCATCACATCCGATTTTTTTGACCCTATGCGACCCATATCCAATCATGGTATGACAGTGTGAACGGCATAAATCCGATATTTTCAAATCCGATCTGGGTCACTTTCGTATGTGGTACTGAATCCGATACATATCCGATGTTTTAGAAAGCGACTGCTGTTTGAACGGTCAAGTCGCATTAAATCCGTTTTTTACGTCACTGCCACAAGACAGACCCCAATTATCAGCGCCAGAGAAGCGCCCGATAAGACATCGCGAACGCTTCCTGGCCATCCAGTGTAGATGTTAGTGAAACTGTTGGGAAGACAACGTGAACATTTTATTTGTACTGTATAATCTGCAGATTTTGACAGAAATCTGCAACTATTCTTTGAAGCACTGCTCCTCTCTAAAACAACAATAAGGACAATTATTAGATTATTTACATTATTATGTAAATAACAAAATAACTTAAAGCAAAAATTGGGAAACGTAAAGTCCGAAGTCTTTATATTAAGGGCCATCAGTCAAACAATATTGTTTGCTCTGTGTCTAAACAGAGCGCGTTGTGTGTGACGTCTTCTTTTGCGCATGCGGGCCGCTTTGAGCGTTCACACTAGAGCGCGTTTGTTGTCGCGTTTTATTTGTAGTGTGAACAAGCAGACAAAAAAATTGAATTTCATCAAAAAATCGGAATTGAGCATTAAGACCTGCAGTGTGAACGTAGCCTATAATCCAGTTTTGAGATCCCTTCCCAGACGCCTTAAAGCCCACTCACATCCTGGGCCATTTGACCTCAGGGAATCACGCGATAGCGTTGTGCTAGGTTTCACAATGGGTTCACCTGAAACCTTGGCTGATTGTGACCCACACCCATTTTCACACCTTGGCTCGTGTGATTAGGTAGAGAATCAATAGGGGGTCCATGACCCTCTTGGGGACACATAGGGTTTAAAATCTGGGACTCTCCACCGATTGCTCTTAGAACTGAAGAAGTTTCTTGGATGAAAAGTCTTCAAGGAAATTTAAGTCCAGATGCTTCTCTTTCCAAGCTCCTTAGACCACGATGACCTGGATGACTGAGAACCTTCACAGACATACTGTAGTTGCATCGTTTTAAAACGTGTGCTTTAAAATGTGCTTCCGATGATTAGTGGTAATAAAAACTGACAGAGGCCGACAGTGATCACTGACCTTCTTTAGGGGCTTGTTCAGATTAAATAGAACAAGATACAAAGCATTAAAACATGTTAAAAACACAACGGCCCTAATAAACGCAGAGTAGTTTTCGACCCGGAAGCAGGGTTAATACTTCATCCCTTAACAACCGGATCTCACTAAGTGCTAACGGTACATGCATTAAGGCCTCTAAACAATTTTTTGGGCTGTCAAAACGTGGTGATATGTTTGGCGTTTGAGAGAAAAACAGCAATATTTGGAAAAGTATTGTATAAAATAGAAACTAATAATGAGAAAAGTCTGGGCTTTGACTCTGCAGTGAGAAATGCCACTCCAAGCAATGCAGCAAAACACAAAAATGTCATGTGTGTTCATAAACAATCTCGAGAACCAGCATACACACACACAGGCAATCTTTATTTCCTACAATGTTGTTTGCCTGAGATAGTCATGAGCTTATTTTGTTTGCGAAACAGCAATCTCTCTTTGCTTGTCTGGCGATGTTATCTATCCAGATAAACACTTGAAATCTTCACTTCAGGTGGGTAAACAGAGAATTTGACCATGATGTGAAGACAGATGGAACTGATGATATGTTAGCAGTGATAATATTACACTCACTAGATATTTATGATAAATTCATTTTTGCACTTTGCACTTCCTTTTTTTCGCTGCTGTAATTACATCATGGTCCTTTCTGTTATATGCTGTACAGCAATAAATCATTAAACTCAGGGACAGACTGGCTACTGGGAATGCCAAGAGTTTTCCAGGTAGGCCAAAGACTCATTTAGAAGGAGAAAGACAAAGCTGTGAGCAGCCCAAGCAGGTCAGCTACGGTGTGGTTCTGGTTATCCCTCTCTCATTTGTTTCCATTATCCTTCCCCAGCAGTGCCCTCAGCTTCAGTCACCTGTCTGGGCCCGACAGTTACACCAGTCCCCTTACCATATCTTAGGTTTTCGGTGATTGTTTTTATGTTCCTTAATAATCCAATTCAGTTTTATTTATATACACTCACACATACTGGGGATAATTTATCTGAATTAATTAATGTTTACACCATCTGCCATTGTCTACTAGAAAGATGAACAAATCTATCAGAAAGACGTCCAAGCTAGTGAAATAGTAATTTAAAATCATTAATTAAAATTAATGAGACAGAAGCTAAGCTCGTTGCAACATGGCAACTGCCTCAACGCTACCCGAAATTGAACGTCCCCCAACCTCATTCAGATCTGGCGTTTGGAACTATTTTGGTTTTCATGTGAAGTATGACCCTGATGGTAAGCGTGTCATGGACAAAAGTAAAACAGTATGTCAGATGTGCCACGCAATGCTCAATTACATTGGTGAGAACTAGTGTCCTTGGGCAAGACACTTCACCCGTTGCCTACTGGTGGTGGTCAGAGGGCCCGGTGGCGCCAGTGTCCGGCAGCCTCGCCTCTGTCAGTGCGCCCCAGGGTGGCTGTGGCTACAATGTAGCTTGCCATCACCAGTGTGTGAATGTGTGTGTGAATGGGTGGATGACTGGATATGTAAAGCGCTTTGGGGTCCTTACGGTGTGTTCACACCGAACGCGATAGAGGCAGGCAGAGCGTCAGGCTTACATGTAAAGTCAATGGAAAGGCGCGCTGACCCGCGATTGCGGCTCCCGCGAAAATTCGGAAGCAGATTTGCGTCGCGAAAACGCCAAAACGCGCGTGAGTGTAGCACGTTTCAGGCGTTTGACTCGCGAAAAAAACCACGCGCGTGAGTTTATGTGTTGCATTTTGTGCATACACGCGTTTCGCGTCCCCCGCTCGAGTTGGAAAAATCTGAACTCCAGCGTCAAATCGCGCCGCGACAACCAATCAGGAGCCTGGTGACGTGGCTGTTACCTAGTTCAAAGGGGCAGATCAGTGAGGAGATCGGGCAACCTGGTAAGTTCATTCCTTCTTTTTAATTTTCAGACTGACCCGATGAAGCGGCGCAAAAGCTAGCAAGCCCGCCTACTCTCCCGCGATTTTCCCACTGTTGTACAAATAAATGGTAAATGGCCTGTATTTACACTCAACAAAAATATAAACGCAACACTTTTGTTTTTGCTCCCATTCCCCATGGGATGGACGTAGAGACCTAAAATTCATTCCAGATACACAATATAACCATCCCTCCCAAACAGTGGTCACAAATCAGTCCAAATGTGTGGTAGTGGGCACATCTGCTATATTGAGATAATCCATCCCACCTCACAGGTGTGCCACATCAGGTTGCTGATCTGACATCATGAGTAGTGCACAGGTGTACCTCAGACTGCCCACAACAAAAGGCCACCCTGGAATTTGCAGTTTTTTACACTATTGGGGGTCTGGGGACCCAGAACCGGTCAGTATCTGGTGTGACCACCATTTGCCTCATGCAGTGCAACACATCGTCGCATGGAGTCTATCAGATTGTCAATTGTGGCCTGTGGAATGTTGGTCCACTCCACTTCAATGGCTGTGCGAGGTTGTTGGATATTCGTGGGAACTGGTACACGCTGTCGTATACGCCGGTCAAGCACATCCCGAACATGCTCAATGGGTGACATGTCCGGTGAGTATGCTGGCCATGCAAGAACTGGGACATTCTCAGCTGCCATCTGCCCTGAACAATGTGAACCATGATTCATCCGTGAAGCGCACACCTCTCCAACGTGCCAGACGCCATCGAATGTGAGCATTTGCCCACACAAGTCTGTTACAGCGACGAGCTGGAGTCAGGTCAAGACCCCGATGAGGACGACGGGCATGCAGTTGAGCGTCCCTGAGACGGTTTCTGACAGTTTGTGCAGAAATTGTTTGGTTGTGCAAACCAATTGTTCCAGCAGCTGTCTGGGTGGCTGGTCTCAGACGATCTTGGAGGTGAACCTGCTGGATGTGGAGGTCCTGGGCTGGTGTGGTTACACGAGGTCTGCGGTTGTGAGGCCGGTTGGATGTGCTGCCATATTCTCTGAAACGCCTGTGGAGACGGCTTATGGCTGAGAAATGAACATTCAATGCACGGGCGACAGATCTGGTTGACATTCCTGCTGTCAGCATGCCAATTGCACGCTCCCTCATTGCTTGTGGCATCTGTGGCATTTTGCTGTGAGACAAAACTGCACATTCCAGGGTGGCCTTTTGTTGTCTGAGGTACACCTGTGCACTACTCATGATGTCAGATCAGCATCCTGATGTGGCACACCTGTGAGGTGGGATGGATTATCTCAATATAGCAGATGTGCCCACTACCACACATTTGGACTGATTTGTGACCACTGTTTGGGAGGGATGGTTATATTGTGTATCTGGAATGAATATTAGGTCTCTACGTCCATCCCATGGGGAATGGGAGCAAAAACAAAAGTGTTGCGTTTATATTTTTGTTCAGTGTATATAGCGCTTTACTAGTCCCTAAGGACCCCAAAGCACTTTACATATCCAGTCATCCACCCATTCACACACACATTCACACACTAATACCTTTCCGCTAACCAGATAATGCGTTTATTCAGAGGACATCTGCAGGAGAAAGTGGAAGAGCCTCAGGGACACCTATAATAAGGAGAAGAGGGCAGAGAAGGAGAAGAGGAGTGGGTCGGCAGCAGGATCGGGGAGGAGATGGAAGTTCTTCGCGGTCATGGGGTTTCTGGACCCCTTCCTCACCCCGCGGGAGACTAGCGGAAATATGGTGCGGACCGTGGAGAACTTCTCCCCCGAGGACCAGGGACAGCCCGAAGAGGCAGCAGGGGAGTGTCAGTCAGAAGGTATGTTTACAATGAATTAATGTAGGCAGTTAATTAATGCGTGTTGTCATACAGGAATATATTTTGTTTATTAATAAACAGTATACAGTAGTCCCACTGTTCATCCGTCACTGCCTCGCCTTTTCGCTGATTTTTTTTTTATTGCACCGTACAGCTTTCAACAATGCGCATTGTATTCTGCAGCCGAAATGACAAATCTCCTCCATGTCATGTCTCCTGCGCTTGCCAAACTTATCATGTTTGGTTTTGATAACCATCACTTCAAATAGAAAAAAACAGCACAAAAACACTCATAACTATGACCCTCATTCGGAAATAGGCACCTGCACCGGGGAGCGAAAAAGGCGCACAAAAGTGGCGCCGCAGACGGAGAAAAAGCGCGGCATACTTTTACGTTTTAAAATTGACTTGGTTTGCACTTTGAGAATCAACTTGTGAGAACTGTGACTACTGTTCATGTGCTGCAATAAACGAGAGACCACTGTATATAATAATAAGTATATAATAATATAATATTCTCTATGACTATTGTCTTCGACCTGTTAACATTTAATATTGTCTTGATAGAGTCAAGTAATCATGCAGCAGAGTCCTCCCCTGTTGCTTCTCCTGACTCCCCAGTCCCTGGTCCCTCCACTCCTGCTGCTGCACCCAGAGGTATGAACATCAAGCACTGATAGCTTTTTACTTGCTTGAATCCCCTTGTGATCACCTTTACTAAATATCTACAACCAATCTGTTCATATCCTGGTTTTCAAATTCAAAATTCAAATTCAAATTTTATTTGTCACGTACACAGTCATACACAGTTCGATATGTAGTGAAATGCTTGGACAACTGCTCGTGACCTAAAGAAAACAAAAAAGGAAAAGGCTATGAATAAGATAGGAAATAAATATGAAAAATTAAAAAGGGTAAATTTAACTAGGAAGGAATAAAATATAAATTAAGGTTAAAAATGAAATAACTGTACAACACAAATTAGAATGAAGGGTAAATTTAACTGGGAAGAATAAGATAAAGATAAATATATAAATTAAAGTTGAAAATAAAATAACTGTACAACAAAATACACAATACACAATATAGAACTATATAAGAATGTATGAAGAAATCTAAATATAAATAAATATATACACAGTAACAGCAGCTGTACAAGTATTAACCAGAAATGAAGAATATAGTGACCAGTGTTGTGCAAAACCAAAGTCCAGAAAGTCCAGTGTGTGTGTAAGAACCATATGTGTGGGTCAGTACTGTGTGGTGGTGTGATTGAGAGACCGTATCGCCTGCGGGAAGAAGCTCCTCCTCAGTCTCTCTGTGTTGGTCTGTGTTTTCTTCAATTTTGAAAATGAAAATCTAGTAGCAGCCTTCTCATTTCTTTGTGGTGTTTTGTGCTGTGTTTTACAGGCCCACAGAGGAGGACAGCTCGAAGGCGGGCGAGGGAAGGGTCCCAGGACGGTCCATCGGCGGTGGAGCTGGCTATCCTGGAGTGCCTAAAGAGGCCACGCCCGTCTGCAACAGAATATTTTCTCCTCAGCCTTGTTCCTGCTCTGGAGAGCATGCCGCCTCAGACACGAGAATTCATGAAATTCCAAATTTCTAAATCAGTTTTTGAAAATAGCACAGCTGTGCTAAATTTGGAAACATTGGACCCTAATGATCAGTAGTTTTCTGATGAGGCAGCAGGTCTCCAGGGCAGAAACAATGTTCTTATGTTTCTCCTCCTTCTCCCTGAGGCTCTTCCACTCCAAGCTGGGTCCTTTTTATTCCTGTCTGTCTGTAAATAGTTAGATTTCATATATTTATGTTATGTCCTTTTGTTACTGAATTTATATATTTTATCAAATAAACATTTATAATGACAAATGTCTTTGTTCTACTACACAGCAAATATTGGCACCCGACTTGACAAAAGTAGAATTTATTTCATATTACACTAATAACAAAACATAATACAGTGGGATGCATAAGTTTGGGCAACATTGTGAAAAGTAATTATTTTCCTGTACAAATTGTTGGTTGTCTCAATAAAAATTGTCAGTTAAATACATCATATAGGAGACACAGTGATATTTGAGAAGTGAAATGCAGTTCACTGGATTTACAGAAAGTGTGCAATAACTGTTTAAACTAAAGCAAGCAGGTGCATAAATTGGCAACACAAAAAAAGAGAAATAACATAAATATGTAGTGTATATCAATGTGTGTGTCTCCTATATGATATATGTAAGTGACATTTTTTACTGTAACAGCGATTCATACAGGAAAATAATGACTATTAATAAGGTTGCCCAAACTTTTGCACCACACTGTATATAGGAACATAGTGAAGACAAGTTGCAGAGTAAAAAGAGGTTAGTTTATTTTGGAGTAGAGCTCCATTTATTAAGAAAATGTTAAAAACACAGGAACACTCTTTAGAGGTTTGTGGGTGGCTCTTAAAAGAGCCGTTGTGGGGAAGTCGTTCAGACTTCAAACAGGCTACTCCTTTGGTTGCCAAGACACGGCTCCCTCTGCCGAGAAGTGAGCCATGAACTTCTCCCTCACCAGGACAGCCTCTCTGGAGGAGTTGTTTGCTGCCATACGACCCAGGTCTTGCAACGGCTCCACCACAGCAGGCGCCACACCTCTCACAGCAGGTGCCCCTCTCTCGTCCACACAGCGCAGAAAGTTGTGGAGAACACACGTTGCCTTCACACACTTCTCCGCAATTTCAGGACGGAGTTCTATGGCGCGCCGATACAACCTCCACTGTGAGGAGAGGATACCGAAGGCACCCTCCACTATCATCCGGGCCCTGGAAAGGCGATAGTTAAAGACACTCTTCTCTAAAGGGAGGAGGCGTCCAGGGAAAGGTCTCATGAGCTCACGCCGCAGCGGGAACGCTTCATCAGCCACAAAGACATGGGGCTGGGCTCCACGGTGTTCTCCAACAGGTAGAGGCTGGTCAGGAGGCAGATGGAGAGTCCCAGCCCGAAGAGCCTGACCAAAGGTGGAGTTGGCCAGAATACCACCGTCGCTGGTCCTCCCGTACCCCCCAACATCAATGACGCGGAAGCGATGCTCTGCATCCACAACCGCAAGGAGAACAATGGAAAAAGTTCCCTTGTAGTTGTGGAACATGGATCCTGAGTTGGGGGGTGCCTTCGTCTGGACGTGCTTCCCATCCAGAGCTCCACAGCAGAGAGGGAAGTTCCAGCGCTCCTGGAATCCCTCTGCGATGGACCGCCAGTCTTCAGTTGAAGGCACAGCCATGAAATCGTCCACTAGACAGTCCCAGATGGCCGTCGCTACCTGGGGGATGATCTGGCTCACCGTGGACACACCGACTCGAAAACTGAACGCGATGGTCCTGAAGGAGTCCCCGGTGGCAAGGAACCTGGACAACAGTGTTTAAAATGAGTATCTTTCTCCTCCCCTTTTGTGAGTGTGGACGCTTCATCTCTTTGCTCTTTAATGCTTTGCTTCTTTTATTGATTTTATTGATTTTTATGCTGATTTTTTCCCTTTTTTCCTTATGAGCTTACCTGCGATAGCTTCTGGACACTCATAGATCATTAGGACTAAAGTGTTCTTAACAGAAACAGCAACATTTTTATAGTTACCTTATCCTCAGCGCTCCGTGTGTCTGTGGCCTAGACACAGCTGAAGCCTGATTACAGCGTCTGGGCACCGAGCAGCCTCAATAGCCTGGAAAGGGGCTAACCGCTAGGCTAACTAGCAACAAGATGCCTTCCCTCTCCACAGATGACTACCACAGCCTCCTGCAGAAGATTGCAGTACTGGAGACAAAAATTCATCGCTTAGAAGTAAACGTGGAGGTAAATGGACTGTGTGGTAATGAAACAACCTTGCCTTTGATTCAAAACAATGGCGATGAGCAAGCTAGTACACAGCTAAGGAGCACAGATAACATGACCAAGAAAGTAGACTCTGTGCATTATTATAAATCCTCAAGTGATAATCCCCCCTTGGACTGTCTTGGTGCAAAACCAAGACATAAATCATGTCTCCTGGAAGGGGGAGGACGTACCACAGGCAGGGCACAGCGAGCTGAAATCTCTGAAACCGACTGGCTTTCACTTCCTATGAGACAGAGAAGCTCTTCTACCCCTGTATACGGGAGGAAACAGGACTGGACAACCGTGAATAGGAAGAATAACAACAAACCTCCAAAACAACTGAATGTGAAACTGCAGAACAGATTTGCTCCACTATCAAAGGACCCTGGATCTATATCGGACAACCATCCATCTAAAAGCAGCGAAGTAAGGTCTGAAAATCTGTTGAATAGCAAAAGACCACAGGGAAAGCTAAAGGCTAGGCCTGAAACTCTGATTGTGGGTGACTCTGCCGTAAAGGATGTACAAAGGATGTGCGGTAAGAACACTAAAGTCCTCTGCTTTCCTAAGGATATGGTCAACAACCTGAAGGAGAGAATTCTTCAAATTGATGATGAATATCCAACTGTGACAAACATTGTTCTGCATACAGGGTCAAACGATGTGTCCAAACAACAGTCGGAGGTTCTGAAACGGGACTTTACTGGATTATTAAATACTGTAAACTCTCTGAATGCAGCTGTATTCATCAGTGGACCTGTACCGCCGGTCAGAGGAGGAGACGAGAGATTCAGCAGGTTGTTTACACTGAATAAATGGCTTATATCAGCATGTGCTGACCACTCAGTGCATTTTATCGACAACTTTAATATTTTTTGGGAACGCAGGCATCTGTTCAAAGCAAATGGATTTAATTTTAACAAGTCAGGGGTGAAACTGTTCACCTCCAACTTGTTTTATTCCATACGTCATCCATCTGTGCTTGGTGCCAAGGCTGAGATAAACGAGGAGTTATCTCATAAAGAGGCACAAACAGTACTCCAAGAACAGACAAAGCCCAGCAGAAACCTTGAGGAGGAGCTCCATTTGCCCCCACCCGGGAAGAGCCTCAGAAAAGAGAGACATCTAAGGCATCTGAGGAAGAGCCTCAGAAAGGAGAGACATCTAAGGCAAGAAGAGGGGTCCCTATTTGCCTCCAACTCTCTCAACAACACCAACGACCAGGACAAGGGACCACGACCTTCCCCAGTCCCCCAAACCCCTGACAGGCCATCACCCTCCTCCCCCTCCCTTTCTCCCTCCTCCCCACACCTGAAATTCACTGAGGAGATGATGGAGCGGGTCAATGCTGGGCTCAGATCTACCCCCCGTCCCAATCCCTTTTTGTCCCCCATAAACCCCCCACCAGAGCGGCCAAAGGTTCGCCATCGAGCCCCACCCTCAACAGAGCAATCGAAGTCACATTGCCCAGCCTCGCCCCCCTTAGTTCCTCTTCATGCCCTGTCTCCGCAGTCTGATGTGTGATGTGTGAAGGGTCCGGGCTGTGAGGATTATGGCAGTGGTGACTTTTCCCAGGAGAAGCTGGGACCCTGTTTACTAGAAGGTTTTAAAATTTCTGTACTTTTAGGTGACAGGAGACATGTGGCCTGGTCAAAACACAGAGAGCTGCACTCTAAAAGATCTTTAAACATAGTAAACATACCTTGTGTGCCACAGACTGCTCCCAAACACGAGGGGACAAGTAATACCTCTAAAACACTTAAGTTGGCTTTATTAAACTTTAGACCTTTAGCTGGGAAAACATTTTTAATTAATGATTTAATCACTGAGCACAGCCTTGATTTTATGTTTTTAACTGAAACTTGGTTGGACCAAAGTAACAGTGGAGCTGTTCTCATCGAGACGACCCCTCCTAACTACAGTTTTATCAGTGAGGCCAGGGTGAGCAGGAGAGGAGGGGGGGTTGCTGTCTTATTTAATGAATCATTTCAATGTAAGCAGCTATCTCCTGGAAGTTTTCAGTCTTTTGAATATGTGGCTTTACAGCTGAAGGCCCCATCCAAAGTTGTGTTTCTTAATGTTTACAGGCCTCCCAAATACTGCACAGACTTTTTTAATGACCTCAGTGAACTGCTGTCTGTGATCTGTGTTGATTTTGACTGTGTAATTATTGTTGGGGATTTTAACATTCATGTGGACAACCCTCAGGACAAAGGGACTAAAGACCTGAGTAACACTCTGGGCAACTTTGGGCTGACTCAGCATGTAACAGAGGCCACACATAATAGAGGACACACTCTTGACCTACTGATCTCCAAAGGCCTGAGCATTTCAACGGTTACTGTGTCTGATGTGGGCCTGTCTGATCATTACTGTGTTTTCTTTGAAAGTAAAATCTCAGCCCACACAAATATATCAACAACAGTGATCACAAAACGGTGTATAACTGAACACAGTAGTGCAATTTTTAACCAGGTCTTCCCATTAACACCTGACCTGTCCAGAGGGTCAGTCAATGAGCTCGTCAATAGCTTCAATGCTAACATGTTAAATGTAATGGACACTATTGCTCCCATTAAGGTGAAGGTTATCTCTGGAAGGAAAAAGTCTCCATGGAGAAACTCCACACTGGTGAAAAATGAAAAAAGAGAGTGTAGGAAAGCTGAGCGCAGATGGAGAAAAACAAACCTCCAGGTTCATTATGACATTTATAAAGAGAAACTTCACAATTATAATTTACAACTGAGGAATGCAAGGAGGTCCTACTTCTCTGACATCATCACTAAAAACAGCCATAATGCTCGGGTCTTATTTTCTACAGTTGACAGGCTAATAAACCCTCCTGTGTCAGTGGCAGCTGAACTTCATTCGACCATGGCCTGCAATGACTTTGCCAAATTCTTCACAGAAAAAATCCAAAAAATTAGACAAGCAATTGGTACATCAACAGCAGATCCAGGATATGTACTGTGTCCACCAAAAAAATGTTTAAACACCATGAAACAGTTTCACCCTATTAACAGCAAAGACCTGGAGGACATCTTAGGTAAACTGAACTCCTCCTCCTGCTGTTTAGATGTCTTGCCAACAAGTTTTTTCAAAAAGGTCTCAAAGACTTTAGAGTCAGACCTGTTACAGATCGTCAACTTTTCTTTATTATCAGGTGTGTTTCCAGAATCACTAAAAACTGCTGTAATCAAACCTATACTGAAAAAGGACAATCTTGACAAGACACAAATGAACAACTACAGGCCGATCTCAAATCTCCCATTTTTAAGTAAGATCATTGAAAAAGCAGTTTCTCAACAGCTCAGTTACTTCTTAAAACAGAATAATTGCTACGATGCCTTCCAGTCAGGTTTTAGACAGAACCACAGCACTGAAACCGCTCTGACCAAAGTGTTTAATGACATATGTCTGAATACAGACAGTGGAAAAATGTCAGTCCTAGTTTTACTGGATTTCAGTGCAGCATTTGATACAGTTGACCACAACATATTACTCAAACGACTGGAGAACTGGACAGGTCTTTCAGGAACTGTACTAAACTGGTTCAAAACATACTTAGAAAACAGGAAATACTTTGTATCAATAGGTAACTTCACATCTGAACAGACAAGTATCACATGTGGAGTTCCCCAAGGTTCCATCTTGGGACCCCTTCTGTTTAACATCTACATGCTCCCACTGGCACAGATTATAAACAACAAAATAAACTATCACAGCTATGCAGATGACACACAAATATATATCACAATGTCACCAGGAGACCGAGGCCCTGTACAGGCTCTTGGTAAATGCATTGAGGAAATCAATGACTGGTTGTGCCACAATTTTCTCCAGCTAAACAAAAACAAAACTGAGGTAATAGTCTTTGGCGCCAAAGAAAAACGATTACAGGTCACCAGAGAACTTCAATCTATACATCTAAAAACCACAAACCAGGCGAGAAATTTGGGTGTAGTGATGGATGCAGACCTAAACTTAGAAAAACACATTAAGACAATAACAAAGTCAGCTTACTATCACCTCAAGAATATTTCAAGGATAAAAGATCTGATGTCTCAACAGGACCTGGAAAAACTAGTCCATGCATTCATCTTTAGTAGGCTTGATTACTGTAACAGCATCTTTACAGGTCTACCTAAAAAATCAGTCAGACAACTACAGCTCATTCAGAACTCTGCTGCTCGAGTCCTCACTAAGACCAAAAAAGTGGACCACATCAGTCCAGCTCTGAGGTCTTTACACTGGCTGCCTGTCCGTCAGAGGATAGACTTTAAAGTTCTGATGCTGGTCTATAAAGCTCTGAATGGTTTAGGACCAAAATACATCAATGACCTCCTGACCCAGTATGAACCTTCCAGATCCCTCAGGTCATCTGGATCCGGTCTTTTATCAGTTCCCAGAGTCAGAACCAGACACGGAGAAGCTGCATTCAGCTTTTATGCTCCTTATATCTGGAACAAACTCCCAGAAAGCCTCAGATCAGCTGAAACACTCAGTTTATTTAAATCCAGGTTGAAGACTCACCTGTTCTCAGCTGCATTTGAATAAAGCACCAAATCCACACTTTTAAGCTTAAATTTCAAAATTTACATTTAACTACTGATTTTATCTACTGTTCTGATTTTATCTGTTTTGATTTTACATACTGTTTTGTTTGTTTGTTTGTTTGTTTGTTAGTTAATTAATTAGTTAGTTAGTTTATTTGCTTGTTTTAATCAATTTTAAATCATGCTTTTTATTTGTTCTTGTTTCTAATGTCTCTGTAAAGCACTTTGAATCACCTTGTTGTTGAATTGTGCTATACAAATAAACTTGCCTTGCCTTGCCTATTATGTGTACTGCAGTTACAAAATACATTATAGAAATTACAAAATTACAAAACATAAATCTTACATAAAACATTTTGTAATTATAAGGATAATTACATGATATATATTTGATATAATCTAGAACAATCTGCCGTGATCATAAACAAATATTCAACTATCCCAGAATTAAACCAGGTCTAAATGAAAAAAGGAGTGAGTATCACTACAAAGATTAACCCACATTGGTCCTAGTACAAGTTTGATATCAGCAAACACCGAGAGCATACCTATGACACCACAGCCATGCTATCATTCAAACACTGATAACAGCATAAATCGAATTAAATCGGGACTTGATGAGACCGTCTGAGTATCACTACAAATATTATGAAGTCGTCTCGTACCAGTTTGCTATCGGTAAACACCGAGAGCATTCACTGTTAGCATAGCACATCCATGTTAGTATACACTGCTAACATGGATGTGCTATGCTATCAGTAAACGCCGACAGCATTCACTGTTAGCATAGCACATCCATGTTAGCAGTGTATAAATGGATGGTTTAGCATATATTAGCACAGGTATCAATAAAGGACTACCGTATTAAACACTTTTACTAACCTCAGGCAGATGGACAGGCGCTCTGCTGGTGGGATTGAGCGCCTGTAATTGGTGTCTAGGCGGGCAATTCTGGGACCGACGCGGGAAAGCAGGTCCTCAAACTGGCCGAGTGACAGACGATGATATCGCTGGAATCTGCCGTCATCCAGGCGCAGCTCCTGTAGCAAATGGTGAAACTCACCAAACTGCTCACGCGTCTCGAGGACCTGATGGACCCAGGTACGGCGAGGACGTCTTTTACGCCGCTGCTCTGCTCTCCACAGTAAATAGAGAAGGGAGACTCTCTCCTCAAGCGCTAGCTCGACACCTGCCATCTTGCAAAGATACCGGTCTTGCAAAACTTCCTCCCACATCCCTCCCACATTTCCGGTTCACGCGCGTTAAAATATGATATTTTGGGGCGCGATGGATTTTTCTTGAACACGCGTAGAGGTGCGAATGTGCACGCGTCAAGTTAGGGGCGTTTGGGGCTTTTTTCACGCGCCCATCGCGTTCGGTGTGAACACACCGTTAGGGACTAGTAAAGCGCTATATAAATACAGGCCATTTACCATTTATTTACCATTTTAGTGCATTAGCGCAGTTAGCTCGTTAACGTCTTGACGCCATCCAGCCCCACGCACGGGCGATCCGTGGTAACTCGTTAAGGGAGATTTGCCGCGTTATGGCGTTAACGTCATTTTAACGGGATTAACGCTGACAGCACTAGTGGGAACACAATGAATATGTGTTCCCACTATTCATTGATTTCACACCCCATCGTTGCATCCCTAATAAATATAAAAAATAGCCGTATTCTAATATTACAGATGTGACAGTGTTCAATATATATTATACATTAAGGATTCTTTCACTAAAATTAGCAAAAGTAGACCAATGTAAAGATACTGCACAGTTCCTTTAATCAAATGAAGACAGCAAGGACAACAAATTTGATCTGAAATAACTGAAATACAAGAGTGAATCGTGTTCAAAGTCATCCTCCTTCCTCTGATCTTTTGAGTCTAGTCATTAAAATATCAACACATACAAAAACCTCATCAGTGCTGTGCAGCAGTCTGTCAACCATACAGGGATCAAGTCCAGTGTGAGCAGATGGGATATCTGGCTACTGCACACCCTTGTAGTGCCACTCCACTGTTCCAGCATGGCCAGCCGAAGCACCTCGTTGCTGCATCCAGATTCATTCCCTTTTGGACTGATACAATAAACTAACTCTGGCTTTGGCTCCTAAAAGAAAGAAAAGAAAAAAAATATATGTATAAAATCAATGGACCAGTGTCTGCATTACATTTTAGAAGTACTTTGTTGAGGCATCAGATCTAAGCCTATCAAATCTGCAAACACATCAGTCATGGAAACTCCAATTTGCAACTCACAGGACCCACAGGATCCCTCAATAAACCACAAAGGTGAATATTTATATAGCTATAGGTAGTGTATACTGATTAGGTAAATCGCACAATTACACTGATGGTATTTCCTCTGTAACACAGGCTTATTGTTGACAATTACAATGCAGAATAGTATTACCAAAAAAGTTTTTTGTTTATTTGTGTTTGTTAAGCTTTATTTGCCTGCCTCTTCTACATTTAACTCAGTAAGTACAACATGTTTATACCTCCATCTGTGAAATGTAACTGTGTTGAGCTACATCTGACAGCTGTAAATTTGACACCTTTGACAGTTGTGGTCAGTGTCATTTATAGCAAGTCATTGCAACATTTGCTCATTTAGAAGTAGCTACCCCTCCTACTCACCTTTTCACTGCTGTATCTCCCTCAATTTTATCTTCATATTAGACGTTGATGGTTTTGCAGGGAAGCTGTGGATGAGCACTGTTGACAATCAGTTGGGTCTTCATGCCAGAACTGCCCCCTCAATTTCAAAAGCATTCTAGATTTCACACAGTCATACTCATCTTTTACACCCCATACACTCACATAAGCCAACAGATGCTCCCAGTGTAGAAGCCATTATACACCAAGCATGTGTGAAAAAACGACACAAAATCCCACATTTTCCAGATCTGAATCTCTCATGTAACATAACACAGAATGTGTCACGTTTTATGGAAAATTTTCCCTCACAAAACAAGATTCTGTCAGCTGGGTCGGATTGACCCAGGATCCCTGAGCAGTTATGAATTATATTATTATTGTATGTATATTTGGTGTTGCTGTCACACGGGAGTCAGGGGAAACCACGGGGATTTATTGTTGTTATTTCCAGACACTGTAAATAAACGGACTGTTTATCCGGTTGTTCAGTGATGACGCGACGAATCCTACTTCCTGGCCTAAAGTAGTCTGCGTTTAATATGGCTTTTGTGTTGTTAACATGTTTAATGTTATGTATTTTCTTCTATTTGATCTCAAAAAGCTCCTAAAACAGTCAGTGATCACTGTTGCCCTCTCTCGGCTTTTACTACCGCTAATCATTTATTTAAGCTCAGTTTTTAAAACCTTAGGATGTAACTACAGCCCAGCCCATGCAGCAGTATATGAATGACTAACCTCGTATTATGGATGGTGTTATGATATTTTGATACCATAGTAGCATTTACAGGATATTGTTTTATACAGGAAAACTGTTACTCAATATGGCCCATCTACTAGTTGTTTTTCTCTTTCTCTGTGACCCAAGAATTAAGGTGTAAGACTCACAAGCTGGTCCCCCAAGGTCGAAAACACCACAGAGATGAGACCACTTCCTTACTCCCATCCTCCCTTTTTCTTTATCTCCTGGAAAAGGCTCGTTAAAGGCTAGGTGGTTTGTTTCAGAATTCACTAATGAAAGAACTCTGTATTTTATGTCTAGGAGTGTATTTTGCTGGGATGATCATAAATTATAGCTGAACTGATAAACTACACAAGGGATACTTTGTTCAGAAGGCAGGAAGACGTTTCCTTATTTAGTCTGTACCGGTTTGAACTGGGAAAGCTGACACACGAACCTTTTTTCCTCTATATAAACTGCTGTGTATCAAATAAACCTTTGAGTCGATTGGGAAGGCAACCTAAAGCAGTCTCTGTTTTCTTGTTCTCCCAAGCTGCTCCCGAGCTCGTACTAACACGCTGAATGGCATACCTGAGTGTTACTTTAAATAATTAGGAATCTTAGAAGGAAAGGACAGAACTCTGCTTATCGCTCGTGCCTTGGAGGGAAAACCGGGATGGACATTTTTTCCTTCAATTTGGTGTCAGAAGTGGGATCCGCTGACAGAAGGTAAATATGCGTCTTTCATATTTATATAAAGACCTATTATACCTCTCTCAGTGATCGATCCATAAAAAAACGGGATATGCTGACGAAGTTTCACTTAGTGATCCAGAGAGATACACTGACGACTTCCTCAGTCCCCGAATAAAGTAAATTAACCCTTGTGTGGTGTTGGTGGACACAGGAAGTTGCCTGTTGTCTTGAATATTTTAATTTTGTTTAAAAAAAAAAAATAATAATAATAATTAATTGTTTAATTAAACGTACGTTAAAAAGTGAGAAGTTGCTCACTCAGAAAAAGTGACACAGGAAGTTGCCTGTTGTCTTGAAACGTACGTTAAAAAGTGAGAAGTTGCTCACTCACAGAAAGCTAGTAAATAATTAAATTTAATTTTGTTAAAAAAAAAAAAAAAAAAAAAAACGAAAGAAAACTGAACACGGGTCTCACAGACCCGATTACCATACAAGGGTTAAAAGCAGTAAATTAAAAGCAGAAAGACACAGGAAGTTGCCTGTTGTTTTACGAGAAGTTGCTCGTTAAGCGAGAAGTTGCTCGCTAAGTGAGAGTTGCTCACACAAACAAAAAATTGCTAGCAATAAATTTAAAGTGACCTCAGCTGTGCCGCAGCGAAAATACTAACATAAATCCTCCTAGCGTGTAAACCCCTCTGGAAATCACTGAACATGGGTCAGAATTATTCAAAGACCACCGACAGGTCCGATAAAAAATCTAAAGTACCTGTAAAACCAAAAAATTAATAAAATACAAAATAAAGTCTCAAATAACGGCTCAGTATAACTCCCATTTCCGGTTACGTGTAACCTACGTCCGCGAATCGGTGAAGACGTCCATGATCACGTATCCAGAACATGCGGGAGTGCTTATGTGACTGACTTTGTTTACAACTTAAGAAGTTCAATGCATTCTAATTTATTTCCGGAGCCTTATCCCGAACGATTATCGCCAGAAAACAGGTCAGTAGAAATGTTGAATATCATTTGTGATAAGAAAAGTAGTCTGCTTAAAAAGTCCTGTAGAAAATATATGACAGAATGCCGCGACGTGATACATCAAATGTTACCACTATGGAAAAAGGGACCGGAACCAGGTGTAGATGCTTTAACATCAAATAAAACTAGTGCAGGCTCTAGCAAAGAAAATAAATCTACTGCGGGAAAAGCTAGTCTTGCATGCTCAGCCATTCAGCCTACAGCCCCGCCGCCTTACGAAGATGAGACCGAATTAATAGTTGCTGCCGCAGCCACATGCAAACAACGTCAGCGCTTTGATCCAACCAGCTTAAAAGACAGTGACAAAAAACCTGAATCACATGCAACGGGTCTCAGCCACCTAATTGAACAAGATCAGGAAAAACAATATATACGCCGCGAGGAAGAATTAGCAGAACATAGAAAGAGAGAAAAACTTTTGAAAGAAGAATGTGAGGAACTTATGAAAAACAATTTAGACGACTATGAAGAAAAACTTTTGCATCAGGCAGTGTCCACAATAGACACCCACATGAAACGCCACGATATCGTAGCTAGAGGTTTAGAGGTAGCTAAAGAAATACCTGTTACCCGAACTTTAATAAAGACTTATCTAAAAGGAAAAAAGGAAAAACAAAGCCGGAATGACAAAGGTCCTCACGCCAACACTCGCGGTAGTAAACAAACAGACCCAAAGCATGATAAAGCATCCACAACTGCAGAGTTTTTGTGGGTAAATAATGACAAAATCACCAATTTCTTTAAGAATCTAAAGAAATTCCTGCTAACAATGTCCAGAGACAAAATTGACTTAAATGCAGTAACTATGTGTAAACAGAAGCCTGATGAATCTATCCTAGTATTCATAAAACGCTTTATGCACTGTTGGACAAGCTAGAGGTGCAAATTTAGCTCAGTTTTCCAGCAGCCGCAGACACCCAAAGCAAAAATGAATTTGTGTATTTAATTTAACACAAAGGGTGAAATGTTTGCTGACACTGATAACAGCTTATGTTTTCTCTGCCCTATGTACCGACATGATGGAGAAGGAACATCCTCTGTGTCAGCTGGACCCTCAGCAGAGAATGAACTCAACATCCTTTTTGTCCGGTACTCTATGTCACACACTGTGCCAAAAAAAAACGTGTACAGACGCCACTACCAGGTAATCCCATGACTGGGAGCCACACTTTTGTTTCTCTCACACTGTTCAACAACATGATAACTGCTCACACAAGTGAAGGTCAAACAGTGATTTTGTCACATAACTCAGACATAGGTTATGATATAACTACACCATGTCGTCACATAGATCTAACCTATCCTATCCACTGTACTATTTCTGCACTTATGTTGCCAGCTGAATACCAGAATATGACATTGTGGTCAAAAAGTGAGAATGATATAGGATTTATTGACTGTACACTTTATCACGTACACCTATTAAAACACAACAAGCCAGTATATGTCAAGCAACATCCCATTTCTGCCGAAAAAGCCGCAGCCCTAGATGTCATGATAGGAGATTTATTGACTACAGGAGCAATAAAGCCCACACTCCTGTCAATCCTGTGCCAAAGCCTAACAAACCTGGCGTATGGCGTTTCATACAAGACTTAAGGCAAATTAATGCAGTCAACATTCCTCTGCCACCTCTCGTTTCAGATGTTCACAGCATATTGACATGCATTGCATCACACATAGAAATAAGCAGTACACTTGGACTCGTTTGCCCCAAGGCATGATAGACAGCTCTGCTGCTTTCTCAATGGTGCTTCACTCCTCCAGGGCTGCACCCTGATCCACATGTGGATGACCTCCTCCTCTGTGCTGAAAGTGAAAAACTATGTCAAACTGCTACACACATGCTTCTCCAGCACCTCAAAAAGACTGGCCACAAAGCATCTGCAAAGAAAATGCAGTACTGTCAGACTTCTGTTCAATATTTGGGATTCACACTGTCTCACGGAAAACGTTCCATGACTGCAGACAGGGTCAAAGCTGTGACCTCCGTCCCTCGTCCCACTACACAGAAGGAAATGTCGTCCTTCTTAGGCATGGTGAACTATTGCAGACAGTGGATACCAGACTGTTCTTTTCATGACCACATTCTGCGTGACTGTTGTAAAAAAGACAAGCCTCCTCGAATACTGTGGTCCACAGAAATGACTGCCTCTTTCAATGCATTAAAGGGAGTGCTGATCTCCGCCACTCAAAGGTGCTGTCCGTGGTTGTTCAGGAATGCCGGCCTGCCTGAGGGCAGTAGCAGCTTGCTCTATCATGATAAGGGACTGCGAGAAGCTCACACTCTCACATGACACTATTCTATACACCAATCACCAGGTCACGACCATTCTAGCAAACATAACTACACAACATATGCAAATCTCACTATAAAAGCGAGCAGCACACCTGATTCGCCAGCACATTTATTGATCCTATGCTGTGTTCTTCTGACCGACAGGATGGCTCAGACAGGCTTGACGATCATGACTGCATGACACGTATACAGGAATCCACAGCACCACGTCCAGATTTAGAGCAAACACCTATCTCAGACTCAGCCACGGTTTATGTGGACGGGTCCTGTTCAAGGCCGAATGACAACTCATTTCTTTGTGGCTATTCAGTGGTGACATTGCCTGACATCATACTAGAGGCTCACTCATTACCATTTCACTCAGCACAAAAAGCAGAGCTCATGGCTTTAATACGCGCCTGTGAGCTCCATTTGGATAAGCGTGTGACAATTTACACAGACAGCCGCTATGCGTTTGGCGTCGTACATGACTTTGGCACATTGTGGAGACAGAGAGGATTTAGATCTGCTGATGGAAAATAAATTGCTAAATTCTGATTTTGTTCAAAGACTTTTTCAGGCTATACAGCTGCCATCGGCCGTTGCAGTTGTAAAAACGAAGGGACACAGTACAGCTGACACAGACGAAGCAACAGGTAATGCCTTAGCAGACGTGACAGCCAAGGCTGCAGCTGCATCACAGCTCCCACCTCCGCAGGAAGTATTATCTGTGCCCCTACAGCTGCCACTTGTTACACTCCCAGACTATTTAGAAACAAATGTTGATTTAAAATTTATACAAGAGCAAGCCTCTGCATCTGATTACACCTATTGGGAGAATAATGACTGTACCTTAGATGACAGAGATGGCTTATACAAAATCTTAAGGGTTTGATTGCCCTCCCATATTCCCTGCTGCCAGTCCTTGTCCGACATTTTCACGGTGTGAGTCATGTCGGACAAAGAGGGGTAATAGGGGCAATAAAATCAAGATTTGTAATTGAGAAAACATTGCATGCAGTAAAAAGCATATTAGCAACCTGTCTAACATGTGCGCGAACTAATGTAGGTAGCTCAAAAGCAAAACATCAGCATTTACCACAACCAGATTTTCCATTTCATACATTACAAATTGATTTCACACATATGCCAGCACAAGGAAGCATCAAGTACTTACTGGTAATAGTGGATCAATTTAGTAAATGAGTAGAAGCTTATCCAACCTCAAAAGAAACTGCAGAAGTAGTCTGTCAAAAGTTGAGCAATGAAATAATACCCAGATTCGGAATACCTCACCAGATTAACAGTGATAGAGGATCTTCATTCACATTAGAAGTAATTCAAAAGTGTGCTAAAACTTTAATGACCTGGGTCAAATTACTTACTCAAGTCCTGTGTGAGATTAGAATGACTCAATCTGCAGTAACCAAATTATCTCCATTTGAAATAAGATTATTTCCAACACCATGGTCAGCTTCCAGAGGGGCACCGCTAGTAGAAGGTGATGTATATTGCATTGTCCACTGATGTTCACAACCTGGTAGAAACACTGAATAATAACTATCAGAAAGTTTGTCTCTCTCAGCCTTTCCCCTCCACAGTTCCACCAGTGGAGACAAGGAGATGCATGTTGGAGAAGCCACTAAAACCAAGGACACTCTGGGAGGCCGCGCGTGTTCCAGCCCCAGACTGTACTGGCAGTGACGAAGAACCAGCATCCTCACGGACGGACAACCTCAGTGGATTCATGCCAGCAGGGTTAAGACCAGCCCAATCGGACCATCTCAGGCGTCGGATCAAGCAGACGACATCTCCGGCGAGCCAGCGCCCGGATCCAGAGCAAATAAACACACGGGTAGATGACATCTCAGGCGAGCCAGCGCCAGGATCCAATGTACATACACACACACAATCACTGATTAACACACAACGTCTGAAAGAACAACGACAAGGTACTCAAACATCCAGCAGGAACAGAAAGCCAAAAGTACCACATGATGTCTAACCTGATAAAGCCAGACTCATTTCATCCTGATAATGGAGAAAATGAAATGCCCATTGTCATCATACGACGCTTATTCTGTGTCTCTCGAACCTGGGACCAGGCCAGGAGACAACTGAAGAACTGTTTTTCTTATATACTTTCTTATATATTTAGGTTATTTATCATATCTATCGCATTAACCTTAGGATTTCTCTTTGCTATTTTGTATTGTAAACTGCAACCATGTTCACATTTCTGCAGGTCATATTTTGCTGACTATACCTCATGCCCCATTTTGCAAGACACCTACTTAATGCACTCCTCACGTTCCCTAAAATCAGTAAATAGCAACATAGACGCCACTAATAAACCATTTTATGCACCCTCTAGAACAGGAGCTAACGCCTGGTATGAAAATGCCAGAACAGCCGCTCGTGATTTAGGAAACAGTAACTGTTATGTCTGTTCAAAGGCTAATCCAGAACAGGTAATAGTAGGATACCCCATATCCGGTTTCCCCCTCACTGAGGGACTAGAGAAAATCGGCGGAGATAATGCTCTCTTTAAAGACACTTTACAGTTGACTCTGAGCCCTCTCGACTGCCTACTTAGACACACACACACACCAACTAACCCTGAGACTCCATTAGGCGAATTATTGAAGTTATCTAATGACACCGCAGGGACCTGCGCCCCAATGAAACGCCCTGAGAATAGGTTAAAGCCCTCACTGCCCTTAGGACAGATCCCTCTCCATTTTAATACTAGTATGATATGTCTGCGCAGACTAAAGTTAACTGGCCCAGACACACACATAGATTATACAAAGGATAACTATACATTCTTCTCTGACTCCCCAGGTGCACGCTGTAATGAGACATGGCTAGCTGTCTCTATGGCTGAAGTTTTATCATATCTGGAGGAACACACACACAGTTCAAGTTCGAGCAGAGAATCGATCATTGTTCCCCCAGAGGGTGTCTTAAATGATACTGACTGGGGGGAGTTAGTTAAATCACACATGGTCACGCGCCTGACCAGACCAATCCCACATGCTTATTGGTTGTGCAATAATACCCTTAGATTAGCTTTACCTGTTAATTGGACCGGTACCTGTGGTTTAGTAACCGTTGATGTATGCTGTACTTTCATTCCCAATAATACCGCTCCTAACGGTTCATTCACACAAGCTATGAATAAACTTGAAGCATTGCAGATAGAACTAATTGCCAATACAGGTCACGGTCAGTGGCTACATAAGTGGCTACAGGACACGTTTGGAAGATGGAAGGAACTAATTGTAGCCTTTGTAACCGTTGCAGCATGTTTTTGATGATTATTGTCTGTTGTGTGGTACCCTGTGTACGTTCAATGATAACCCGTATAGCTACTAGTACAGCTACTTCAATGTATTTGCAATTGGCACAAATTGACCCAGATTATGTGTCAGATGTCATCAATGATGATCCTGATGTATGTATTGAGCATTACATTGTAAATTACTCGATTGTCTAAGAAAAGAATGACGTTTTCTTCTCTTTCTTTTCTTCTTTTTAAAATTTTGATATTAAGCTTCCTCAAAGGACTAGTTACATTTATGATTTGTTTCACATTTATGATTTGTCTTTATATTATGTTATTACATTCTGTCTTTATACTATGTTATCATTTCATGATAAAAGGGGAGAACTGTTATGATATTTTGATACCATAGTAGCATTTACAGGATATTGTTTTATACAGGAAAACTGTTACTCAATATGGCCCATCTACTAGTTGTTTTTCTCTTTCTCTGTGACCCAAGAATTAAGGTGTAAGACTCACAAGCTGGTCCCCCAAGGTCGAAAACACCACAGAGATGAGACCACTTCCTTACTCCCATCCTCCCTTTTTCTTTATCTCCTGGAAAAGGCTCGTTAAAGGCTAGGTGGTTTGTTTCAGAATTCACTAATGAAAGAACTCTGTATTTTATGTCTAGGAGTGTATTTTGCTGGGATGATCATAAATTATAGCTGAACTGATAAACTACACAAGGGATACTTTGCTCAGAAGGCAGGAAGACGTTTCCTTATTTAGTCTGTACCGGTTTGAACTGGGAAAGCTGACACACGAACCTTTTTTCCTCTATATAAACTGCTGTGTATCAAATAAACCTTTGAGTCGATTGGGAAGGCAACCTAAAGCAGTCTCTGTTTTCTTGTTCTCCCAAGCTGCTCCCGAGCTCGTACTAACACGCTGAATGGCATACCTGAGTGTTACTTTAAATAATTAGGAATCTTAGAAGGAAAGGACAGAACTCTGCTTATCGCTCGTGCCTTGGAGGGAAAACCGGGATGGACATTTTTTCCTTCAGATGGATTATCTCAGTTGTTCTCCTGGCTGAAGTTTGGTCCTTTTACAGCATCCTGCCATGCGATTACATTTGTTCCTGACCACCAAGAACACTCACGTTAACTTTTATCGAGTGGAAAAGAAGTTAGCTTGTTTATATTATGCTAACATAGCTGTGTCGCTAGCGGTCACGTAGCACATCATTATATACCAGCTAGCCCAACTTCAGTAACCCTACAAATGTCACTGCTTTTTAGTTTTCTGTCTTCATTTATGCTGGAAGTGATAACAGAGCTGTACGTTTTAATTTGTTTCCAAAACCCCACAGTCAGGACATGCTATATTGTATTTAGATAGAAGCTAGCGAGCTAACTCCCAGCTAACTTCTAACTCCGTTAAATGTCATAAATTCCGTTTTCATGGATGCCTGGATGCTAAACTCAATTGTTACACCTGGTAGAGCAGAACGCTGATCGATTTATTAAAGATGAAAGACTTTAGACAGTTTTTCAACTCTCAGTAATGCCATAGTGATCATTTGATATATGGACCTGCAGCGGAGTTTAGGTCCAGACACGGCTAGTGACATCAGACTGAACAACCGGATACACAGAGCACCGCGCCTGGGTCCTCCTTCCCCACATCCCCACGGTCTGCCATGCTAAACCATGACAGATTCAATCAACATCAAGCAATTCTGAGGTGGTCCTGATGTTTCTAAACAGGAAGAAAAGGAGATTGTGGGTTTATCCACTCTCACAAGAAGGCAGCTGCAGGGAGAATTCCTTTGTTTGATCCAGGAGTTGAAGCTGTATCTCAACTACTTTCGCACATGTTTCAGGATGTCAGTGGGGCAGTTTGAAATCTTGTTGGCAGAGTTGGGACCTTGTTTGAGGAGATAGAGAAATAATTTCAGAGAGCTGATTGACCCGGTGCAGTGTCTAGCAGTGTATCCGAGGTATTAATTTACTATTTCCATATCATTGTATATTCCATACCAGTGCAACTTTTGAGCTATGAGCTCATGTGTTGGCAAATGCAGTGATCTGATTGGTCGCATCTGTTTATTCTCATCTGAGAAATCTGAAAAATCAAGCATGGTTCAAAAAAATAATGCTGTCCAGCTAAATTACGTGGCCGGTGTGAATGTCTGCATTAAGAACAAGTGAATCTGACCTGGGTGGCATTGTGGCTTCAGTGTGGTGAATTTCATGACAAAGTTACATACACAGACACACACACACTCTCTCTCTCTCTCTCTCTCTCCCTCTCTCTCCCTCTCTCTCGCTCTCTCTCTCTCTCACACACACACACACACACACACACACACACACACAAACAACACAGGGAAATTGCAGATTTATGTATCTGTGCATTTTCATATTTTGCTGTTCCAGGTGTTATATCTTTTCTTACAGTTGCACCTGTTCCTTTTTTTCCTGCCAGTTAGCTGACAACAATGCAATACCCTGGATACAAAGCAGTTACTTTTGGTGCATCCCTGTGTACTGACTGATTTTTTTATTGAATAATACGTTGTTTTGGGAAAGGGTTAAGACCATTTCACACCATTAGCATTCTTTACAGTGGTTTTTTTTTTTGCTGTGTCAGACCACCACATTTTCATTTTGTTAACTATAGCAGTAAAAAGTAATGCTTTTTGGAATCTGTATCATTTCTACGTTCTGTTTTACGGAATCTCATCGGCACAAAGAAATAATGATAACAGCAAGAACAAATATTATACAAATATTAATCCTCAAATTTCTGTCAGGACGTCATTCACTCATTCTGCCATTTCTTTCTCTGATACTGTAATTTTAGAGCCAAACACTTCCACTTGCTGATTCAAGTCATCAGAGTGTGTGTTCCGTCAGCACTCCAGCCTTCTTTTGAATCCAGCCTAATTTACCTTTACCTGTAAATTTAAACAGGGGTTCTATTAAGTGGGTTAAAGCTCATTTAGTGCTCCAGGAGAGTAGAAAAGTGTAGTATAAGAATCAGTCCATTTACCATTTAATTTATGTACCACACAATTTTTCACACCTGTGACACCCTGGGACACCTTGTGCCCAAATAACTATAAAATAACAGCCAAAATAACTACCAGGACAGTGTTACACAATTTTAATAAGAAAACAGGAGAGACTTTTTCTTCCCACCACCCCTGGTATTCATCCTAGCTCAGACACAGGAAAAACTAATGAATAATTTTAACCTCCTCTGCAATCCACTTTACATTCTAGTGCACCTTTTAAGATAAGAACTTATTGTGTACTTATTCATTACTCTTAACCCGCCTATTGTGTTCACCCCCACCCCCTTACTTCAGTGTTCCGGTCACAATTGACCAGTCTGTTTTAACTTTCTATGGTGACCACTTTTGACCTGGAACACCACAGATGTAACAAAGCTGATTAAAACACTCAAAATTCAACGAAAGAGGTGGTCATCACTGTTATATGTTCAAGTGCATAGTGTAGAGGATGTCATAAGGCCACGAGGCAATTGGATGTAATATTAACTACTAAGGATCAGGTGGTCCCTGTTACCTGCTTGGATAAAATGGGCCCCAGACCTCTGTTTGAGGCATTTGTCTGCAGGGTGGGAAAAGTTAGTCTCTGTGGGGAGCAAGTTTTTTTATTCACCTGCACAAACGACACCTGGCACCCCTCCATCCACTGGACCAGATCCTTTTGGGTCAAGTCAGTTAAGGGTCTGGTCAGGTCCGCGAAATCACTGGTAGTAGCCAGCCAGCCCCAGGAACCGCCTCACTTCCTTTTTGGCCTTGTGACATGGGCAGGATGCAATGGCGGCCATTTTCTCTACCTTTGTATGCACTTGCCCGCCTCCAGCTGCACACTTCTTCGGGTTGGCTGTGAGCTTCGTCTTCCACAGGGACTCCAGGACCACGGCCACCCGCTGCACATGCTTCACCCAGGTCTCACTGTAGATGATAACATCATCCAGTTAGGCGGCAGCATATGCAGCATGAGGACGCAGCACTGGGTCCATGAGGCGTTGAAATGTGGCCGGAGCTCCAAACAAGCCAGACCAAAGTGTGACAAATTGGTGCACACCATATGGAGTGGAGCAGGCAATTTTTTCCTTGGACTCTGCAGTCAAGGGAATCTGGGAGTAGCCCTTGGTTAAACCCAGTGTCGTAAAAAAGCGAGCAGTGCCAAGCGATAAGCATCAAACTGTCACACCTCATTCACCTTGTGGCAGTCAACACAAAATGGTGCTCTATGAGAATCATGGACTTTAACGTCTGACTCAGCTGCTCCACCAGCCCATGAGTCTGAGGGTGGTAGACGTCCGAAAAGATTTAATGCCCAATAACTCATACAGTTCCTTTAGTATGCCAGACATGAACAATGTACTCTGATCAGTCAGTATCTCTTTCAGGATGCCGACTCAGGAGATGACCTGAAACAGCACCTGTGCCACACTCTTTTCATAGATGGTGCACAGCAGCACTGCTTCTGAGTATCACATTGCATAATCCACCAGAACTAATAGAAAGTGATAGCACCAACCTTCTGATCAGTAGATGCCCTGCTCTACCTCCTGAGCTACAGCCTAATCCCATTCTAAATTGCCCATAGTGCATGCAAATGGTTGTCTGGCTTTTTGTGTTAGCCATTGCAACAGATTGGAGATTTGTCCAGGGTGTAACCAGCATTTCGCCCCATGGCAGCTGGGATAGGCTCCAGCCCCTCACCCCCCAAACCTGAATTAGATAAGCGGAAGAAAATGGATGGATGGATGAACTAGAGATTCTGAAAGTAGAATGAGAGGGGGAGCATTCAGCTATCAGATCTCTCATGTGGATCCTGCTCTGTTTGGATTCAAGAGACAGATATCCTTTCTACTTTTAAGATTAGGGTTGTAGTAAGGGTTGGATCATGGATTAATCCCTTAATTATGCTGTTACAGGCACAAGCTGCTCGGGAGTTTCTACGATCCACTGAGCACTTCAATCTTTTTTTCACTGTGTGGCTTTATTCCCTTATTGCATGTCATTAACTTGCCTACTTACTTCTGTACTTTGTGTTTTCTCCTGTTTAATGCTGTGCTTCACTTCTGTCTCTTTTCTTTCACCCCTCAACTGATTGCAGTAGAGGCTTGTCCTTCCCTGTGCCCAGTTCAGCTAGAGGTCTTTTCCTATTCAAAGGGAGTTCTTCCTCCAAAGATAAATCAACATTCAAGGTGGCAAAAAGAGTAGGGGTCACAAACTGACAAAAACCATGTTAAATATGGAGATAGGATGAGGTGGGGGAAACAAATGAAGGGAATCTAATGATTTCAAGTTTTAAGATTATTAAGTTTTAAGATTTAAAATGCTTCAAACAAAGAGAGGACAGATTCTGAAATCTGATAAAAGGACAGTAGTTGCAGCTGTCAGCACATTGATCATTGTAACGGCCCAGAGCTGCATTCCTGACTGATCCACCGTTCAATAAAAAAAATAATGTCCCTGTCTCTGATGTTCCCCAGCTGTTGAATAGAAACTGGAGGGGGGGAAAAACCCAATTTACTCCCCTCGTGAGAGTAGGTGTTCTTTCTCTTGATATCTGTGTCTAGCCTGTGTGTCCATATTTTTCTTTATGCATATGTCAGTTGAAGGTGATTCACATCTTGACATCATTGCCTTTTGTCATCACACAGACTTCACACATCTACGGGCATTGCAGCGCGTTGTGTTTGATTGCACTTCAAAACAAAAGACTAAACGTGTCACTGTACAGCTGAAAAAGCTGCAAACAAGAATGGGAAAGGACACGAGAAAGTGAGAAGCTGGGAAAGTAGAGCAAACTTGAATTGTAGTTTTTGGCACACAGATGAAGTTATTTTTGTATAAGATGATAAAGTAACACAAGGTATGTTACCTTGGGAAAGCATTATTTGGCTTAATGACCATGTTGCGATGTAGCTCTAGTATTTTTTTTTATACCCTGTCATAAATGCATGACAGGGTATGTATGTCATGTATTATTTATTTGTTTTGTTTTTGTACAAATCTGGTTATAGCATCACCACCATCACCAATTCAACACCCAGTGACATTTGAATTATAGTCACAAACTCTATGGGCAGCACTGCCTTGCTTTCATTGCTCTCCCATTGCTTTCTCTGGCATCAGATGCACCCACATGGAGGCTGTGCATTCAGAACAAAGGGTAAGAAAGTTTATAACCCAGCTGTTACGTTCTGTGAGGCTGTGGGAGTGTGTGGGTGGGGTGTTTGCCCACTCTCCCCGCCTCCACCCCTCTTGCCACTCCTACCCCTCTCTGTCTCTCTCACTCTCCTCTCTCCCCAGGACACAGCTGCTGCTGATTAGCCTCGTTTGCCACCTGACTCCAGTCAGCAATCATCCTCTGAGGCTATTTAAACTGGGGATGAGCTGTGAGCAGGGTGGCTTTTTTCCTCGGTGGCTCTATGCGTTTCGGTGCTAGATGTTGGACAGACAGCCTCTTTCTGACCAGTGAGCAGACGGGCTTGTGGGCCCTGAGAGTGTCTCCCCGTGGTGGGGAGTAGGGTAGGAAGTGTGGGAAGTGCCTCCTTTTTTTATTGTGTTTGTTTGGTAGTCTTCCTGCCTTTCGTGGCTGCGAACGTTTTCTTTGTTTCTTTGGCGTTGTTGGTAAGACGGCGTTGCCGGCCCTTTAAGTTAATGTTAATGTCGTTTGTAATCCACCTGTACCATTTCGTAATAAAGTTCTATTAATACAGAACAACTCTGTCTGTTTTCCTTTTCATTCTGATTCCGGACTCATTTGTTACTGGTCCCCTCACTCATATGCCTAGACCCCTTCGGGGGGAACGTAACAATGTGGGGGCTCGTCCGGGATATGAATGGAAGGAAAATAGAGTTTTTGTGAGTTGTTTGCCGGTGGCCTGGTTAGTTGTATTGTATCGGCTGCGCTCCCTCTCCAGTTAGCAAAAGGGGAGTGTCTAGCTGAGCGTAAGCTCCTCCTTCAGGCACTCATTTTTTATTTTTCCTTTATTATTTTCGGAGTAATCCCGGGTGGGGATTAGTTCCCTGTCGGGGGTAGGCTTGTCGGTGCTTTGTGCACTTGATGCTTAGCCTTTAAAGTTGCCTCGAGCCTGGCACACTCCAGAAGCTAACTAGGCTAAGATTTTAGTAGGCAGGTCTGGGGAGAGGGTCGGCGGTACTTTTATTTATTGGTTAACCTCTGGCCACACTTTTCCCGCCTGTTTTCTCATTTGTGTATTGGAGGTGGTGCTTCTTTGTTGTTATTGTTAGCCTCAGGTAGTTTTTTGTTTTTAGAGTTGATGGCTACCTTTGATATTGCCGTGTTTAAGAAAAACCCCTCGCTTGTCCAACTGGACGCCTGTAGGAAGAGGGATTTGCATGAGGTGGCATCAGGTTATAGCATTTCTGTTTCCACAGCTCTGCGTAAGGCTGAGCTGAAAGCTGCTCTTGTGTCTGGCTTGGTGGAGAAAGGGATAGTGGCCTTGCCAGTATCTGCCAGTCCACTTGAGCATGGGGCAGCGTCTCAGCCTGTTCCGCAGGCGTCAGCTCAAGCTGTAGGTCCATTGGTGTCGACACCTGTTGATCAGGGGCTGCCTGAGGACAAACCCATGACATTGCCTCGCTTCGAACCCCTCTCCATTGAATCAAGTGAAGGCTCGAAGCAGGATGCTAAGCTCCGTGTACGCCTGGCTCGTCTCCAGTTAGAAAAGGAGGACCGTGAGAGGGAGTTCCAGCTAAAGAAAGAGCTGGAGCTTAGGCGTTTAGACGCAGAGCTTGCTAGAGCCAGAGAGGTCGAATTGAGGAAGGTGGAGGTGGAGGCAGAGACAGCTGTGAGGTTGCGACAGCTGGAACTCCGGCAGGTTTCCCTTCCTCCGACTGCCTCCATTCGTCAGGCAGACACCCCGTTTGACGTAGGGAAAAACAGTCGTCTGGTTCCGATGTTCCGTGACACTGAGGTCGACAGCTACTTCGAGTCGTTTGAACGAATAGCCACAGCCTTGCACTGGCCACGGGATTCATGGGCCATTTTGCTCCAATGTAAGCTGGTGGGTAAGGCTCAAGAAGTTTGTTCCTCGTTGTCAGCTGAGGACAGCTTGGACTATGACAAGCTGAAAAGGGCTATCCTGCTGGCCTATGAGCTGGTCCCAGAAGCCTATAGGCAGCGTTTCCGGGGGTTGAGAAGATGTCAGGGTCAGTCCTATCTTGATTTCGCCAGGGAAAAAGGTGTTCTTTTCGATCGGTGGTGTGCGGCCTGCAAAGCCACTGACCTGGCTTCGATCCGGGAACTAATGCTCATAGAGGAATTTAAGAACTGCATTGCTGAGCGCATCGCGGTATATATTAATGAACAGAAGGTTTCCTCGCTACAGCAGGCTGCGACGCTGGCTGATGAGTTCGCGCTCGTCCATAAAACCAGTGTCAGTAGGTATGACCGGCGCGATGCCCCAGTGAAGGCTGGCGAGGTGCCAGTTGCACAGCACCCAAAGAGTGAGGTACTTGTGTTTCGTCCCAAGGCAGACCGAAAGTGTTTTTTCTGTTTTAAGTCTGGCCACCTGATCGCAGATTGTGAAGCTTACAGACGGAAACAATCAGTCTCGTCTTCACGTAAACCAAAAGGGGTTGGGCTGATTAAAACCATGCCTCCTGTCAGTAGGCCCCCTTCCCCTGAGACCCCGGATGAGTGTTTTAAGCCCTTCATTTTTAAGGGGATAGTTTCGCTTTCTGGTAAGACCGAGGATAAGCGTGAAGTGACCATTCTGCGTGATACTGGTGGCTCACAGTCCCTCATACTAGCTAGTGTGCTTGAATTTAATGAGAAGTCTGACTGTGACTCTAGCATCATTGTAAGAGGTGTTGGAATGAGTTTTGTGCCTGCTCCCCTCCATCGTATCTGGGTACAGAGTGAGCTGGTGAGTGGTTTCTTCTCAGTGGGTGTGCGGCCTTCTCTCCCGATTAATGGGGTGGATTTTATAATGGGAAATGATATCGCGGGTGGGAAAGTTTACCCTACCCCTGAGGTGACCAACAATCCTGTTATAGAGCCTGTGTTAGATGCTCTCAGCCTGCAGCACCCGGATGTGTTCCCGGTGAGCGTTCTGACTCGTTCACGTGCCCAGCAACAAGGTGGGGGGTTGATTTGTCAGAATCAGTGATCGGCTCTATTCTAGAGAAGGATGTGATGCCCTGCACCGATGAGGGAGATAATGGAGCCTTAGAGTTAGCTCACAGTGTGGTTGAGCCAGCTCCTGTGTCTGGAGCTCCTTTTCTGCTCACCCGGGAAGCACTTGTGAAGGCTCAGAAAGAAGACCCTTCATTAGTTCAGTGTTTTACCGCAGCAGCTCAGGATAAGGGAGGTGAGGGGAGCAAGAGGCAGACATTCTTCGTTTGGGAAGGTTTATTGATGCGCAAGTGGACCCCAAGGCCTGGAGAAGACTGGAGCGTAGTGCGGCAGTTGGTGGTTCCGACCAGTCTGCGGTGGCATGTGCTGCAGTTAGCACATGATCACGCATGGTCAGGTCATTTGGGTGTCACTAAAACATATGACCGTATACTGCAGCATTTCTTTTGGCCGGCAATGAAAGCAGATGTAGTGCAGTTTTGTAACACCTGTCACACTTGCCAGCTTGTGGGTAAACCGAACCAGGCGGTGCCCCCCGCCCCCCTACGTCCTATCCCTGCTGTCGGTGAACCTTTTGAGCATATCCTGGTAGACTGTGTTGGCCCCTTACCAAAGATGCGGGCAGGGAATCAGTTCTTGTTAACCATAATGTGTGTGTCCACTCGATACCCAGAGGCGATTCCTCTGCGGAAAATCACGACAGCAAGCATTACCAAAGCACTAGTCAAATTCTTTACCACCTTTGGCCTCCCGAAAACCGTGCAGACAGATCAGGGTACCAATTTCATGTCCAGGGATTTTAATCGGACTCTACGGTCCTTTGGAGTTTCTCATTCTGTGTCTAGTGCTTATCACCCAGAGTCACAAGGTGCACTGGAGCGGTGGCATCAAACTCTCAAGGCGATGTTGAGTAAGTATTGCCACGACACCGGAAAAAGCTGGGATGAAGGGGTCCCTTTTGTATTGTTCGCTATATGTGATGCGAAGCAGGAGTCTTTGGGGTTCAGCCCAGCTACCCTGGTGTTTGGACATGACGTGCGGGGTCCGCTAAAGGTGCTGAAGGAGAGTTTTCTCAGTGGTTGTGTGCCTAAAACTACTGTGGTGGAGTTTGTAAAAACATGCAAGGACAGGTGGCAACGGGCTACTTTGTTAGCAAAAGAGGCTCTCTGTGTATCCCAGGCAAACATGAAAAAACGATGTGATCAAAAAGCAGTGGAAAGACAGTTCCAGCCTGGGGACCAAGTTCTTGTGTTGTTGCCCGTGCCCAGTTCTGCCCTCATGGCTCGTTTCTCAGGCCCCTATGTGATAGTGAAAAAAGTGTCTGACACCAACTATATTCTCAACACCCCAGAACGCAGAAGGAAGACTCGCCTATGCCATGTCAACATGTTGAAACCATACCATACCAGAGACACCAGCATGACAGAATCATCAGACACTGCTGGGACGGCTGTCCCCGGTTCAGTCCCTGTTGCCCTGCTAAGTGTTGGAGTTAAGGGTGATGATGATCTGGGTACCCTTTCTGAGGGACAGCAATGTGGGCGGTTATCAAATTCTGTTTTTTTAGCTAAGGCCGAGGCCAACCTATCTCACCTTCCTCCGTCCCAGTGTAAAGAGGTACTTGACTTGCTGCACTCCTACCTGTCTCTTTTTAGTGACGTACCCTCGCGTACCCACGTTTGTGAGCATGACATTGACGTTGGAGACGCAATCCCAATCAAGCAGCATGCATATCGTTGCCCCTTCGCCAAACGTGAGGTCATGAAAGAAGAAGTTGAGTACTTAGTAGAAAACGGCTTGGCACAACCTAGTTGTAGCCCCTGGAGCTCCCCATGTCTACTAACACCTAAGTCTGATGGCACACCCCGTTTCTGCACAGATTATCGGAAGGTAAACGCTGTAACGGTCTCTGACTCTTTTCCGCTTCCTCGTATGGAAGACTGCATTGACATCATCGGCCCTGCCAAATTCATCACCAAACTCGATCTCCTTAAAGGCTACTGGCAGGTGCCTCTCACTCCCAGAGCTTCAGAGATTTCTGCATTTGTCACCCCTGACCACTTCATGCAATACACAGTAATGGCCTTTGGCATGAAAAATGCCCCAGCTACTTTTCAACGACTGATGCAGTTGGTGTTGGGAGATGTGCCCCAGTGCAATGTGTATCTAGATGACGTGGTGCTATACACAGACACATGGGCAGATCATATGTCCCTTCTGAGGACAGTGTTTCAGCGGCTAGCCGAGGCCTCGTTGACCCTCAATCTCGCTAAGTGTGAGTTTGGTAAGGCAACCGTCACTTACCTAGGTAAGCAGGTGGGGTTTGGGCAGGTCCGCCCAGTGGAGGCGAAGGTTGCTGCAATCCTGGACTACCCGAGTCCAGCCACCAGACGGGAACTAAGGCGGTTCCTAGGGATGACCGGATATTACCGGTGTTTCTGTAAGAACTTTTCTGTGGTCGTGACCCCGCTAACCAAACTGTGTAGCCCAAAGGTGCCTTTTGAATGGTCAGTTGAATGCCAGCATGCCTTTGAGTCGGCAAAATCTCTTCTGTGCAGCACCCCTGTATTGGCAGCTCCAAACTTCTCTCGCCCCTTTAAGCTAGAGGTCGATGCCAGTGCCACCGGAGCCGGGGCAGTCCTGCTGCAGGATGATGAGGAAGGTGTGTGCCATCCGGTCTGTTATTTCTCTGCAAAGTTCAAACCCCATCAACTGAACTACTCTACCATAGAGAAGGAAGCCTTAGCTCTGCTTCTAGCTCTGCAGCACTTTGAAGTGTATGTGGGCTCCAGCGCTTCCCCGGTGACCGTGTTCACAGACCACAACCCCCTTGTTTTTCTGAACCGGATGTACAATCACAACCAGCGACTGATGCGCTGGGCACTCCTGGCCCAGGATTACAATCTGATGATCATACACAAGAAAGGTACTGACAATATAGTGGCTGATGCACTCTCACGCAGCTCGCAATAGGGTGTTGTTGTTGTTGTTGTTGTTTTGGTAGGGCTTCAATGTAAGGGGGGGGGGGGGGGAATGTTACGTTCTGTGAGGCTGTGGGAGTGTGTGGGTGGGGTGTTTGCCCACTCTCCCCGCCTCCACCCCTCTTGCCACTCCTACCCCTCTCTGTCTCTCTCACTCTCCTCTCTCCCCAGGACACAGCTGCTGCTGATTAGCCTCGTTTGCCACCTGACTCCAGTCAGCAATCATCCTCTGAGGCTATTTAAACTGGGGATGAGCTGTGAGCAGGGTGGCTTTTTTCCTCGGTGGCTCTACGCGTTTCGGTGCTAGATGTTGGACAGACAGCCTCTTTCTGACCAGTGAGCAGACGGGCTTGTGGGCCCTGAGAGTGTCTCCCCGTGGTGGGGAGTAGGGTAGGAAGTGTGGGAAGTGCCTCCTTTTTTTATTGTGTTTGTTTGGTAGTCTTCCTGCCTTTCGTGGCTGCGAACGTTTTCTTTGTTTCTTTGGCGTTGTTGGTAAGACGGCGTTGCCGGCCCTTTAAGTTAATGTTAATGTCGTTTGTAATCCACCTGTACCATTTCGTAATAAAGTTCTATTAATACAGAACAACTCTGTCTGTTTTCCTTTTCATTCTGATTCCGGACTCATTTGTTACTGGTCCCCTCACTCATATGCCTAGACCCCTTCGGGGGGAACGTAACACCAGCATACATTTCTACATGGAGTACCCCTTCAAATGTTAGTCTTTTCTCAGTGTGGTCGAAAAGAACACTTGAAATCTATCGGATGTCCTTTTTAGATCCTAGATTTTATATCTAGCATAGAGAAGGTTGTATAAAAGAAATGTTTATATTATCCTTGCAGCAACATTTTTACAACATATAGTACAATATACAGTATAGACAAAATCACAGTAAAATCATTGTCTTATGAGTATGCTTATTTTTTCACACAGCATACATCCATCCATTTTCTTAGCCATTTCTCCTTTCATAGCGTGAAAGATGGGGTACAATCTCGTCACCCTGGTGGCCAGTCTATCTCAGCGCTAAGCCAGAGACCAAGTTCGCCTTTCAGGGAGATAGCCCATCCAGGCAAAAGGAGAACCTGCAAACTCCACACATCAGGGCCCCTTCTTCCAGGCCCTTAAGGCCTGGAATTCAACACCCCTGGTGTAGGCGCAATGTTTGGGCCATTCACAATGACGACTTATTGCTTAAAAAGGAGGATATGGGTGATGCTTCTAACGCTACGTCTTCTATAGAGCCAGCTGGAAAATGAAAGCAAAGTGCATTTTAAAACAGCTTTTGGAGCTAATGTTAGTTTAATTAGCTGTCTAGCTACAAAACTACAGCTGTAAAACTGATGAGAGCCAGCAATCAAAGAAAAACAATCTCAAAGCAGAAGAAATACCAGGAATTATTATTATTATTAGATAATGAATCTGCCACTACTGCATTACTACTGCATGCATATTGGGACTGGATTTTTATGAATATGTTTACTAGTTACTTACTTCAGTTTTCTTACATATTAGACATAGGTTTGTCTTTTCCTTGCTGTATGTGGAAAAAGATGTCACCAGATAAAAGGGATTCCAGTTTTAGCTTCTCTCAACTTTCTCTTTCTCTAAACCTTTGATCAGTCTGTTTTATCTCCTACTCCCAAAGTTCACAGTTAATTTTTCCATTGCTTAATCACAATGTTCCAAACATGTGCAAATATGATTTCTGTTGTCAAAGCAAACATTAGACTTGAGATTCAAATTCATCTGCAAAGTTTTCACTTCATGTGTGTGTGCACCTGTTTTTCGATTGAAGTTGCAAAGGTGGTGAATGAAAAATGTGAGAAAATCCACTTCTCAGTACAGCCGAGTGACAAAAACAGCAAACAACATGCCATTTCAAATGTGCCTGCGCACACACACACACACGCGCGCACATTGACACACGCAAAGGTAAAATATCATGTACTGACTATTTAACATCCCCCACTTCATAAAAAAAGAGTGTGTTATGCTCAGAGGTGATTTACACAGCTGTTATATCTCAAAACACTCACACACATCCCAGAAACCTGAGACACATGTGCACCTAAGCATTTGAGAGCTGGTCTGTTCTACTTATTCTTGTTTAAATTCTCACAAACATAGTTTTTAGAGCTAATTTCTCTCTCCTGCATTCATATCCTAAAGACCCACCCTAAACCAAAGCAAACCTTGATAATTTAGTTCAATTCAGTTTTATTTATATAGGGCCAAATGACGACAGCAGTCACCTCAGTATGACATGCTAAAACAATAGAGAGAAAACCACAAATAATGTGATGACCCCCTGTGAGCAATTGTCCTTTGACTGTGGGAGTAAGCCGAGAGAGATGCAAATTCTACACGCGAAGACTCCAGTATGCCAACAAATTTCACCCCAGACTCTTCTCTACTTTCATGATTAGGCTTTCCTTTTAGATAACACCTATAGTCATGCTTTCATGTCGTTTACACCAAATTCTGACTGAATTAAGCCAAATTCTCAGAAACTGAGACTCATCAAACCAGACAATGTTTTTCCAGTCTCCCTTTTTTTTTCCAATTTCGGTTAGTTTGTGTCAATTGTAGCCTCAATTTTCGGAGCAGGGGCGCCTCCAGAATTTTATCATATGGGGGCCACCAAAAATATTGGGTTGGTACACCAAAACAGAACAGTACAGGGGTCCAGCGTAGGGGAGGGGTGATGATGGCTAATCAAGGGGACATATAAAGTGACACAATACCAATGACAAAAACTGTATATGCAGGAATAAGTAACAAGTTAATTTTTCGAGTTATTGTAGGGTGTCTTTCTCTCTTTTGTGCTCATTTTTATTAAAATTATTACCAACATATGAGTCTTGCCAGGGAGGGCACCTGGGAGACAGCTATTGTTGGGGGGTAGCCAGTCCACACATGGTCAGGACTGGCTTCCAGTGTGACCTTCTGCTGGTTCGACATGTTGTCCATTCAGAGACGCTCTTCTGCATAGTTTAGTTATAATATACAGTTATTTCAGTTATTGTTGCCTTTCTATCAGCTTGAAGCACCATATCTTAAGAAATTGTGTGAATTTTAGCGGTCTGTCTTTAATATACTTTTAAGTATAAAGTGCCTTGAGGTGACTGTTGTAAATTGGAGCTTTGGAAATAACCTTTGGGGATATGCATGCACTGATAAAGGCTTGTCTGTTCTTAGATTATTTATTTTTTCGAGAGGGGTTGTTTTATCATTTAACTGTTTTTTTATACCATGTGAGCTAAATAAACTGTAATCCAGACCTATGATACCTCTAGTCTGTGCTTTTTCATGACTGTTTTTGCCCTCTACCTCTTAGTTTAGTTTATTGCCAATTGCTTTCTTGTATTAACTCAGTGTTTAAAGTTTTGTTTGTTGTGCTTTTAAAAGCTTTTTTTGACCTGCGATTAAGTCTTCTCCACTTTGGACTGAAACCTTTCAACCGCCTTTAATTTGGAAAAAGGTGAGTTAGAGGACCTCCAGCAATTTTAGCAAAATACTATAATAATGATATTATATCACTAAGATTTAATGTAGCATAAGCCTAAGGCCAAAAAGCCCGCAATCCGCCAAGATGTAAGACAAACTGGTTCATGCACAGATACACTGATTAATCAGCACATCTGTTCACCATTAAGCTCTATTTTCACTTCACATTTGCAATTCGCTTAGATGGTTCGGAGTTTTCAAGGACAGAAATAACACTTTTTTAGGCATTACCATGGAAACTGATAAAGTCTTCAGACTTTAGAATGAACATATTTTTCTGTGACAAGTCATCAGAATCAGAGAGGCAGACAGAAGGCCACACACAGATCTCAATCAGTTTCAAGGATTGTCCAGTTACAACATTACATAACCTTCTATATTTTTTTTATCTAAAAGTTCAATTGCATTTCCATTATCTACTTTTATGTTGCATGACTGGAATCTTTCCCTTTGGAGTGGTTTAGTCTTGCATAAGTCAACTATTGTAATAATCTAGCAAAGAAAGCCAGTCACACAAAGTACGCCCCACACAGACACGGGAGGTAAAAAGCAAAACTAACTAAGACAAACACAAAGCCTCAGAACCATCTCTGGCCACAAAGGTCAGAACTCTCTGCCTGGGAGGGATGTGAGGTGGGCAAATGAACTGAATCATTTCTTTAACAGATTTGATTCAGCCATGAGGCAGTCTTCAACATCGGCTGCAGACTCACCCACCCCCACTACTGCTGTCTCACCTCTGACACCTCAGACACTTCACACCTCCTCTACTCATCCTGCTCACTCCTCCCCACCACCAACAACAGCAGGCTGGGAAGAGTCCCACAGCTCTGGAAAACCTCCTGTGTTGTACCAGTGCCAAAGACTTCACGCCCCAAGGACCTCAACTGCTACAGGCCGGTGGCTCTGACATCCCACCTGATGAAGACCCTGGAGCGGCTGGTCCTAGCTCAGGCATTTCCAGTGGAAATTGGCCGACATATCCTCGACATATCCATGTATAATATCCACAAAACTTACAAAGAGGTTATGCACACACAATACGGTAATATTATGTTGAAGCACAGTACGTATCACTCCGCGATGCTCCTGCCTACGATAGCCGTAATGCTCCGACAATCCATCAAGCGGTGCGGGTTTGTAGCTTAGCAAAGTCGTACTAAAACATTTGACAGATTTTCGAGCGCCATGTACCACATAAAATCATTTCGAGGTCAGTAAACACAACCAGAATTCATACATAAGGCACACGGGATTATAAGGGGCACTGTCGATTTTCAGAAAAATCAAAGGATTGATTATAAGTGTGCAGTATTTTCCAAACAACACTGTAATAACGACGGCCCGCTAGCATGCTCTACCAAAAATAGTGCTTTGTTGTGTATCTTTTTTTTTTTCTTTTGCCTGTCCCGTTTGGCTCTTTTGCCATCAGAATTGTTGTTTAAAGGCGAAGAAAGATGCCCAACGGATTTACTTTACCAAATTGACCATCCCAGCCTTGCCGTAATGGTCCATTTGATTCACCTTTTATTATTTATTTTATTTTCACTTGCTGAATACGGGACAGACTTGACTGGGGGAAAGAAGGGGAGAAAGAAAGAGGGAAAGAAAAAACAGCTGAGAAGAGGGACGAGGGAGAAGGGCAAAAAACAAAAACCAACAGAATAAGCAGAGGGGGAAAAGATGCATATATCGATCACCTGGATCACCTGTTGAGAAAGAAAAAAGAACACAAGCAGAAGAAAACAAGAGTAATAGAAGAAACAACATCACAATGATATATGGGAATATGACAGTAAATACAAAATATTAAACATTATTGTGCAGCACGTAAGATCGACAGAACACAATGTGCTTTGAGGTAGGAGCCAAAAAAGGTGTAGTTTGTGTGTGTGATCACCCGTGTGTACACCTGTGAGCATGGACGCGCTTGTTTTTTTTAAAAAGGTTCCTTCATATAATGATCTGCTAGAGGGAGTGTGGGGAGCCACAGCCCCATCCTCCAGGGCATGAAGCAGGTATGGAGGAGATCAAAACTCCAGACATCCAGAGGCCCCCAGAACACAAGAGACCAAGGAAGACCAACAGAGGGGCAGCCGCGCCACTGTCCCAGAAAGAGCTGAGGAGAGTCCCAGATGAGGGCTCACTCAGCAGCCGCGGAGCAGAAGCCAGGGGGGGTTGCAGTGACGCGCCCGTGAGCTCCACCGGCAGCCAGCTGTGCCTGAGTGACCGAGCCCCAGGCCGAGAGGCCGGGGGCACCCCACCTCCGAAGTGGCCCGAGCGAGCCCCATGCTCCAGGCCCCGATAAGCAGCCGCCAAGGAGTGAGCCGGTGTGTACCTGGACGCCCATCCCCGGACACAAAGAACCACCAACGCACCGATGTCTGAGGGAGTCTGCCACCGGCAGGGGAAGTGGTGGTGGGGGGAGATAGGCCTCCAAACCTTGGAGGGCCTGAGATGTCCCCAGAGAGGTGGCGTCTGATACCCAACCTGACATATAGACACAGACATACAGGCACAGACAGATACAAACATCCATTCCCACCCTCATGCTCTCATATGCACTTACTCCACACTCAACCAACGTGGAGACAGACATAAAGAGACGCTGTACACACAATCACACTCCCCAAGCGTACTCTACAAACCGGGTCTAGGTACCCTTGCCCCTGGAGGGGGGAACTACACCCAGACCCAGGTGGTGTTACCCTTTTCCCTGCGGTGGGGAGAGGCAGACCGCCCCGACTCCGCAGCAGCAGGGAGGCCCCACATTCCAGACCCCAGTCGGACGGCCAACTCCTCCTCCTAGCCCCCCCGCTCCAGCAGGCCGCAGAGAATGGGGGTGAGAGAAGACTCCAAACCTCCCTCCACCCGCTCATTGTAGTGTTGATGCATGTGTGTTCTAAGGTGCAATTAAAACCCAGGAGGGCATGGAGCTACCTGCCAGAGAACAGCAGGTAAGCGCATAGCCCCTCCTGCTAGCCCTCAATGTCTACATGTATTCAAAATTGAGAGGTGGGCAACGACGCCAGGGGTGAGGTGTACACACTGATGGCAATTTGGACTCCGTTTAGCGTGCCCACCCCCAAAATCCTATATGTTTGTGTAATGAGAGTGTGAGTAATGTGAATGTCTAAGTTGTGGGATAAAATTGAGGCAGAGGCAGCCAGAAGGGGACAGGGGGGGGGGGGGGGGGGGGACAGGGGGGGTAGCCTCCTCTGCACCCTGGTGACACACCCCTACTCCAAGGCCCTGCATGTGTGGGTGGTTGTGGTGGAGCGGGAAGTGGGAGGCAGCTGGAGATGGGGAGGGAAGGAAGGGAGGGGCAGGTGACCCCTCCCTGGGGCCAGCTCCCCCGCTGACCCCAGTAGGCACCCCCATACTCCGCGACCCACCAGGGAAAGGGGGCCCAGGCCCATCCGGACCGGGGGACGATATGGGACGGAGAGTTTTCGCAGGTCTTTCCTCCCCACTGCTGTCAGACTCTACAACAAAGACTTTTGCAGCTGATCAAACCCACACATGTGCAATAAGGCTGCTATATGTGCAATTCTTTTTCTGACAAAGTTGTACTTTTGTATTTTCTTACTCAGTTGTATATAGCATTGGTATTCTATTTTATTCTATTGTATATAGTATTTTATTTTATTTTATTGCATTCCAGTGTTTTCTAATTTCTGCTACAAAACTTTGCACTTTTGCTGTAACGAAACAAATTTCCCACCTATAAGATAAGATAAGATAAGATAAGATAACTCTTTATTGTCATTGCACAGTCATACATAGTACAGTAGTACAATGAAATTGGAAAAACTGTCCTACGTCGGCACTACATATAACACAACACGACACGATATGACACATCACAACGTAACAAACAACACAACACAGTATATTAACTTAGTATAAAAAAGAAGAAGAAGTGTATGTGTATTGCACACTGTTATTATTGCACATTAATTATTATTGCACCTTGTTATAAATATAAATATTATTGTTATCGTTTTAAACATGGGACTAATAAAGGTCATCTTATCTTGTCTTATCTTATTTACATTGTGGTAGCTTATATTCAGCTGCAGTGCATGCTAATGTTTTGTGTGTTGCCTTCAGGGACATCTTCCCCAAATACATTTACAAAAATTATAAACACAGCATAATGTGTGCAGCTCTGAAATGGGCTGTTCTACATAATGATTGCTTTCACTAAAGGTACCTTTGGGATATTTTGATGTTAAACCTTGTGTTTGATTTTGAATGCAGTATTCACCTGCAAATATTACTAGCATTGCAAAAAAAATGTTCGATACAAATTAATTTTCTTTCATTTCATGCATGATGATCTGTTTGCCTGGTTCATGTGTGTGAGATATGTATTATTCAAGTTTGTTGAGGGTGTACTCAGAGTAATATGTATTGAAAAATCTGTATTAATATAGGATTTTCGATTCAATTCAATTCATCCATCCATTCGCTTCCGCTTATCCTTTTCAGGGTCGCGGGGGGCGCTGGAGCCTATCCCAACTGTCATAGGGCGAAAGGTGGGGTACACCCTGGACAGGTCGCCAGTCTGTCGCAGGGCCAACACACAGGGACATTGGAATTGAAGTGGAATTGAACTCAGGACCTTTTTGCTGTGCGGCAACGGTGCTAACCACCGTGCCAACGTGCTGCTCAATTCAATTCATTTCAATTTTATTTATATAGCGCCAAATCACAACAAAAGTTGCCTCAAGGCGCTTCATAGATACAGAGAAAAACCCAACAATCATATGACCCCCTATGAGCAAGCACTTTGGCGACAGTGGGAAGGAAAAACTCCCTTTTAACAGGAAGAAACCTCCGGCAGAACCAGGCTCAGGGAAGGGCGGCCATCTGCTGTGACCGGTTGGGGTGAGAGAAGGAAAACAGGATGAAAGACATGCTGTGGAAGAGAGACAGAGATTAATAACAGATATGATTCAATGCAGAGAGGTCTATTAATACATAGTGAGTGAGAAAGGTGACTGGAAAGGAAAAACTCAATGCATCATGGGAATCCCCGGCAGCCTACGTCTATTGCAGCATAACTAAGGGAGGATTCAGGGTCACCTGGTCCAGCCCTAACTATATGCTTTAGCAAAAAGGGAAGTTTTAAGCCTAATCTTAAAAGTAGAGATAGTGTCTGTCTCCCAAATCCAAACTGGAAGCTGGTTCCACAGAAGAGGGGCCTGAAAACTGAAGGCTCTCCCTCCCATTCTACTTTTAAATACTCTAGGAACAACAAGTAGGCCTGCAGAGCGAGAGCGAAGTGCTCTAATAGGGTGATATGGTACTACAAGGTCATTAAGATAAGATGGGGCCTGATTATTTAAGACCTTGTATGTGAGGAGCAGGATTTTGAATTCAATTCTGGATTTAACAGGAAGCCAATGAAGGGAAGCCAAAACAGGAGAAATATGCTCTCTCTTTCTAGTCCCTGTCAGCACTCTTGCTGCAGCATTTTGGATTAGCTGAAGGCTTTTCAGTGAGTTTTTTGGACATCCTGATAATAATGAATTACAGTAGTCCAGCCTGGAAGTAATAAATGCATGAACTAGTTTTTCAGGGTCACTCTGAGACAGGATATTTGTAATTTTAGAGATGTTGCGCAAATGGAAGAACGCAGTCTTACATATTTGTTTAATATGTGCATTGAAGGACATGTCCTGGTCAAAAATGACTCCAAGGTTCCTCACAGCGTTACTGGAGGCCAAGGTAATGCCATCCAGAGTAAGAATCTGGTTAGATACCATATTTCTAGGCTTTTCAGGGCCGAGTACAATAACCTCAGTTTTATCTGAATTAAGAAGCAGAAAGTTAGCGGCCATCCAGGTCTTTATGTCTTTAAGACATTCCTGCAGTTTAACTAATTGGTGTGTGTTATCTGGCTTCATAGATAGATAGAGCTGGGTGTCATCTGCATAGCAGTGAAAATGTATGCTATGTCTTCTAATGATACTGCCTAGGGGAAGCATGTATAATGTAAACAGAATTGGTCCTAGCACTGAACCCTGTGGAACTCCATAATTAACCTCAGTGTGTGAAGAGGACTCTCCATTTACATGCAAAAATTGGAGTCTATTAGATAGATATGATACAAACCACTGCAGTGCAGTACCTGTAATACCTACAGCATGTTCTAATCGCTCTAATAGGATATTATGGTCGACAGTATCGAATGCTGCACTAAGGTCTAGCAGGACAAGCACAGAGATGAGTCCACTGTCAGAGGCCATAAGAAGATCATTTGTAACCTTCACTAAAGCTGTTTCTGTGCTGTGCTGAGCTCTGAAACCTGACTGAAACTCTTCAAATAAACCATTCCTCTGCAGATGATCTGTTAGCTGTTTGACAACTACTCTTTCAAGGATTTTTGATATGAAAGGAAGGTTGGAGATTGGCCTATAATTAGCTAAGACTGCTGGGTCTAGAGATGCTTTTTGAGTAAAGGTTTAACTACAGCCAGCTTGAAGGCCTGTGGTACATAGCCGATTATTAGAGATAGGTTGATCATATTTAAGATCAAAGAATTAATTAATGGCAGGACTTCTTTGAGCAGTTTTGTAGCAATGGAATTTCGGTTAGTTCAAAATTTTATATTATTATATTATAAATCTGAATAACTTTCCTCCCAGAAGAACAAATTAATGTCTAATTTGGCATGGAGTGGTGGAGAGTGGGCAGGCGGGTGTTTTGGTTTTCCAGAGAGGAGGCTGGCTATATGATCTGGCAAGCAGAGAGTGAATGAGCTGCTACTTAAGTGCACAGGAGGGAGATGAGCCAATGGAATGCAGGTGTACCAGTCAGACATCCACTGGGAACTGGTGAGAGCACACGGCTAGAAGAGGACCTCAAAGGAATGCTAAGACCTGCCAGCTCATACGCACATGCTCACAAAGAGAGGTCGATATGTTTTCATGACTGATCCTGATCTGTTTCCAAGGCTGTTATTATTAGTGCTATAATCTCACCTATTAGAGCCCAGGATTGTCGCTGCCATGTTATTGAACCAAATCAAACAGGTAATAAGGAGAAAAATACACAAACAAATGCTGAAAAAACACCCAAATGACCTTTGAGAAGATCGGCAAAACAATACGATACAGAGAGAAGCTACACAAGTACACATTTTTTTCCATCGTTGTGTATTATCATTGTTATAGGTTATGCTGTATCTGTTTATTCTGCCATGTCCACTTTTCTGCTGTTTTAATGTGAATTTTGCAACTATGGGAGTAAAAAGGCTAATTTACCTTGTTAGAAGAAAATAATGGTAATCACACAGGATAGTCCACATGAACACAAAGAATGCTCACTTTATTTTTAGAAGCTATCAATGCTCAAGTTCCTTAAGAGTTTCTCAAAACATGTTCGTGGTGTGCAACTACATATCAAATAAGTTAGTATTAGTTGGGCACTCTCAGCCACTGAGCCGTGGAGCTATGACAAGTCGCCTTCTCTAATGTAGGCAACAGAAAATACATATTAAATATAATATATGTTTTATTTTCCTTGCTTCTTTTTTTTGCTCATGTTCTACTTAAAGATATTCAATCTGAATAAAGAATTTATATTTTATATATTTTTATATTTCGCATGTATCTTTGTTTTTATGTCTGTGGAGGTTCTCAGTCATCCAGGTCATGGGAGTATTTTTTGTTTACATGTTACATGCTTGCAGCATTGTTCTGCTACTTGAGTAAGCAGGTGAGTCCAAATTTCTGACTGGTAATGTATGTACTAGCCCACTGGGTTAATGTGTGGCTATAATTATCCAGAGGATATAATCTCATTGCTCTGGGTCCTTTGGTATAAGGTTGGAAAGTTGCCTAGACTCCTTGGGCAGTTTCACTCCTTTACTTCCAAAATTTACACTGAAAATTAAATGTACCAGACTCGTCTTGTTCGAGCCACTTGACTGCAATAACATGCTTCATGCACTGAGAAGAGATTCGTCTCCAACAACAGCTTATGGAACTATTTTACTGTTTGTCCTCCAGCAATGTTGATGCTAGAATCTCAGGTTGTGCAGCTTCCTGGGTTTTTTTTTTTTTTCTAATCTGTGCTTTCTTTTACTTTAGAAACAACCCTCAATTAGATTTCCCTTTTGAGGAAAAAGTATATATATTAACACGTTTACGCTTCATTCTGGAAACTCGTGTAGAGGCAGAAAACCCTCCAGAGATCAGGACACTGTGCAGCCTGCCCATCTGTTGTAGAATCTCTTGTTTTTCAGGCTGCATATAAAAACTGTTCCCCTATTCAGATTCATGGCCAGTTACATCACTGTAAAAAAGGCTTCTAGCTGCTCTGTTAATGGTTGGTTTTTCTTCTTCTCCAGATAACTTAAAGATCTGTCCCATGGTGTGCAAGGCCATTTCTGCCTGAGCATGTAAATGACATTTAAGCAAAGCATTAAGGTAAAACAGCACACCCAGGCAAAAAGCTTTTGTCTGTTTTTTTAACCTCAGATTTCTCCTTTTACATCATATTTGGCACATCAGCTTTACAGTTTTATATACAGAGCTGTAAGGCCCTGTTTATGTATATTAGCAATAATTGTTTGGGGTTTGGGTTTTAATATACCATAAATGTTCTCTGCTGCTAAAGCCCACTTTCAAAAATATTAAATATTTCCATCGTTTTAAAATCCTTAATATTTAATAAATATTTGGCCAACAAAGGCTACTATTACTTTGTCCACACAAAATATTCTGGGTAGCATCTAAGACCTATCATTACAAAGTTGCTTTTTCTACCAAAATTTGCCATTTATCTAACAAAATTGCAAATTTTATCAAAATCTTCCAATTAATTTACATCTTTTTCATCAATTTTACTTGACAGGACAGTCCCCTTGCACTTGTTTTGAACATGTAGTTGTTAACCAGCCAACTCCAGTCATTCCCATCCAGTTTTTCTGTAAAGGCAGTCTGGTCAGATTGCTGCTGTGGCAATACTGATACTCTCTATAGGGTCCAGAGTCTGTGACCAAGCTGCAGTTCCAACCATGCCGCCACTCAAACACTATATGTAAACATCAGTGGCTGCATTCTTTTTGAATTCTATCTGTTACTCAGATTCTGAGTAACTATCTAAGACCTTACTCAGATTCTATCTGAGTAACTGTTACACAGATAGTGATCTGTTAATGTGTAGGTTCCATTTTTGTGTCCAGCACCCAGTTTTATGCTGCATCAATACTTAATTATTATGATACAACACTGCACTCATCATTGGGAGGTGATGCATATAAAAACTCAATTTACAAATTACCTTTTACAGTAAACTGCTGCTTCTTATGTGGAAAGTAGTGAGTGTCTTTTCACTCTGTTTTTTCTTTCTCTTTGTGTAAACATTGCCAGAGGGCACATTGCATAAGGGTCATGACCACTTACTTTAAGGGAAACTAAACACTAGCACATTGCAGACCATCTGGACGCTTGCACAGTGCAGTGAACCTGTTTTTATCTTCAGAGTTTCTTATTATTCCAAAGTCCATCATTTTCTTTTGACCATTTCAGCCTGTTGACATCAGAGACATTGCAAACCCAATGGCAAAGCAGAGATTGTTAAGTGTGATGGTTCACAGGGTCTAAATGTTGTGGAAGTTTTCTGTTAGTAACACTGTTTTGAATTTTATCCATTTTCTGTACAAACCGGCATTGCATCCTTTATTATTTCATCCCTAAAAGGAGTTTGTTTGACTTTTCTTAAGCCTATAAGACCACAGTGTCATGGTCCTGAGTGATAAGCTGTGAGTTTGTTTTCAGAGTTCCTGGACCAAACCAAACAGATTGTATGGAAATATACAATCTGTTTGGTTTTGGTCCAGGGTGACTGTGTGATTTTGACTTTTCTGATTATTCTTCAGTCTTTTGTGCCTTTTGTGACATTTTTCTTAACCCTTCAGGCCAGCTCCATACCTGGCCCAGTGGAGGTTCTGCCATGAGGAATCGGAGTTCTAGCCCTCACCCATCCTTGTGGTGTCTCACATGAGACTGCTCCATACAGGATCTCTTTAGAGACTGAGATAGTGCCATTTAAGTCTTGACAGGCTTCCTTAGAGACTATGCCCCAGCCACAACGGAGCAAAAAAGATGCTTTGGTGGCCTTGCCCTGAGACTGTTAGCAGAGGCTGTTAATCCTATGTATTCTATCCTGAGCCCCTGAATCCAGAGGGGCCTGAACTAATGATGCCAAATCCGGAGACCCAGCCCAAAACCAAAACACGTTACTGCCCATAGATTACCATTTTAAAATGCTAGATATTTTAGAATCAAAAGTACTGTTACAAAACCTTGCTTAGGATTCTGTCTTTTCTGTCAAAAACAGCCAAAATGAAATCATTCAGGCTTCAGATTTCTGTTTTCCAAAATCTGTGTAATGTTACAATACATCCATCTTTATATACATTGGATGGCTTAAACATTTTTACACAAAACAGCAGAAAGCATTTATCGATGCAATACCAAAACAGTGTGTGTGTAGGGAGACAAATACAGATGTGTAACATCAATTAAGCAAGCTTAGAGGAGTTTTGCTCAAACCTGTACAAGAAGTGACAAAACTCGATGTACAGGATTTATTAGGATGTGTCTGATCAATCAGACCAGACACACCCTAATGTTTAATAGATCTACTAAAAGATAAAAGATTATATTGCTGGCATCACAGGGAACATCCAACACATAATGCCTAAATACTTAAACCTAAACCTTATTGATGTGTCAAAATGAAGTAGTTGCTCAAAGGATAGAAGGCGTTAGACAAACTCATGGTTTACATGCATCTCGAGTGCAACTGTCAGAAAAGGTGTGAAAACATGACAATAAGATGATATGAAATCTTATAGAGTAATTTACGCCTACTTATTGCTAAGCTTTTTTATAGGCTTTGAATCATGATTCATTATTTCTGTGTATCTCTAAATGCATCTTGATCTCTGAATGTCTGTCTCAGAATAAAGTCTGTCATTTAAAAGAGAGCAGCATTGCAAAGGCATTCAGCAACATTAAAGCTAAACAGAACAAAAGAGCGAAAAATGATATAAAGAAAGGAAACTTGTTATTCTTGCAGCTCTTCTGCTACACAGCTCATGTCCCTTAGGCACGACTTTAAGTCACCTAGTCCATCTGCTGTAATGGTATGGCAATTTCCATCATATCTTTGATGGCTCTTGTAACCCACCTATACACAGACCTATGATCATAGAAGTGTTCCTCAGGCTCACATCAGCCATGAAATCGAGTCCTGCCATTCCATGGTGGGAGGCATCTTTAAGGTATGAATGATATTGTTGGCAGACATGCCATCCTGAGTGGGCTTACACACTGATGCAGCATCATATCAAACCTTAAAAAGATCAAATGAGAGTGTGGGAGGTGCTGACATGTTAAAAAGATGTGATAGAATCAAAGACCTTCTTATCCAACGGAAATATTTTCCTGATAGACTCTGGAAATTCATGCGTCGCTGAGCATTTCTGTCTGCACAGAAGCAGAAGTTGTCTGCTTCTGTTTGGGTGAAAATACAGTCAGTGGTGCAGACAAATGGCCTGGACAAATAGATGGCAATTTTTGGGAGAAAGGGATAATTTGTTTTAAAAGTTAAAGAAACAAATCCTCCCCATCCCCGGCTGCCTCCCTCTTCCCTCTCCAACACACCCACCCACACAAGTAGGGCCTTGGGGTGCGGGTGTGTCACCAGGGTGCAGGGGAGGCATCCCCCCCGTCCCCTTCTGGCCATCTGTGCCTCAATTTTATTCCACAACTTAGACATCCACATTACTCACACTCTCATAACACATACATATAGGGCCTTGAGGGTGGGCACGTTAACGGCATCCAGTGGACGGTCTGTGTATTCAGCCCCACCTCTGGCGCCGGTGCCCACCTCTCGATTTTAAATCCATGTAGACATTGAGATTTCTCGAGAGGGGCCATGCTAACACCTGCTGCTCTCTGGCAGCAGCACCATGCTCTCCCGTATTTTAAATGCACCTTAGAACAACACGCAACAACACTGCACATGAGCGAGAGGAGGGAGGTTTGGGGTCTTCACACACCCCTGTTCTCGGCTGGCCATCGGGGCAGGGGGGCTGGAAGGAGGTGTTGGCCATCCGATTGGGATCTGGGATGCGGGGCCTCCCTGCTGCTGCGGAGCCTGGGGCGGTCTGCTTGCCTCCACCCCGGGGGAAAGGGTAACATCTCCTGGGTCTAGGTGCCGTTTCCCCCTCCAGGGGCGAGGGTACACAGCAAAATCTCCAGTGTTAAATTAACACTGGAGAGTGTCTATATGGGTCCACACCTCTGAGTGTTAAATACAACACTGTTGAGTGTTAAATTAACACTTTTGACAGTGTTATATGTTTAAAAGTAACCTAGTCAGTTTTGAAGATTAACAATGGCTAACACTGAGCAGTGCTGATTTTCTAACACTGGAAAATAAATTTTCCAGTTAACAAATGATTCTACAAATCAGTGACGATGCAGCCGTACTCAGCCCCCTAAGCATTTTCCCTTTCCAGTTCACAATCAATCCTACCCCTAGGTCAAAAATATGTAAAGGACAATTGGCCTAATCTAATATTTTGTATGAACCTGTCCAGCTGTCCAGTGATTAAATGACAAGTAGATGGAGGCAGGACTTCACAGCAGGGGCATACTCCATAATGTGCTGTGCATTATCATATGTATAATATATATATTGCTCACTTATTGTATTTACCAACATCAAGGAGTTATGAGCAAAGGAAGGCCACACCATATTGCATGTTTAAATAGGGAAAGTTTATTGATCAAAATGTATTACGCAAATACGCATTACATTTTTTTTCAGCCCCCCAATCGAGAAAACAAAACCAATTACATGTTCAAAGCAACGGAACGGTGGACCAATATCAGAGAGAACTCCACTCTTCAGTGAGCAGTGATAATTGAGCAGTCCGTTTTATTCTGCAGATTCAAGCTGCTCTTCAAAATTTTCGCCACCAGATGTCACCAGAGAGGACTGTGTTGAAAAGCTTCGAGTAATGAACCGTTTTTCAATACAAGCTTCAGTGCTTCGGAAAGCTTCATTTGGCCATCACTAGTATAGAGTTTGTTTGGGGAGTGTGATTGTGTGTACAGTGTCCATGTATGTCTATCCCTACGTTGGGTGAGGGCTGAGTATTTGTATATGTGTGCATGAGGGTGGGAATGCATGTTTGTGTCTGTGTGTGCCTGTTTGTCTGTGTCTATATGTCAGGTCGGGTCTTACACTCCACCTCTCTGGAAACTCTCAGGCCCTCCAAAGGCCTTTCTCCCCTCACCACACTTCCTGCTGGTAACTGATGCCCTCAGGGGTCGGTGCATTGGTGTCATGTGACGGCTGTGTACAGGCAGGAAAAGGACCTAAAGTGCAGACTCCGGAGACAGACGTGAACTCAAAAACAGCTTTAATGCTGAACTCAAAGTAACAAACTTCCAAAGTACAAACATTAACGCAGGCAGGAAAACCAAAACACATAGCATACATGAGGGTAGATAAGAGTAGATCACAACACCAGCAAACTGAAACACAGGGCTTAAATACATAGAGGGAGCAATCAGGGAATGGGCAACAGGAGGGAAACACAGCTGGGGCAAATCAGGCCTAATGAAACAGGGGAAGCAAGACCAGATACATTAAGATAAGACATGGACCTTCAAAATAAAACAGGAAACATAACACAGACTGAACTTACAGACACAGACTCACAGGCAGGCACTACAACAGAGGGAACAGAGACGTGGGACCAGGGCAGACACGTGGGACCAGGGCAGACACAGACAACACACTGGACACGGGGATATAGCAGACAGGGGAGACAGCAACTAAGAGACATAAACCATAAGACATAACTCTTAGAAACCAAAGACTAGAAATGATAAATAATATAATAAACTCAAAACCCTGGGTCAACGACCCAGGCATCCTAACAGTTGGTGGTTCTTGGTGTCCGGGGCTGGGCGCTCAGGTATGTACCAGCTCACTCCCGGTGACTACTTGGCGGGGCCTGGTGCCTGTTGCTCGGTCAGGCCTCTTCCGGGGCAAAGGGGGCCCTCGGGCCTCCGGCCTCTGGGCCTGCAGCTTGGTTCACTCTGGCACAGCTGGCTGCCGGCAGAGCTGGCGGGCACGCCACTGCAGCCCCCTCTGGCTCTGTGGCTACTGGGTGGCTACTGGGTGATGCCTCATCTGGGATGCCTCAGCTCTTCCCAGGAGGGTGGCATGGATGCCCCTCCGGTGGTCCTCCTTGGGCTCTCGCACTCTGGGGCCTCTGGATGTCTGGGGCCTGGATCTCCTCCATGCCTGCTTTATGCCCTGGGGGACGGGGCTATGGCTCTCTACACCCTCTAGCAGACCATTACATGGGGAAACCTTTTGAATACAAGCGCGCTGATCCACACAGGTGTTCACTGTTCATAGACATAAACTACACCTCTATTGGCTGCTATTTCCAAGCATATTGTGCGCTGTCGGTCTTGCTTGCTACACAACAACATTCAATATTTAGTATTTACTGCTGTTTACACTTAGCTAGATTAACGTGATGGTGTTGTGTTTAGTATGGTTTTTTTTGCTTGTTTTCTCTTCTTTTTCTCTCAACAGGTGATCCAGGAGTTTTTTTTTCCTTTTTCTCTTCTTTCTCCTTTTAAGTGCCCTTTCTCACTTCTGTTTTTTTTCCTTCATCTTTCTTTCTCCCTTTCCTATCCCTCAGTCATGTCTGTCCCGTCTGTAACAACTGAAAATAAAATAAATAATAACAACAAAGGTCGATCAAATGGACCAATACGACAAGGCCGTGATGATCCATTTGGCAAAGTAAATCCATTGGGTATCCTTGTTGGTCTTCAGACAACAATTCTGACGGCTAAAGAACCAAATGGGACAGGCAGAAAAAGAAAAAAAAGATACAAATCCATCAAACACATTCTTATTTCTTTCTACAAAGCAATCAGTCTCATTGTTCAAATCAAATCAAATCACTTTTATTGTCACATCACATGTGCAGGCACACTGGCACAGCACATGCGAGTGAAATTCTTGTGTGCGAGCCCCACAAGCAACAGAGATGTGCAAACACAACAACACAAACGAGCAAAATACAAGAATGGCCAACCTGAAACTAATAAATATATGTACAATATATAATAGTGTATGCATTTCTGGATGTGTATACTAAATATTTTCCTACGTGTGTGTGTGTGTGTGTGTGTGTGTGTGTGTGTGTGTGTGTGTGTGTGTGTATACACATTTTTACAAATTAAATAGTAAAAAAAAAAAAAAAAAAAAAAGATAATAATAATAATAATAATAATAAAATATATAAAATATACAGAGTTGAATATGTGCAAAACAAGTGGCATTTATATACAGTGTGGAGTGCATAATGTTGAAGTTCCAGTAGTGAAGCTGAGGTGTCTATGACGTGTTCAGCAGTCTGATGGCCTGGTGGAAGAAGCTGTCTCTCAGTCTGCTGGTACGGGACCGGATGCTGCAGAACCTCCTTCCTGATGGAAGCAGTCTGAACAGTTTATGGCTGGGGTGACTGGAGTCCTTGATGATCCTCCCCGCTTTCCTCAGGCAGCGCTTCCTGTAGATGTCTTGGAGGGAGGGAAGCTCACCTCCAATTATCCGTTCAGAGCACCGCACTACTCGCTGGAGAGCTTTGCAGTTGTAGGCGGTGCTGTTGCCATACCAGGTGGTGATGCATCCAGTGAGGATGCTCTCAATGGCACAGTGATAGAAGGTCCTGAGGATGCGGGGGCTCATGCCGAATCTTTTCAGTCTCCTGAGAAAGAAGAGGCGCTGTTGCGCCTTCTTCACTGTTTTGTTTATGTGTACTGACCACGTAAGATCCTCAGCCAGATGTACTCCAAGGAACCGGAAGCTGCTCACTCTCTCCACAGCAGCGCCGTTGATAGTGATGGGGGTGTGTACTTCTCTGCACCTCCGGAAGTCCACTATCAACTCCTTTGTCTTTGCGACGTTGAGGGTGAGATGGTTGTCTTGACACCAGTGGGTCAGGGCGCTGACCTCCTCCCTGTAAGCCGTCTCATCACCATTGGTGATAAGACCCACCACTGTAGTGTCGTCCGCAAACTTCACAATGATGTTGGAGCTGTTAGTGGCCGTGCAGTCGTAGGTGTAGAGTGAGTACAGGAGAGGGCTCAGTACACACCCCTGTGGAGCACCAGTGTTCAGTGTGATGGGGGATGAGGTGATGCTGCCCAGTCTGACCACTTGGCGTCTGTCAGACAGGAAGCTAAGGATCCAGCTGCAGAGGGAGCTGCTCAGTCCTAGATCCTGCAGTTTCCTGTCCAGCTTCGAGGGAACGATGGTATTGAATGCTGAGCTGTAATCTACAAACAGCATCCTCACATACGTGTCTCTCTTCTCCAGGTGTGACAGGGCAGTATGTAGTGTCAGGGCTATGGCATCATCAGTGGACCTGTTGTGGCGGTATGCAAACTGTAGAGGGTCCAGTGAGTCGGGTAGTGCAGAGCAGATGAAGTCCCTGACCAGCTTCTCGAAGCATTTGCTTACGATGGGGGTCAGGGCTACAGGTCGCCAGTCGTTCAATGAGGAGATGGTGGAGGATTTGGGTACAGGGACGATGGTGGCCATTTTGAAGCAGGCTGGGACTACAGACAGAGAGAGGGAAAGGTTGAAGATGTGCGTGAACACTCCAGCCAGCTGAGCCGCGCATGACCTGAGGACGCGGCCGGGAATCCCGTCCGGACCAGTAGCTTTGTGTGCGTTCACCTTCCTGAAGCACTTCCGCACATCCTCCTCAGACACAGTGTGCGCACTGACGTCATCCGCGGTGCGCACACTGTCCGGTCTCATGGTGTTCGCTGTGTCGAATCTAGCGTAGAATACGTTTAGATCCTCACACAGAGAGGCCGTGGTCTGCGGTGTGCTGGTTATCCCTCTAAAGTCTGTGATCGTGTTTAGTCCCTGCCACATACTCCGAGGGTTGTCAAACTGTTGCTCCACCCTGTCCCTGTACTCACGTTTGGCTGCTTTGATCGTCTTCCGGAGCTGGTAATGTGCGTGTTTGTAGTCCGATGTGTTCGCGGAGGCAAAGGCGGTGTTCCGTGCCGCCAGTGCCGCGCGAACATCTCCGTTAATCCAGGGTTTTTGATTTGGGAAGGATTTGACTGTTCTGGATGGGACGACATCTTCCACGCATTTCCTGATAAATCCACAGAGTCTGTGTATTCATCAATGTCTCTGGCGGCCACGTGAAACATTTCCCAGTCCGCGTGATCAAAACAGTCCCGCAGCGCAGACTCCGATTGGTCCGTCCAACAGTGCACCGCCCTCCGGGTTGGAGCTTCCTGTTTCAGCTTCTGCCTGTAGGCGGGCAGGAGCAGGATGGAGCAGTGATCTGATTGGCCGAATGGGGCGCGGGGGAGGGCTTTGTACGCATCCCGGAAAGAGGTGTAACAGTGGTCGAGTAGCCGGTTTCCACGTGTGTTGAAAAGGATGTGTTGATGGAGTTTTGGTGAGACTTTCTTCAGGTTTCCCTTATTAAAGTCTCCGGCTGTGATAAACGCTGCCTCTGGGTGTGCGGTTTCCTCGCTGCTGATCGCGCTGTACAGTTCCCTGAGTGCACGGTCAGTGTCGGCTTGTGGGGGAATGTAAACAGCCGTAATAATCACTGCTGTAAATTCCCTCGGTAGCCAGAATGGCCGGCACTTAATCATCAGGTACTCCAGGTCCGGTGAGCAGAAGGATTTGACCGGGTGCACGTTCGCATAATCACACCAGCTGTTGTTGATCATGAAACACACACCACCGCCTCTGCTTACCTATTAGTGTTAGAATAAATTACCTAATATGCTCCCACACATGTGAGCTGGATTGCCAGATTGGTGAGAATTCTCACAATAAATCAATGGCAATTACTTGGAATTCAGTAAAACACATAGAAGCAGATGCACAGTCCTAGTAAAATATAGTTATTGTGCTCAAGGGCAATACTGCCATCTAGTGTATGAATGATGTAGCAAATCGTCAAACAAATTGAGAATTTTCTCGCTTGCTTTAGAAAATATTTTTGAAGTACTCAGCTTGAAAGATGCATTTCCCAATGTATGCAGCATGAAATCTCTGCTACGGGTTTGCAAAGCACTGAGACTTCATCCAACAGCATATTTCATTATTAGTCTTGTTACACTATACCAGGGGTCCCCAGTCCCAGTCCTTGAGGGCCAGTGTCCCTGTAGGTTTTAGATCTCACCCTGGGTCAACACACCTGAATCACATAATTAGTTCATTACCAGGCCTCTGGAGAACTTTAAGACATGTTGAGGAGGTCATTTATCCATTTAAATCAGCTGTGATGGATAAAGGACACATCTAAAACCTGCAGGGACACCGGCCCCCTTGTGGACTGGGATTGGGGACCCCTGCACTATACAGTCAACATTCTGGAAAATTGTCTTTATAACAGTTTGTAACTGTTTCCAAAAGAAAAACATCTGTCAGGTAAACAAAGCTGAAGGTTAAATAGCCTCCTGTCATTTATCTACCCATTTTCTTGGGGAAAACATCTTTTTTTAGTCAGAATTCATTGTATCATAGTTTTTCTTAGTCAGTTCATCATATGTACTTCGATACCTAAACTAAGCCTAACTACTTGGTTTATCTCAAATCTAATGCTGTGAAACAGCCAAAAAAACCTGACACCTTACACCTGTGTAATTAACTTGTCATTACTGGCTGTTTGTTGGCTATTCCACAGACACTATACCTGAACCCGGCTGCATCTTTTTTTTTTCTTTAATGATACGATTTGCTAATTGCATGAATGAACAGGAGTGCTACCCTACAAACAAAAGACTGTACTTTTAATTGGTAAAATACTACAGTGTGTGCTTTCTGGAGTCCTCCTTGTTAGATATTATAATTGAGTTACAGTGGAAGTGTTAGTGCACTTGTCTATAAAATGAAATTACTCTTTGCTCTAAGGTGTTTGTCCTTAAAAAATATATATTTTTAAAAATGCAGCAAATAGCAAATATGATTCAAACTGAAACTCATATATGCAAATTAATTTTGAATTATTTTTCAATAAATGCTCCAATATCAAACTATTTGAGTTTTCTGGCAATTATTTCATGGTTTAAGCTTCAAAGGGGAATGACAGTTTTATTTGTTATTCACAACCAGCATTAAAAATGGAAACGCATGAGATCATCTTGTTATGAAACTAGTTTCTTTGGCTAGTATAATGAAATTATGAATTGACAAAATTTTTGTGCAAATGGTATATGAGAATTCAAATCACTTAAGTGTAAATAATAATGCTAATATTGATTAATAAAGTGGGTCCATGGACTTATTTAGCACTTTTCTACCCTGAGCACTAAGCACTTTTTTCTACAAGCATCATTCACACATGCACTCATATTTATACCCGCAGTTTTTTTCTGTATCTAAGCACCTAGATGGATGCATTGGGCCAGCTCAGGGCTCAGTATCTTGCCCAAAGATACTTCTACATGCAGACTGGAGGAGCTGGGAAATGAATCACCAAACTTTCAAATGGTAAATGACCCTGTGCCCCTGATGCATTTGTGTGTGAGAGATAAGTAGGTTTAAATAATAAAGAGGTGTGTGAATGGGTAAATGAAGCCTGGGAAAAGGGCTTTGGGTGGATAGAAAAACTCAAAATGTGCAAATACCGATCCATTAACTTTTAGAAATAATATATGTATATGCTGTAAACAAATTATAAAATTTGTTCCTATCCTAAACCTAAAGTCTTTTGCAAATTAAACAGAGAACTTTGCTGCTGTGCGCTCTGTCCTTACCCAGCTGAGCTTCTCAGGTGTTTTAGATGAAGAATTGTCAGTGCTATCGATTTGGGCACATGCACACTTTTTCCTTTCTAAACGGCAAAAGAGAGGCATCAGATTGTCAGGTTATTGCAACCGCCTCTTACCTCTTAATGCTCACTGAAATGCAGTTCCATGAGTTCAGAAGTCATATTTATGATGTATGAAACAGCCTGTCATTTTGCCTCTGACTGTTTCCAGTATCACAGGCAGAAGTAAAGAAATGGAATGTTAAACAGTGTGAATGAACCCCAAATGCAAATGTACTCACAAAGCAAATTTAAGTCAGGGACCTTCAGGGGCTGCTTTTGTCTCCAGTCTCAGTTGCATAATAATGACATTGTTGTTTCCCACAGCCGCCACAGTTCTCCATTGATCTTCTCACTGCAGGGAGCGTTTTCTGTTGTGAACGAGGCAGGTCTCCAGCACGTTTCTTTTTGTCTATTTGTGTCTCCTCGTCCTCCTGCCTGTGACCCAGAAATTTATCTGGAGGACAGAGGAGAGAGGAGGCTTGTTGACTAAGGATGCACAGGTGTATCCTTTGCAGGATACTCCTACTTTACTTGGACTTTGAACAATTGCTGGAGCAGACATGCAGAAATAAATGTGAATTTCCCACCCAACATATTTGTGTTTAATCAAGTTCCCTTTCTGTAAATTCAAACATTATACCATGATGTGAATTTTATTAACAGACAACATAAAATGTCATGAACAGTGTTATAACAGGCATCGGTAGGCCATAACAGAAAAGTGAACGAGCAAGTGAAGCACAAATGCCTGAAGATATTTTGAAAGAAAAACAAACTTTGGGAAAAATAAGGTGAAAAATGCAATTATGTATTACATCGAAGAGTCATTTCATTTGGGGAATGTAATATTCAATTCAACTCAATTCCATTTTATTTATATAGCGCCAAATCACAACAACAGTTGCATCAGGTGCTTTATATTGTAAGCTAGACCCTACAATAATAGATACAGAGAAAAACCCAACAATCACATGACCCCCTATGAGCAAGGACTTTGGCGACAGTGGGAAGGAAAAATTCCCTTTTAACAGGAAGAAACCTCCAGCAGAACCAGGCTCAGGGAGGGGCGGCCATCTGCCGAGACTGGCAAATATGAAAATTAAGAGATTAAAAAGTGCAATAGAAAAACAAAACATCTTTGTAATATTTTCTAAATAATTAATGGTTATATTTTATGTTAATTTAATGTCACATTAGTCTATTGAATGATTTATTTCTCTTTATATTTTGTGATCAAGGGTGTTTTCAACCGTTTTGTTCGTCACACTTCCAGGTGCATTTGTTTGCACAGTTTGCTTCTTTCTTGTTAATTTTTAACAACAACGAAAAAAAAGCCAACACCAAAGAAGCAAACATCCATCCTATTATCCAATTCAGGGTTGCAGAGGGGTCAAAGATAAACCTTGTCAAACCTTCTGAGCTCTATGAGTTTAAAATAAATAAAAAAAACACACAAAGGCTCAACTCACATTTGCCAAAACATATCTTGATGGTCTCTTTTAGGAAAATATTCTATGGTTTGATGACACAAAATTTGAACTTTTTGGGAGGTTTGCATCCCTTACACCTTAAACCTAACACAGCATTTCATAAAAAAGAACAGTTAAACATGGTGGGGGTGTGAGGGTCTGAGGCTGCTTTGCTGCTTCAGGACCTGGATGATCCAACATAATTGATGAAACCATGAATTCTGCTCTCTGCCAGAAAATCCTAAAGGAGAATGTCCATCAGTTCTTGCCTGATAAAAAGTGCACTTGGGTTACACAGCAAGACAAAACTCACTAGCAAGTCCACATCATGTCAAAACAATGAAAATAAGGTTAAGGTTTAAGAGTGACCTAATCCAAGTCCAGATTTAAATGTGAATAAAATGTTCTAGAATCACCTTAAACAGATTGTACATGTTTGAAAACCTTCCAGTGTGGCTAAATTAAACACTTTTAGAAAGGAGAGTGGGCCAGAATTCCTCCACAGCAATGTGACAGCCTCATCATTAGTTATTGCAAATGCTCTATTGTAGTCCCTAGGTTTAGGTAGCGATTACTTATCACATAGTGACAGGTACGGTTAGACAGCTTTTTCTTTTTTTACCTTAATAAATGAAACCATTATTTAAAAAATTTATTTTATCATAACTCGGGCTATTTTAGGACTAATATTATTATTATTATTATTTATTTTTTTATTTTTTTTGGATGAACCCTAAACACGTAAGCATGATAAATTTAACAGGAAACAGTGAAACCGTGCAAATACTTTTTCACAGCAATGTATGTGTATTTTTTTTACATAAACACAAATAGAAATATGAACTGAATATGTGATCAGCTAATTATCTTCATACACCAACTGTGGCAAAGGCACTCCAGCTTTACTGATATAAGGAAAGATAACTCGTACTGTATGTGTGCACATCCTTCATCTTTCTTCATGATGCTTGCCATGTTGAAGCGCCGTGAGGCGACTTTTGTTGTGATTTGGCGCTATATAAATAAAATTGAATTGAATTGAATTGGTGTTTTCTTAATATTCCCACTAGGGAGCAGCATTGAGAGGAACAATGTTCAGCCATACATACACAGATCCATAAAAATGTAGAAAGTATTATAATAGCAGTTTTATTTGCAAATGTATACTGAGACCTGTAATTGTAATTCCATTCAAGAAATGTACTTTCTTATTCTTTATCATGAGTGAACACTGATTGTTTTGTCCCTAAGCCAAGAAACACTGATCATTATTTACTTACATCTATGCAGGTAACTATAATTTTTTATCAATGCCCTGCAGTGCCTCAGAAAATAAAGACTGCATTGCTGCAGAAAAATTGCAACCACTTCAGCATTAACAATCAATACTCACATCCGACCCCTGAATTTTGATGCACTGATGACCTCCGCAGGTTTAAATCTATTTCATGAAAAGGTGACTACATGGGAATTAGCTAGTTTTCCCTGTTAATTATTCACAAAGTGATTTGATCTTCATCTAAATCTATAGACAGCATTAAGCTCAAAATGTTGATGTACAAAATTTGGGGGAAAATTTGGTTCTACAGTCAGAATTTGCTCAGCATTGCCACATTTGCAGGATATGAGATGTGATGTGCCACTGTTAAAGACATGAGTTGCGATCTGGGCTTTAACTTGGCCAAACCCTAACATGTCCCTGGAACATGACTTGATAGATGACCCTAGTTGAACTTATTTTATTCCTAAGCCTCAGTGTTCTTTTGTAAACTTCAAGTAACATTTTTTTTCATATCTGGTCTTTGGGCAGCTCGTATGTATTAGACTTGTGGGCATCTAATAACTTATTTTAGCCGTTAGCTATTTCCTTTGGAGTCATCTTAGCTGGTTTCCAATAGAGAACAGACACAGTACCAATACATCTTCTTCGCCTTCTCCTGCTCTCTCTGGTAGCTTTCATTTTCACACTCCACTGTTTTGTCATAAAAGCTAAAAAAAAAAAAAAAAAAGGCCCAAAACTGAGATATTCTGAATGTCTGTAAGTGTTTTTATCGATGATGACAAAACCTCACATGGTTGAGTGACAATACAGTGTTTTTGATAAGTTAAAGCAGCGCCAAACCTTTGCAGCTGTCCTCTTCATCCATATCCACCAAATGGTTGTAAATCAAGAGGAATGACTAAAGCTGGGCAGCGAGATGACCATTAAGCAGAGGTGACACACTTGGGACACCACACGTCGCTGTTGAGCAGTCTGGAGTGTTTGTTGGATTAAATTAACGACACGCTGACGATGAACAGTGCCCACCTGACAATCAAACTCCTTTCAAACTCACTCAAGACATCAGGCAAGAGGCAGCGCTTTTAGGTATGGGATGATACCATCAAGTCCTGTCAGCTCTTGAGACACACCTGGCAGTTTTCAGGAAGTTATTTTGAAATAAATTCTAAATTACACAAAAACTGCACAGATACAATTACCAACCAAATGTCATGAGTTTAAAAAATGCCACATTTTACATTTTTACCACAACCTAAGTAGCAAGATGGTGGCTATCAGTTCAAGATTCTTTTAGTTTGATCACTTTGTGGCAGCTGTATCGGAAGGTAGAGTTTTAGTGACACAAACCCCATCTTGTACGTGCATGTGGAAGTGTCCTTGGGCAAAATAACTCCTAATTTTCCCCCAGAGCCATGGATTAGAATCTGAGTGATGGTTAAAGGCATGAAAGTGTTGCGTGAATCTCCAAGATTTTGTTGACGTCATTATCCCAGGGATTATCAAGGGAGTTTTTCTTTCAGTTTAAGGCATTTCTGTTTAATTTACACTGAGCATCATTCTGTGAGGATCTGTCCTATTCATCTGTCCCTCAGTTCTTTCTGCTCTAAAAGAGAGCTCAGTTGCCCACATATCAATTCAATTCAGTGTTATTTATACAGCGCCAAATCACAACAACAGTCGCCTCAAGAAGCTTTATATTGTAAGCTAGACCCTACAATAATACATACAGAGAAAAACCCTACAATCACATGACCCCCTATGAGCAAGCACTTTGGCGACAGTGGGAAGGAAAAACTCCCTTTTAACAGGAAGAAACCTCCGTCAGAACCAGGCTCAGGGAGGGGCGGGGCCATCTGCCGAGACTGGTAAATATGAAAATTAAGAGATTGAGATTAAGATGCATACTTATTTTATTTAGTTGTGTAAAAGCTTCTTAAAGATATGTTGTTCTTTTGTGTGTTATCTTTGTCATCTGGAGTGACATCCCAAAGGCATCACAACAGTGGACTTTTATGTTTTAGTGTCAGTTAATAAGCATGGTTTAACTTAACTCTCATAATTAGTTGATAAGATGACAATGACCCCTAATTGTTTTATTTAAAATACTGTTTATATTTAAATATGCATGCATTTTCACACACCAAAGGAAAATAAAACTCAACACTTTCAGTTTTCTGTAAACATGGTTAAATATTTGCACAATTCTAATAGAAAAACTTACCATGAATAATTGACGGGGGTATATCAGGTATATGATCTTAAATGAGTTTCTTCAGCTAAATATAGCTATCCACATAAAATCAGAAAAAAGAAGAAAATCCAAATATGACATAATGGAGCATAGGACAGTGTTCTCAGTAATGATATATAGGATCAACTTCCTACTTTTAGAAATATACACATTTAAAAAGACACAAAGGTATGCCAGAAGTGCCTATTAACATTTTTAAGATTTTTTTTCTAGTAAAAGGTATTGTTTCTTGAACTATGGCTGAGACGGTCAGTATAGGACAATTTTGAGATTTGGCACAAAGTCTTTAAAAATAAGTAAAAGGAAGTCAGGTTTTATTACAGGTCTATGTAAAACAAAGAAATGTTTAACCATTTAATAGCACTTTAAATGAGGACAATGAAAACTCACTAACTCTTGTTTATCTTGAACGCTGTACAAAAGTCTTTCTGGAGGTCTTTCAAAGTTTTTGTTTGGACACTGGCTACTTGTCTACTTCTCTCTCATCCTCTGACCAACATCCCCTTGTGTCACACCAACCCTCTGCATGTCCTCCTTCACAACATCCTCGAACTTTCTCTGTGATCTTCCTCTTTTCCTACCTCAACATCATTCACACAGAATGTCCACTTCCCCTCCTCTGCACATGTCCGAGCATATATTTGTCCCTCTGATTTACTCATTTAAAATCCTGTCGATCACTCCCAACAAATATTTTTACATCTTCACAATAGCCATAATTATATATTTATTGCAGTGTTACCTAGTAACAGACCACTTTCTACTTGCAGTGACAGCAGCCCTGTCTCTAATGTATTCTCGGTGTTAAAGAAGCTTGCACTGTAGCTTGCACTGAGCTGAAGCCCGACAAATGAAGCAGTGTTTCCCTTTAAAAAGATCAATCTGACGTAACGTGACGCAGATGCTTCCGTCCATATACCCTTGTGCCTCTCCTCCTCACGCGGCGGCCATCCAGTGCATCTCCCTGCATCCCTCCTGACTCAGCCCCCTCTCTCCCTCCTCCCCACGCCTCCTCGGACGTGCCGCCGCTCCATCAGGCGGAGCTCTTGGTGGAAGAAATGAGGGACACAACAACAACCATGGCGATGGAGCTGTGGACGGACTAACAGCGGTATACGGGAAGCCGGGCACAGGTAAGCGGGGCCGGGTCAAGCCCGTTTATGGAAATCATCGGTGCCATCCGTGGATGCTGCAGAGCTCTCTCAGTGCGGAGAACGAGTCTGCGTGTAGTGAACCGAGTGGCTCACAACAGCGGTTAGAAATAATAAGTGAATGGAGCCCCCGTGCAGGGAATTTGTGGAGAGTAAAGCTCTTGGTTGTCGGGTCAGGCTGTTTTCTGGCCTGTCTGTTTGTTTTGGTGCAGCTGATGGAGGCATGATGATGATGATGTTGATGCGCAGTGCGCTTTCTCCGGCAGATGTTTTCGCGTCTGGTCATCCTGCGCGTCCATGTTTGAACTCTCACGGGCCTTTGGGCGTCAGATATAGTACACACTGTCCACGCAGCGTCACAGCAGACAGTTTTTAAAACCCCTGGCTCCGCATGCACAAGTAGCTCACACTCAAAGTGAGTGTCATCCATGTTTGCAGGCGGCAGAGTCGTGACGGGCTGCCTGGCGCTGCAGTTTGACCTTGCAGCATTCCTGTTTTTCCACTAACGTAACGTCCTGCCTGACAGATGACAGAGCCAGAGCTCTTTTTTCATGTCCACATGGCTTTTACTCTGATCATATCACAGAACAGTCTAGTTTCCGTGAGCAAATTCATTTGCGCACAGTTTTCTTTTACGGGTTTTCTGTCAGGCTTAAGCCTGATTTTAATAGAGTGGCAGAGAAGCGTAGTCAGTGAATGGATGGAGTTATGAAAGGAGTTTGATTGAAGATTCTGGCGCAAGGATCTCCCTGAATATTCTTGGCACAGAAAGCATATTGTGCATTTCTGTGCCAGTGCTGAAAGAACACTTCCTCCACTTTGTCATCATAAATGCTCAACGTTTTTTACAGTTAAGTAGGTAGACACCGAGAAGTACATGTGTGCAAGCAAAGACTGTTAAATACATTTGGACACTAATGCACTATGAGACACTGAGCCCATTTTCTTTCATCTCTAGCAGCTTTTGCATTTTTTGTGTTGCCATGTTGCATGTCTTGGTAGTGATTGTCTTTTAGATTTGAGTTTTCTACTTTTGTGTAAAACTGTTTTCAGTCTCTGTTTATAGGCTTTTGATCTTTATATGTAAGAAATGTTATTTTTGTTGTTCTCTGTCTCTTTGCCTCTACTTTTGTTTAATTTGCATATTTGTGGAATGGTTTTAGGTGTTGTTTTATTGGATCTTTCATAGTTGTTTTGGGTCTTTGTAATTGTTTTGAATCATTTGTTGCCTTTTTAAGGAAATGTGTGTATTTGTGCACTTAATTTTAAAGCCATTCCATTTCCGTTGCCATTTTAAGTTCTATTTTCATGTTTAAATTGTTTGTTGTTGAGTCTCTTTTATCCTTTCATTTTGAATCTCTTTTTAGATACCCTTCAGAAAGGGGCTACCAGACCCAGGCACCCAAGGAGTCACAGGGGCTCTTGGGGAACTGAGCCTGTTCCGTTAGGACTGTTCAGTTCTCCAGCCACACTTATGAACCTTAATTAATTTATGAGGCCACATACGGTCAGTACGCTGTCTGAAACAGAAGTCCAATGCATTGCTGCAAGCTGTAAGACTGAGCTGTCCTTTGCAGCATTGCCATCTTGTCAGCAGCAGGCTCCTTCCTTCATCCTGTTCCTCAGTGCACCCAGCCAATAGCCACTCTCCTTCTGGTCACGTTCCAAACAAGTGGCGGACTGACCGTTGCCATGGTGACGTAGTCACCAGGCAAAAATGTGTGCCATTTATCCAGATGCACTCATGGAGAGTAAATTTTAGGAACAACAAGCAGAATTGTTGATCCTTCAAGTGTGGCACTGCTCCGGTGGTCTCTCAGTATATGAAATGCTCTTTGTTCTATTTGTTGTAGTGTCAATCAAACCTTCAAATCCATGAATGCTGCAAAGGAAGAAAGGGTATTCCCTTTTAGTATAGGTATAGCCCACATGTGCAGTAAAACATGTCACTTTGAATTTCAGTTGTTTGCACAATATTTCTACAGTAACTGGAGATAAGGTTTAGTGGCTATAAAGAAGAAAGAGCAGGGGAAATAGCAGAAAGCTTAATTTTACACAATACTAAGTTTAATTGTATAAGTGGCTCTTCAGACCTCAGTTACACACCTAGAGACCGGTCTGCGGCCCTCAGATCTCTAGAGAAGAATGTGTACTCCCTGAGCAGATAGTGATTTGTAGCTGAAGGTTGCTGGTAGTCTTTAGTAGCAGTTGTTAGGTGAACCTGGTCGTAAAGACAATACTGCACAAGCAACCTTCATATAATTGCTTTGGTTGCTAGATTGCTGCAGTCACCTGTTATGTGCATGGAAGATGATGACTTGCTTGCAGACTGGGGTGGCTGTAGCTCAGGAGGTAGAGCAGGTCATCTGCTAGTCGCAAGGTTGGTGGATCTATTCCTGGCTGTTACTGCTGCAGTCATACTCCAGTACATCTGTTGGAGTATGAACTCTGGTGCTTCCGTGTGAGTGTTTTTAGGTAGAAAAACTACATGTATAAATGGATGAATGAGGTAAGTTGTATAAAACACTTTTTAGTGCTCAGGTAGACAATCAGCCCATTTACCAGATACTCGCTAAATAACCACCAAGCAGTAGTGAAACCTGAAAAAGTGCAGCACAAAGAAACTGAGAATGTTTGCTTTAATGCAACGTATGTCTTACTGCTGAAACCAACACATTTCCAAACACTGCAACTTTTACTATGAAGACAAACAGTCTCTTTTTGCATTCACACAAAATTCACCATCACTTAGAGACCAAGACTAGTGATTGGTGGTTGCAAGGGGGTCAACGACCAGCCTCTATGCCTCTGTGACTTACTTTAGCAAAGGACTTAACAGGGAATGGCAGCAACCTCCAGTAACCACTCACCACTGGTTTCTCTAGTGGCCAGTGTTTGCCTGGTCACCAACTGGTGTTTAGGCCTGTGTAACTGGAAGCTAAATGTTGCTACAGGTAGATAAAGACAACCAATTTAACAAATTGAATCATTATTACAAATTGTTATTTGTAAGGTATTTTCCGTCACTGGGATGATAATCAAGTGTGAGTATGCACCCCTGTTTTTACATTACAAAAACAGAGATTAAAAAAGTCTCGTCTTCACAACATGTTGGTGGAAATACACAAGTGAGATTTCTTATGATCTCATGAAATCTTCCAAGTTGTTCAGCTGAACACAGAAAAAAAAAATAAAGGAATAAAAATAATGGTTTGGAACAGCCAAGTTCAAGTCCAAACCTTAAAGTTATGGAAGGAAACTTAGCAACATTAAATTATGTTATAAACTATGAAATGGGCAAAAGATCCTCCAAAGTCGATGCAGGACTCATCAACAGTTATTCAAAAGATTAGCTGCAATTATTGCTGCACAATGAAGTCAAACCAGAGGCTAAAAGCAAAGGTTGTAAACAATTTCCTCTCATTTTTTCACTTTATATGTTTGATTTTGGTCCTGACGATCTTTTCTGTGTTCCATCTCTCGCCCTTTCGTGGCTGTTCACAGTGAAGAATTGAGTACATACGTTACTCAGGAGATGGTGGAGACCAACACAGAGAAAAAAGAGAGCAGATATTCTTCTATCCATCCAGTGTTCACAAAAATACCACTTCAGATGATACATGCCTGAAATAGGCAGGAGAGATAAGCAATGTCAATCGACAGTGAAAGAGATTCATGTAGGCAGTGCTGAGTTGTACACTGTAATAATGTGATTATTGATTTCCTGCTTTTATCAATGCTCTTTGGTTCACACACGCTATTAGCACGATCATTTAGGCTGCAGCACTCTGGCGTGGTTTCATTTGCTGCTGCTTGGCTCACTAATGACAAACCTATGGTGTATTGGATATTTTGAGCATTTGACCTGATTAAGCTCAGACAGCCCCTTAGAAATCCAGAAGTGCTTTTTAACCAAAGCCAAATGAGGGCAAAAGTCCAATAAATGCCTGATGTAACGAAACTATAAGAGCACCATTAACCCTGGTGAGCATAAAAGAAAAAAAACAGAGTCTTGTTATTATTGATTGATTATATTTGTTCAAGGATTAGAACATTATTATTTTTTCTTTGTTATGTTAATTAGTAAGAGCACTGCTGTAGCAGCTTTATTGCTGTGCTCTGCTGGACCTTATTCTGCATGCACTGCGGCAATAGGGTGACTCTGCAGGACTGGCCTGATCTGCGTTTGCCGTTTTGACCTCCTTACTGTATGTGTGAATAAGTTTGTATATGCTCATGGCTCATGTTCATGGGGAAAGGCTTGTAAGAAAGAGGAGCTGGTCTTCACATTGCCATCTGTTTTGAGAAACTGACATTGTGCAGCCTTTACTGCAGTGTGTATTTGCATCACTATCAGCTGCTGCTATAGAGACTTGCTGTGGGTAGGTTTATACCACTTTCTATTGTGAAAGGGCAATAAAAATTGATTCTTTTTAATTGCACCTCTCTGGAAACCTCAATTCAAGATTTTATCGGTCAATAACAGCTATTTGCCATTGCAAATGCCAGTACCAATTAAAAACATAAAAAAGAGACAAACACCCTTCATCCATGTAACGAGTGTTTCCATTGCATAGTTTGTTCCCCAGAGAGCACTCTGCAACTTCCCTGTCGGCAACATATGTTTGGAATGCCACAAACATGACAACCAGCTGAGCCAAGCAGAGCTGGGCAGAGCATAAATCAAATAAGTGCTGCACTGGATGCATTTGTATAAAACTTCCACAAAGAAACGCAGAGGATTAGTGACTTCTGTGATTGTTATGAAACAAAGTCCCAAGTGTCTTGTTGTTTTTTCCTTTAGCTGCACTGTAGACTGCAGAGACCAAACCTGACGACGGCTAACAAACAGATCAACCAGCAGATTTTTAGTTATTTCCAGTGTTTTATGTAGTGTTTACATGTAATTTGTCCTTTGTAGGAAAAATCCAGGAAACCAGCACCTCTACCATCAACATCATAACCATGTTTTTCTTGTGTAAGACTTGGTATTTATAGCACTTATGGTGGAGGGTCATATTGTTATGTTTCCCCAGGTAGGATGCTACTAGAAGCGGCTGACTGTGCTGTATGTTAAGATAAAAGAATGAGTCATCATCCAGTGCGATAGAGACTGTTTACCTCGGAGAGCCGCAGTGTTCCATTCAGTCTACAGATTTACTATTGAAATCAGATGAGGAGTTCACTGCTTGTGAATTCTTCGCCTTCACTAGTTTGGGAATAGTGTAGCAAATAAGACATAATTAACCTTTGACCCCTAACACACGGAATATATCTAACTCTGACACTGTGATGCCGGAGCCAGCAGCTGTGTTGGAGAACTTCCTGGTGCCTAAAATATAGCCATACATTTCTAATACTTCAAATGGACACAGTGATGGTGTTTCATTCATTGTGATCTGCTTTATTTTGCCACCTTTTAATTACATTAAGGTATTATTCCATGAAGAATTGTCATCCATTGAAATGCTAAAGACTTTAATTTAAAATAATTACAGAAAGGATTGCTTATGTATTAACATGCTCTCTTTTTGTGTGTAATAGCAACCCTGACCACAAGCTGAAACACATTAGTAAAGGACTGTGTTCTATATAAGAACACTTGTTGCTGGAGTTTGACCTATATAAAAATATATCTTATATAAAGGATGGATGTCACCACTGTGACATCATCCATTGCTTAGCTCGGGCCCAGCTTCTTTTATACTGATAGGCCATCTTAAACTATACGCTGATTTATCCTGATTTGCACCATTAACTATGACTTCAGTTGTTACTGGAATCAACCAATGGGAGACAGAGGCCTTTTTTATTAATAGACGTCTATGAAACAAAACAGCATTTTAAAACTAAAGGAGCCATTCCTTAGAAAGATAGCAGGTGTAAAGTTCCCCCAAATTGGGTTTCTGTTTAAAACCCAGGACGCCATCTTTTATTTACAGTCTATGTTTGTCTTTTATTTGATCTTTCTCATTGATCATTGATACGGAGCCCCGCAGGGGACATGGGAGAAAAAAAAATTAGGACTGACTTTTGCGAGATCCCGAGATCCCAAAAGTTTTGCGAGATCCCGAGATAGTTTTGCGAGATCTCGCAAAAGTCAGTCTTAATTTTTTTTTCTCCCATGTCCCCTGCGGTGCTCCGTACATTGACCCCCTCAAGGGTGGGAGAATTGTTGAATTGTTACAGAACAACCACAGTTGCTTTGTAAGATCAACACTCACCCACAAGCACATCCAAACACACACCAGAGGTGTTGAATGGCTGTTCTGGAATAGCAGCAGTGACTCAGTGTTCAAGACCCTATGGCTATCAAGCAGTTTATGAACCTCTGGTTTCCAGCATTTTCCTGTTTATTAGATAGGCTTGCATTATGCATTCAGGAGGCTCTGGTAACTGGTGTGAGTCACACCTTCACACACACACACACACACACACACACACACACACACACACACACACACACACACACCCTCCAGTCCCCCAAGTCGTGAGTTATGTTACCACTGCAGTCTGCTCGATCTAGATGAAAGACTAAAGGAGGAGTTTAAATGCAGACTTGTGAGTCTGCATTCCTCTCACAAATTATGTTGTGCGTCCTGGAATAAGTCAGATCTTTGTTACTGTTTAGTACTGCCTGTAAGTACTTTCACGTACTGACACTGCAGAACATTTGTTGCAGATGCTCTGAGATTCATCAAGGGCACATCATGGTTGGACAACAAGGACACGCTGTCTTTCATGAGAGACAATGCACTGTGTGTTCTGCTCCAGACACATGGGGGTATGAATAATCCGGAGTTTGTGAATGTGTGTGTATGTAATCATGCCATTCCATAGTCCTGTGTGTCCAGAATCATCCTTCTTTCAAACCTCCTTCCTTTCCTTAGTTACTATTCTTCTCGCAACACGTGCTGTCTTCTCCTTTCATCTCATTGGCTCCTCTTTCCTCCTCTCATCCTCACGTTCTCTTGTCTCTTACCTCCTCTCTTTCCAGTTTTGTGTTTCCATGTCGTCAGCACAGAAGCTGCTTGCCTGTTCAGCACACTCAGGCTGGGTATGTTGTTGCATAACAGGCCTAACTTAATAAATCATCTGCATCATGTGGTCTGGTGTGGTTTGATCTGTGGTGACAGCAACCAAAGCAGGATGACATGCTGACTTGAAGTTAGATATAAGATAGTTAAGGCAGCTAAGATTGGTAGATATGAATTATAAGCTAAGTAAACTTTTGCTCTAAAAAGTCAAAAACAGTGAAGTTAAGAGAAAAGGTTTTAAATTGTCAAGGATCTTAGCCAAATGGTATAATTTAATGTAGATTAAACACACTTCCATGCTGGTTTCACTTTTCAGATCTACAAGTCACATTCATTATCTAGAGGAGCTTCAGAGTCCAAACACAAAGAAGGTGTCTTACCAGCTAAATTCATCGTTTATATACAAATCTAATAATTACAAATACAAAACTAATAATTAATATAAAAGGTCCAGAAAAAATGGTATCTACTAGCAGAATAAGTTCTCTTGCTTATTTAAACTCAGCTAGTTGAATAAATATCTCTGTAAGCTGAAGCATTAACATTTCTCCTCACTGCGTCGAAGGAAACCAGAAAAACAATGCCATAGCATTTTTCTTCCAACACCAAACTGTACAGTTGGCACTCCGGCAGGTAATGTTCTCCTGACATTTGCCAAACCAGACTTGTCCATCATAGTGCCAAATAACGAAATATGATTCATCACACCACAGACCACATTTCCACTGCTCCAGAGTCTAGTGGTGGTGTGCTTCACTCCGCTCCATCTGACACGGCATTGTGCTTGGCAATGTATGTTTACATGTTGCAGCTCAGCCATAAAAACCCATGCCATGAAGCTCCTGGAATATAGTTTTTGTGCTGATGTTGCTGCTGGAGGAGATTTAAACTACATACTATAAAATTTGCATCTGTAATGTAAGATGGGCTGACACTTTGCGTCTATGTTGCCATGGTTCATAAATGCTTCCACTTTGCAATAATACTACCTACAGGGTCACATGGGGGTGCTGGAGCCTATCTCAGAAGTCTTAGGGTGAGAGGCAGGGTGAACAGGCACCTTGAACAGGTCGCCAGTCTGTCACTGGGCTAACACACAGATACAGACAACGATTCACACTCACATGCCCTATGGGCAATTTAGAGTTTCCATTTAACCTATCCCTGCTAACTACAAGTCTTTGGACTGTGGGAGGAAGCCGGAGTACTACAGTAGATTCTCTGTGGATACATTTTTCTGTGATGTGCTCCTAAGGTTGCTTTGTGTTTATACCAGGGGTCAGCAACCTTTAACACCCAAAGAGCCTTTAGGACGCGATTTCCACGCAAAAGAAAACACTGGGAGCCGCAAATACTTTTTGACATCTAAAATTAAGATAACACTGTATATATTGTTTTTTACCTTTATGCTTTGTGTGAACAACTAAGGTGTGTTGCTTATGAAATCCATGAAGTGCTACAGAGAAAATTACATTTTATTTATGTAATTAACATATTTTGAACTCTTAAAGAAATATAACAAAAGGAAAGACACCCAGCTGAACTAAAATGATCCATGTAGCAAACAAAAACTGTTGTGAGCCGCCACCCTTATATCACCTTTGGGCTTTTGGAGCCTTGACCTGACTTTTAAAAAAATAATTGGGATAAAAAGCACTATGCTGCTAAAAAATGAAAAATAAATATTTGCAAAATTCTGCCTAAATATGTATTTTACCTGGTTAATGTGTGTGGCGGGGTGTGGCCTGCTGCGCCGCTGCAGGGGAGGCGGACGCACCTGAGTGGCACCCGCAATCACGCCTCGCTGCCTTAACGTCTGTGCTATCTGTGCTGTTGTGTTGGTATGTGTCGGGCTGTGAGCTGAAAAGCTACAGCCGGCTGTATGCGTACAGCAACCGTGTGTGAAAAGTGGTCAATAAAGAGATGCTGAAAAGCATGTTCATGCAAACATCGTCAGGTCTGCTGTGATATGTTTACAATGGCACTTCTGCTCCTGAACCTCTGCGCACAGCGTCTGCAAATCGGGGCTGTACGAAGTCACTTCATCTTTACGCAGGACTGTAAGCTGTCACCTGTGAGGCGTGAGCGGTGTTTGTTTTTAACATAGTTCACGGTGGAGAACAGCTGCTGACATAATGTGGATCCGAAGATCCATAATTGGCCTACCTGGGGTTGAAAGTCTCGATAAATGCACGCCGTTTCAGCGGGTATACCGGCTTCCGCGGGTATGACGCCTATTTTGAGCAATCAAAAAATAATAGAATATAATTTTATATTTCAATATCACAACACTCTTCCAATTTAGAACTACAAGTTAAAAAGAACATAAATAAACATAAATAAAATACGCTTCAGCTAAATACTTTAAAAAAACAAATTTATTTTCCCAAACCAAGCGGAGCTGCACTATAAGGACTAAAGAGCCGCATGCGGCTCCGGAGCCGCATGTTGCCGACCTCTGGTTTATACAAAAACACTATCATAAGGATCGTGTGTGTGTTTTCATTAGGATAGAGATTTGTGCCACTGCGCGGGTCTGTGGTTTAGTTTGCTCACTGCTAACTATGCAACAATACATCTTAGACCAGCTTTAAAATAATGATAGAGAGCCGAGGAACAATGGAAGAGGATTTAAAGTTAGAGCTCAGATGTGGATGAGGTTCTACAGTAGGTAGATTATTAGTATCGACAGGATTTGACTGAAAAACTGTCTTTCATTCAGCTGTCTTTGTTCGCCGACTTTAGAAGCAGAAGAGAATATGAGCGAGGCAGTCATGGTTGATAGGAAAACAACACAGCAGAGAAGTGTTAATGCAGGAAGCTGACTGACAGCAGGCGTCCTGCGTTTCCACACATACAGAAACCTGCCTCTCAAGGGCCCACCAAATTGTTTGTGGTGTATTATTGATGAGAATAATCCTCCTCTTTCCCCCCTCTAAGTTCTTCTTTCATCCGCTTTTCTCTCTTTTAGCCTGTCTTTCTCTCTCACAATACAACTCAGCAGGATGTTATTTGTAAATATTTTTGGACGTACTTACACTACAGCTGTGGCAGAAACCTGCAACATGTATATATGTGTACATTTACAGATTTATTCCTGCTAAAAGGGAGTTTTTTCTTCCCAGTGTTGCCAGATGCTTCCTCATATATAGGGGGCTGTAATATAAAGCACCTTGAGGTGATTGTTGTTGTGATTTGGTGCTATGTAAATAAAACTGAACCAAATCTGTCCAGATGCAGATGCAACTCTCACTTCTCTTTGCTCACCTCTGCCACTGTTATTTGACCTGGAAACAGACAAAGAAGTGGTGATTGGCTAGTTGTACCACATGATTGAAATGTGATTTGTTGCTGAACGCTGATGTCCACTCTGTGCAAGCTAAGTGTCAGCTTGTGTCAGTAGCACAAGGGAGCCTGATGAAGGCATCTATAGCGGTGCACATGGGCAGTCAGCAGAAATCACGCTTTATTTGAGTGTGTAACAGTCCTCTCTTTCTTTGTGTGACTCTGTGTTCACTCACTGCTTATGTCTGTTTTCTGTCAGGCTGCAGGCTCTCAGTATAGAGCTGAAAAACTCAGAGAAAAGGTTAGAGCACAAGAAACCCGAGACGTTGCCTGGCTCCATGTCTGCCCCTGCCCCGCCCAATCAGAGGTCTACATCGGTCTCTCGCCGGTAAGTAGAGTGAATACCTGTTTTGTGCTCACCTGTGATAATTATGGGCTTTCTGTGCACTGCAAGGTAACCATGGTTGAAAAGTCTGCAGGGAATAAGTATGTCATATTGTACTGTAGTGTCTCAGAGCCCTGAGAAATAAGTAGAGAAAAATTCATTTCAGTGATTCATGGTTTCTTAAATACTTTTTGTCTGTAAAATAAAAAAATAAGAAGCAAAAAATGAGATTCATCTGCTAAAAACCAGTAACTTCTTTTTATTGTGCTCAATTCGACCACAAGAGTCTAAAGTGTCCTGCCTCACGATCTAAACAGAGTAAAAAGTATAAATACTAAACCATCCCTGAGTATTGTGTGGCTTGCAGGCAACATCCAGGCCCAGCCTGGTGAGGTGTGAGGTGTGCGTGAAGGTCAAACATAAAGAAGTACACATTTTGCAGTTTATCTCATTTCAGACACCAAACACTCTTCAATAAACTCCTCATCTCCTGTCTTTTGCAATTTTGTGAGAAATCATAATTCAGCTTTTTTGCTTTTACTTTAAAGGCAGCTGTTTTTTTTCACTACTTTAAAAACCTGTGTGTATGCAATTGAATCCAGCATCACTGTAAATGTTAGTGATAATAGTGTTGGTGCTTTTATTATGCATGTTTCACCTCTTCATTGCCTAACTGTAACATCTACTCTTACCAGTAGCGGATAATAAAGAGATAAAATTAATATTGTGCTGAAATGAGTTCAGCTTATTGGTGCAGTCCTTGCTCTCCAGTTTTTTCATATAAAGCAAAGCTGTATTTCCTTTGCAGGAGCTTTCAGAATTATCCAGAAAAGAAGCTTTTTGTTGGCCTCTGAGACTCCACACACTCCCTATCAAATTGTGATGGGAGACTTGGGCTTTATATCAATATATACTGATTCCCCTTAAACACAGAACCTGCGCTTACATTGTCGGCTCATTTTTATCCCACTAATTTGATTCTCCTGGTAGATTGCCCTGGTCATTACTGAAATGAACTGGCTTTGTCACCCACAGAACTTTCCACTCCCATCAGTGCATTTTTACAAGTGTGGCATTATGCTCAATTGCTCCGCAGTAAATGTTTTTGTGTAAATAAATAAATAAATAAATTTGGAGTACAAACAAGTGTCAAAGACTGGAAAAACTTTTTTCTTCTGTTTCACTGATGAAAAACAGATTACGGGACAGATTATCCTGTCAAAACCCCATTTTGAATTGTTGTTAAATCGTCTTAAGTCAAAAAAGAAAGCTGGATTAACTGTATAAAGTGAATCACATGACCTCACTTGCTTTTCGTGGATGTCATTGATATCTTTGCTGGTTGGTTAAAAAAGTTTCCAAAGAGTTTTAACTTAGGACCATCTTTGGGATCTACAAGTTGCGCATTGTTAGTTTAAAACTTTAAGTTTTTCTGTTATCAGAGACCAAAGTCTCGGTCTCTGATAATATGTAGGAACCATCGTGAAATGGAAGGAGAAATAGAAACATGTTCTGTAGAACGATGGATTGGCGAACATATGGTTCCCCAAAAACATGCAGCTTTCCAGCAATGATAATAATATATACACATATAATAATAATAATAATAATAATAATATACACAGCTAGGACTACATCACAATACATACATCTCAAAATATCACCTTTTTATAATGTTCCTTTCTAATCTTGCTGTAGTATCCAAAATAAGGTCATGCTAAACAAAACAACAACAAAAGCACATTTAAATCAACAGTTATTATCTCTACTACTCCCAGACAGAAACATTGCCGTATTCTGGCTCAGTTCTGAAGACAAACCATATGGTGCGATGACCTATGGGCATCTCAATCCTGGCTGCCTAATGTCAGCCATATGTGGCCTGCATTTGTATAGCGCTTTACTCAGTCCTTAAGAACCCCAAAGCACTTCACACTACATTCAGTCATTCACCCACACATTCACACACTGGTGATGGCAAGCTACATTGTAGCTACAATAGTAGCTACAGCTGCCCTGGGGGCGCACTGACAGAGGCGAGGCTGCCGGACACTGGCGCCACCGGGCCCTCTGACCACCACCAGTAGGCAAACACGGGGTTAGTATCTTGCCCAAGGATATTTTGGCATGCAGCCAGGAGGCAGCCTGGGATCGAACCACCGACCTTCTGATTAGTGGCTGACCTGCTCTGCCACCTGAGCTACAGCCACCCCATATGTGGGCAACAGATTAGCTAAATGTCAGCCACAAGTTAACCAAATAAACCATAAGTGGCCTTGAGCTGGATTTCTGCATAATCCATCATATAAAATTGAATCAAATGAAAGAGTCTCTTTTATTAGGTTTAATCTTTTAACTTTATGCACATTGCATCAAGCAAAAATTAAATCATATGCAACCGTCGTTGACTTGAAGAAATTTGTTTAACATTTAAACCTATTTTCTGCATATTCCAGCATATAAAATAAAATTATTTTTTTGCGTTTACACTCACTCTTTCAAATAGATGCAAGTAAAACACAGCAAAAATAAATAAAATAAATGAATAAATAAACAAGATTCAGCGGCACTAACTCCTGTCGCTCTTAAGTCTGTTTTCAACTGTTTTGCAGGAGTGGGGCTGGTGGAGGTTTGCCCGGTGTCAGTGGGGGGGGACAACAGTGTGTGTGTGTGTGTGTGTGTGTGTGTGTGTGTGTGTGTGTGTGTGTGTGTGTGTGTGTTTATCTTTAACAAATATTCATAGTCAATGTGGTGCCACTTTTTAATAAGTGAGAGAAAATAGGGTGTTTTAAAATTAATTGACAGTTGTTTTAAACAGTAATAAGTAATTTAACTCCATTAATGAGTCTTTTATAAATTCTAAAAATTTTCAGCAGCGATTTAATGACATGGTGGGGTGTGCGCCTTTAAGACTGCAGTGGGAACTGCGAGACTTGAGCTTTTTCCGACACGGTTAGCTGTCAGTATTTATGAAGGATTAAAAAAATATAAATGAAAAGTTAAGGCAACATTTACTGTTACTGCTACGATTTGTAGCAGCAATAATTAAACATTTACAAAATTACACCACCAAATGGCAAGCTGGCATTGCAGTTAGCACTGAAACTCAGTTATCAGTACTTTCAGTAAAGAATGTGTAAAAATCTTCTAAATAAACAGTTAAGGAAACTGCTGATTGCAAACCAGGAAAAACTGGCATGTGTTACTTTGTATTGTAGCTTTATAATAAGTCAAATTGTAAAAGACCAACATATCATATAAATATATCTGTCTTTATTTAAAAAGTGGCACCATGCTCAGTTTGTTTCTGTACTTCCTGTAAATAACTCGTCTAAGACTTGTTGATGAATAAATGGACCTAAAATTGAGAACTAGAGTGCTATGAAAAGTATTTGCTGCCTTCTTTTTCTTTTTTTTTTCTTTTTTTTTTCTTTACTACATTTACATGTTGAGATCATCACACATTCCACATTCATTGTGCCCTTTCCAAATGAGGTAGCACTCTGGAATCCCGTCTCACAGTGTTCTTACAATGACAATAAATCTTACAAATTTTAATATTAGACAAAGATAAATACAAAATGCAGTTTTTAGATGATGATTTCATTTATTAAAGGAAATAAGTTATTCAAAACTCCTTGGCCCTACACGGAAAAAGTAATTGTTCTCCCTAATTAAATAATGTATTGAATAGAATAGAATAGAATAGAATAGCTCTTTATTATTTACGAAATTGTTGTGATCAACCACATTGTTCACTTTCACTAGTCCATCCCTCAGCTTGTGTCCTGAACCTTATGCAGCACTAATCCAAAACAGTAAGTCCAACTATAATTTTGGAGTGTTCAAAGTAAGTCTGGATCTAAGTCCAGTTAAGATGTTTTGGCAAATATCTTAACCTCTTTTTTGAATTAAGTGGGCCAAAATTCCTCCACGGCGATGTGAATGACTCAGTGCCAGTTATTGCAAACGCTTGATTGTAGTTCTTACTGCCAAGGGTGGCGTAACCCGTCATTATTGTTCCACCAAGGCCAGTTAGGTTTAGATAACTTTTTTCTTTTTATATAAACTCAGTCTGTTTGTCTAATTTTAACATTTGTTTGAAGGCTGTGAGTGTGCCAAGAAGAAATTGGGAAGGGGGCAAATACTGTTTTCATAGCAGTGTATGTTCTAAATGCTGTAAATAGCAACCGACTTGAACAGAGTTTATTGAGTATATTGATGTTCTCTCCTCTAGCCACTGGACTAACCTGGCCTGTTTACTGGACACAGGATAAAGGATAAGATGTATTTCTTGTCTGTAGGGACCACTGTTGACTTTTGCACAACCATTAACTTGTTTCGGAATGTGAATGCTGCAGTAATGTGTTGTTATATACTTAATGCATGAGTGATGGACATTGCTTTTCTTCTGTGGTCCAGTTTGACACTACCAGTACTTTAATACCACAGAAAGCCAATGTGTCGTTTCTTTCAGCTGATGTGTTAAATAGTCTTTGCTGTCATCTAGCTGTTGCTTGCTATGGTGTATGTGTTGGGCACAGACTGATAAATGGTCTCTTAAACTGGAACCAAGCTGAATCTGTCTGGAGGGTTTAATGTTTTTACAGGAAAAGTTGTGTAACTGCAGACGGATCAACGTATAGTTGTGGTGTCCTCCTCTCTCTTATTTATTTTCCTCAGATTCAACCCTCTGAAGGTGCTGCAGCCCAAACGTCGCTTGCAGCAAATACTGGCGTCCTCGCCCGTGCCGGTACCCAAGCCGGCGTCTGGGTTGGGGACTGCTGTGCCAACCGCCACAGCACCAGTGGCCATTCCTGTGCCCGCGCCCCCTGCGTGAGACACACTTCAGTTACAGTCTGAGAGAGCATGCTCCATAGCTGTAGCTGTAGCTTTGGCATGCACTGTAGCCACTAAAACCAAAATTGGAAATTAAATGTTGGAAAAATAAACAACAGCACACAGGCAAGTTAAGGTTCTAACCTGTGAATGATGCAGTGAAACGTGGTCAGGTTAGGATTAATCTTTGCAGTCAGGTGTGTGGCTTCTCCTGTCAACATCACCTGTTGCAAAGCTGCACAGCTCACATTTTAGGGAATTTCAATGTCAACGATCAGGCAAGCGGTTGGCACAAAGTAGATTTTTTATTTGAGTCTCCTAATGCTGTGAATCTAGTTAATTTCTCTTTTATTTGGTAGTTTTCATGCTAAAAACATGTGTTTGTGAGTTTAATAAAATGTTGCAACAGAACAGATCCTGATCTACTGTAAACGGTGTCATAGGATCACAACTGCCAAAAGTAAAAGTCGATTTTTTTATTTGACTGTTGTTTGCACTGAAGACTTTATCTAAGACGCAGTACTGAAACTCAGAAGTTGGGATAAATATTCATCCCCAGCATAGATAAGAATAATTTAGCAGACACAGACATGTATGTGCAGGTAAACTGAAGAGTTTACCATCAGTAGCTAGCTTGTTTAGTTAGCTAACATTACCTCTGGATACTAGATGGGTACTTGCATGCAATCAATGCTAAAAGACTTATTCTTGTTATACAGCGTAGAGCTAGTTGATGACTTATAAGGTAGTCCTGTTATTCATTAAGATTTAGCTTTAAACTATGTAAAGCAACAAGAGACTTTCAAAGGGAGGTCTATGTATTGAATTTGCCAAAATCTGCTATATTTTCATTTACTTTAGATGATGTTTGCTACAAGAAAACCTGCACCATGCTACTGTTAACATAAAGGCTAAAGGTTTATGATTAGTTTAGTGCGGAATTAGCATAGTTCTTTATAGTGCATTAAAACCTCAAGCCAAGATTATCCTCCGTTGTGGACACAGACATGGACTGCTGGAGACCCGTAGGCCAAGTAGTCATTCCTCTTATACTACTTTGTCACCTGCTTGTTCTTCACCTGGGGAGCATGCCTATTTGGTGCATTGTAATGTAAAAATGTGGTCCCAAAAAAGCAGGCATGCCTGGAGTCTATTATACATAGGGCTATAGCAAAATGACTTCTGTTTGACTTCATGATATCTTTATAAACATTTTTTGATTGGAGTTGTGGCCTCGGTTGCTATTTTCAAGACTTATCCAAAACAACATGATGTACTTTTTAAAAATAGATAGATATAGATATAGATAGATATAAATAGAAATAGATTCAACAATAACATAAACGCCTTGTGTGACTACCATGGATATGATAAGTCCTGACTGAAGTGTACAAAAATCAGAATGGTAATGTGGAAAATGCTCAAACCAAATCAGAGGGTAGTGTCATTGTGGCTACTTTCAACACATGTATACAGTCTGTGGCCTGTAAGGAGCACAGAAAGTGGCAAGAACTGTGTGCGTGTTGTTGTGTCACATCACCTTCGAATACAGAGTCTGTGATACTATCATGCACTTAAACGCAAGAATTGGTGCTAATCTTTCAAGGATTAGGTTTAGTGGCTACATGCACGGTAGAAATGGCACGTTTAATGTGCATACTGTGATCACTGGTTGACCGCAGCCACTCACTCAACAGCACTGTGTGAAACACTCATGTGCAGCAGCATTGCCTGTAATGCGAATGTGCTTTTGGTTTATCGAGATATTGTTTACTAAATCAGTTTCAGCCTCTTGAGCAAAGTTGCTTTCGTAAAGGAATATCTCTTCACTCCTCTCCACCCACTCATGCTAACACCTGACAACTGGGAAATGCTTGCCTCAAGCAGACAACACCCACACCCCAGACATTAGTTCCATCCCAGCAGATGGCTGGGATGAACTGTCACGCCCTAAACACTGTTGTACTGTGTATTTTCCAGGCTCAGTGTTTCTGCTGCTTCTTTCTCCCCATTTCTGTGCTATCAAGTGTTGAGCTGTCAATATCTGGCTTCCTCCCTAATTATGTAACACAGGACACGGTGACTCAGTTCAGTAGCAAAATATACAGTAGAAAATGGAAACAACAGACGTGCGTTCAATAATAGTTTAAATATAATGTATCTGTCTATTACAAACTGTCTCCAGCGGTTTATTACATAATCCAGGTGATTAAGGTTTTTGTTCTTTTTACTTGACCTCATGCGTAAAATTACTTTTTGGAACCTTTGCTGAACCTTAGCTGCATGCTCAAATAAACCCTGAGTAAAATTATTATTAATCTTTTACAGGGCACTCAAAATTCAAAATTTCATTTATAGTGTTGCAAGAGTTTTTAGTTTGTTTCTTTGTTTGGTCATTTGTTTGTGCACACATGTGCATGCATGATTTCATACACCACTAGTTGGACTTGGTGTATTGCTTAATTTTTTTTTAGAAGTAAATGTAAAAACTTTTCCATAGGTGCTTTGTGACAATAACAGGACAGTAATTAGCTTCTTCTCCTGTAACTTCCTCATTGTGTCGATGGACTTCAGCTCCATTGTCTTAGACGGCAGCAGACCATAGCAGTCCTTGTTCTGCTCTAGAGCCCTGGTGGAGTCAGCTTAGCAGCATTAGTTCCAAAAGTCTTTGAAGTTTTGATTAATGTGGCCCTCAAGCTCACAGCTGAACTCTGAGATGATTAAGACAGCCACTTACCAATATCTAATAATTCAGTCGTCAGCTGTTTATCTAGCAACTTCCTCAGTTAGTAAAATCCTGTGACAACAGTCAAACAGTTTTGACCTGCAATTGGCAACCGTGATCTTCTGGGAGTTCAACATAGCAGCAATTGAACTAGTTCTCCAGCAGCTGTGCATTTGGGTTTAAAGTGAACCTCCAGCTTGTTCCAGATCTGCAAGATTAGCATTGTAAGCTGCAGTCCATGATGGTGGAGCTGGAGAAAGAAAAGCCAACAGAAGAAGAAGCTGAGGACCCCCCGAACAGTGAGATCGTCACTTTGCCATCATGGAAACATGACATAGTTAACAACTGTACTTTCAAAATAGAGTGAAATGAACTCAAGAGCAATTAAAAAAATTCAGCCAAATTGCAAAAACATTGTGCTTCATTAGTTTTTCTGTGTTGGTGAAATAAGTAAGATATGTATTTCTGGGAAACACTGACTATCATCAAGTATGATATATATATATTTATATATATACATATATATGACATGAACAGCAAAAAGTTTAAAGACCGAGACGAGTTATATACAAGACTATGTGCATGTTTAGTGTGGAGTTTTCGTGTCCTGTGTCCAATACCATCATGGCTGTTCTGATTGACCCTGCTTGTCCTCCCCTCCCAGTGTGGTGTCCAGTGATTGGGCAACAGTTATGTCCTTGTTAAAGAACAACAGTAACTCAGTTGGTGAACATTCATTATAGACTTTAAAACCACACAGACGCTGACAAAAGTTGCCAATCACAGATAACCCTTTTTTTTTCCCCCCTATCTACCACTGATATAATTAAACTGTACTAACAAACTGTGTCATGTTTTGCTGGATAGTAAAAATGCCTAGAGGTGAAAATATATATACACCACCAATTCTACTCTTTGATATTATGTGGTTTTACTTGGTCTCTATAGTGGTTTTGCACAGGTGTCAGTTGTCTTAAAGTTAACTTTTTTTTAGCTAAGCTAGTTTGCACTTGTCATCAAAAGTGGGGCGAAATTTCTATAAGTTTGCTGAGATAGTTTTGTGAAAGTGTGTTGCGAGTTAAAATGGGGCGTTTATGAATTATTGTTGTTGCAGCTGCTTCCATGTTGCTCTTAGAAGACCTAAAACATTTTATCACTTGTAAATTGTGTTTCAGGATGCAGTGTTAGTTTACATTCCAGTAAAAGCCTCATAGCAGTAAACTGCTCCTATTAGCGGTGCAGTATAGGAAGCCAAACAGAGGAGCCTCAACATTGAAGCATGGCTTTTAGAAAGCAAGCTCTCCTGAGCCACTTCACTGTTTGAGTTCTTACATTTTAAAATTATGCTGAGATATGCTAAATGTCAACCAACCTTACCTCCCTTCAGTGTGCAGCAGGCACATTGCCACCCTCTGTGATTTAACACCCTCTTGTCTCTGGTCAGGTTTGACTACTGCAGGTTCATAGAGTTAGACTACGTGCCCATGGAGTCAAGCTGTATGGTGTCAATGCGCCCAACTAAAGGCTATGTATCGACCAAGTCACCAACCAAGGGATACACTTCCACCAAGTCTCCGGATCGCCACGGTCGTTCAACAAACTCTCCCTCTACCCCTCGCTCCCGGTCTGTCCCGACTCACTCTTTTTTCCTCCCGATCAGTCTTGATCCTTTAAAGCATGGGAATGGCAAGATGTTTTGCACTGCTGTAAATGTTTTGTGACGCCACATTCTAGAAAACATCCTGTCTAGTCTGACTCTCTTCTTCTTTTCTGTCCGATTGCTCTCTTTTAGTTCCCTTCTGGTGAAAACTTTCTTTTTTCATTGAGTAACGCTAATTTGATGTCCTTTTCAGTTTCAGCATTGTTGTGAGTGCCAAGAGGAGTGTGTGTATTTGTTTCTCAGGCCGACATGCTGAAATATTGTACTCTGTGTATCTGTGTAGACCTGTGTTGTATAAGCATGGTGGTGGACCTGGATTGAAGTGTTTTCCATTCATTTCTGTTTGCACTGTGGATCCGTTTGTCATGGTTTAGCTTAGCAGCTCACTTAGTGTCTGGACTGTGGTTCCATGGTGTTGCCAGGAACACATTAACATGTCTCCTCTTACTGTGTACCAGGCGCACTCCGGCTGCGGCCAGTAATAGAGATCCCTATGGAAACGCTTCTCTCAGCAGCAGCAACTCAGGCTCATGTAAAGGCAGTGAATGCAGCCCAACCAAAGGGTAAGAGGTGTAGCACATTTCTACTAGCTCTTGTACCAGCGTAGTCCCAATGCTAGAGCTAAATATGTTTGCAATGCGGGCCACCGATTCTGATTCTTCCTACTAAGGTTTCCCCAAATTCCAACACTAACATTGCAAAATAATGACTTCTCTAACTTGTCAAATTGTGGGCTTGTTCTCTAACAGCAGTGCACCACAAACTCTGCCGCACTACTGCATTGATGGATGCATTGACAAGAGGTATAACGTTAATGCCTTGGGATAGAAAATGGAACTCTTTGTGACTTTGTCAACTCAGTGAAAACAGAACTTAATATGATTTGCTGTCTTATTACCTTAATTAGCTATTTAATCAAAATTTATCAAATTTTGATTAAATAATTCAATCAAATTTAATCAGAATTTTAGTGATGATATGACACAAGAAAAAATTATTTACTCCAGTTCGCTTTCCAAAAGTATGAAAGAGCACATTTGCAGTCTCTTCTTTTTTCAGTTTATGCTCATTGGTTGAATATGTGAATGAAAATATGGTGAGTGCTGTTAAAAAGGAAAAAAGCCCACATTACTGATAAAACAGCAGCTCTGAGCCCCAACCTACTATTTTGAAGATAAGCAAAAAGTTATTTGTGATATCATCATCACCGATGACCTAGACCTCAGAAGGTTAAGAGTGTTTGAAACTCTTAATTCTTATAATAGTGATGTTAACTTTCCTTCCATCACTTCTTTCTTAACATCTCAAAAAATGGAAAACACCACTTATTCTTTTCATAAACTGAAGTCCTGTCTTTTTTAGACGCCATCAGAAGTACACGTCATGTACAGACAACCATGGCATTCGGCCTCCTCCACCAGAGCAGTACCTCACACCCCTTCAGCAGAAGGAGGTGTGTATCCGACACCTGCGGGCCAAGCTAAAAGAAACCATCAACACCCTGCAAGACAGGTGAGATACTGAGACAGGATGAGAGACTGGCAGGTCCTATAAAGTAAGGTTTTATGCTAGTTCTTCTTAGATCTTGTATATTGGTCTGTGCTTCTTATCGTCAAAGGTTCTAACCCTTTCTCTGTTGTCACCCTCTTAGGGACACGGAAATAGATGAGTTGAGAGGCCGGCTTTACAGAATGCAGGAGGACTGGGTTGAAGAAGAGTGCCACCGCGTAGAGGCTCAGCTGGCCCTGAAGGAGGCGCGTCAGGAAATCCAGCAGCTCAAACAGGCTGTGGATACTGTTCGTGCCAGGCTGAGCGATGCCGGAGGCCTCAGTGGAGATGTAGGGGTCCAGAAGTACTTTCAGGATATCAACGCTCAGAACCACAAGCTGGAGAACCTTTTGCTGAGTATGGAGTTGGCCCAGGCTGGATTAGCAAAGGAGGCGGAGGCCATGCCAGGCTGTCGGACCCGCGTTGGGGGTTCAGCACCAGCATCTGTTTCAGGAGAAAGTCCTGGCGGAGTACCCAAACTTACTGTAGGAGGAAGAGGGTCTTGCTCTTGTGATGGCTCCCCAGCCCGGTCTTTAACTCGGAGTTCCACCTACACAAAGCTGAGTGATCAGGCACTGGCGGAGCGCAATGACAACGGGTCGGACTTTCCTTGTCTCTCAGGCGACGGCACCCAGGACAGCGGCTTTGTGTGCTGTGGGGAGAGTAACATCCCCAGCCGGGCTGACCTTCTGCTGGAGGCCGCATTCCTTTCTGAGGAAACAGCATCTTTACTTAATTCCTACACGCAAACCTTCTCCCACTCTCTTCCCCATTCTCATCCCCACTCTCTGCCAAACTCACTGTCTCACACCTACTCACATACCTTACCTCATTCTTTCCCTCACAATTTGTCCCACTCTGTGCCGCATACTATGCCACACTCTTCTACGTATGAGAAGCTGTGCACAGGGGAGGGGCTGGCACCCTTTCGTTGTGGTCTGGGTGGAGTGAGCTGCATGAGCCACCCCTGCCTCTCCCACCACCATCTGTACCTGCACCCTTTAAGGGAGACTGGCATTCAGACAGAAAGCTGCCCCATCCCTACAACAGCAGGGTATCCCTCCGATCTGGACACCATCGCAGAGCAACGTACTTTCCGGTCCCAGGCCTGTAGCCCCACTTCAACCTGGATGTCTGATGAAGGGGACGAGGAGTTGGACTCCATTACCACCACAACTTCAGTAACCACAGCAACAGTCATGAGTACAGCAACAGAGCCAATCCCCAAAACTCCAGTGGTCCCATCTTTACCACGGTCCGCCACTGTTGCGTGTTCCATGGAAAGTCCTGTGCATAAAGAGAAAGAGTATGGAGAGGAGGAGGAAAAGCAGGAGAAAGAGGAAAAAGAGAAGGAAGCTTTTGTGGCAGAAGAGCAGGTGGAGATAGTTATGATCAAACTGGCAGAAGAAAGGCAACAGACGCTGATTGGTTCAGTGGGAGAGAAGATAGGAGGGCAGGGTGCTGAAGAGAAGCCGGCTCAAGGAAAACTCTGTGATCTTGCTGCGATGCCAGCAACATGGCAGGGTGAGCTTAAGTTAAGAGGATGCTGTGGAGAAGGCAGGCAGGGTGGGACATCATTTGAAAACCTCGGAGTTGTGGACACGCAGCAAGAAAGCTGTCCTTTACAAGAATCAACCCAGGTAGAGACACCTCACCTGAGTCCGAGTCACCAGGGATCATCTCCAGCTATACAACAGCCTCACACAATCCAGCCAAGAAGGTCTACTTCCCATGAGGAGATAGGTGGTGTTACAGTGGTGGAGGTGCACAATGAGGACAATGATAACGGTGAAACAAAAGAGCACGGTGCCACAGGGGACACTGCAGAAGAGAACGGAGAATCATCTAGCTCTGGGACGATTCAGAAAAGCTACTGGAGTCGTCACTTCCTAGTTGATCTGCTCGCGGTGGCCATTCCTGTGGTGCCGACGGTGGCGTGGCTCTGCCGCGGTCCAGTCCGGGAAGGACAGCCAATGTATCACATAGGATCACTGCTGAGAGGCTGTTGCACTGTGGCGTTGCACTCGCTGCGCAGGGGAGGCGGGCTGAGGCACTACCCCGCAGGCGGGGGAGACTTAGGAGGATCACAGATATAAGAGGAAAATCTGCTCAGCACCTCTGTGGCCCTTAACCACGACTTTTCCTGTATAGGTTTTCTCTTGGAAGATTCAAGTGCAAGAAGACAAGGACTTCCTGTCCTGCAGTTTCTGCCAAGAATAGGCAAGAGGGGTATAAGAAACAGGAAATGTGAAGCTCTTGGACTGACAAGCTCTGCCTTGTTTTGGTTCTGCTCCGCAATGTCTGTCACCCAATGTTCCTCAGCCTTGCTACCGAGATGTCTGCCAGCTCTACTGGCTTGTGGAAAAGTAAATGAGCTGATTGAAATGAATGATGCCTGAATCTTTTATGCTGATTGTTTCTTTTGATCTTAAATGCAGGGAAAACTGTAAAAGATTCATTGACTACTCAACCTATGAATTCTAACACATTTGACTGGTTGTGTGTGTATATGTGGCATATATGTATAAGAGCTTGTATACATGTGTAACCAAGTTACAAAAAGCTACAGCTTCACCAAGTCATTAAGCAATGGCTGAGGGGAAAATCCACTCTAAATCAGAATTTACATGTTTCTACGACTGCAGACGGTTTTCATTGATCTTCAAGACTGAAATCTCAGAGTGTGTCTGCCATCATGACGTAGACACAAAACTCAGGGATGTTCCGAGGGTAGAAACACACAAACCTATTAAATTTGCTTCAAATCATAAACACCCAGCTGTGGCCAGTTCAGTTGTGCTGCCAAGTTAAACTCTACTTACTTTTAATCGTATTAAGGTTTTAGTTCTCTCTCCTGGCCAAAGAAGCGTTTTGGTTGAGCTCAACCCCCCAAAGGAATGTTGTTCATCATTAAAATGACCTCTGCCAAAAATCCTATGTAGATGTTTATTAATCAAACACAGTAGGTTAATCTGAGGTGTGTATACATCAACTGCATAGAAGCTGATTTCTAATTTTCTTTCATGCATTTAGCAGTTTGAGGCATCTAAAAACAAAAACCATGATGCCATCACACTTAGGATGAGACTGTTTTTAAGATAAGATAAGATAGATCTTTATTGTCACTGTTACAAGAACAATGAAAGACTGTTTGGCATCTCTCCATTAGCAGCATGTAGATTTTTTTAGATTAAAATTACTTTATAATAAAAGATAAGAGACAAATTTCCCACCTGTGGGACTAATAAAGGTTATCTTATCTTCTCTTATACACAGATACATGCATTGATTTAGGCCATAAAATTGCATATGTCGTCAATCATTCTCATCTACTTATAATATGCATAACCATCACTTGAAACAAAAAACAGGTTTTGTCCTTGTTGAATGAAGTCTTCATGTTGCGCCTTTTGTAAGCAGTTATTTAGTCTAACCTGCCAATTAACCTGATAAAGGCAAGTACCTTGTTTGATTTCTGCAATTTTTTTTCTAAAGACTGCTTAAAAATTTCCCTGTACTTGATGTTGACGTTAGAATGTGCACTTTAATTTCTCTTAACCTCTGCATCCCCAGGAGGCCAGCCAGAATCTCATTAATAATGAAGGAGATGTTAATTATTATAGAAAGTCCATGGGTGATTTACCTATTCTGCCATGTTCGTTGTGTTTCTACCCTGAGAGCATTACGATTAGTTCTCCTAAATAAATAAAGCTATTCAGATTTATTAAACTCAAACTAAGATCAATACCACACTTATAACTATACACTAAAAATGAAGCTCAGTTGAGAGCCAGCCTGAGTCTTTGCAAAGATAAACTCAAAAATTAAAAAGCAAAGCTCTCTAAATAAAATCTTAGATTTGTTTCTGTAATCCATATGAGAGCTTTTGTTTTTGTTGTTTTCATTTTATGTATCTATTTATTTATTGGGGCAGTCTACTTGTTTGGGAAGGTAATAATAATAACATGCACATTATATTTTAGGGTGGAATATTTTCCATACTCAGTCATATTGTCTCATATGGGCCTTATCTGCTTAAGCTTGTATTCAAAGCAAAGTTGCCAGAACCAACATTTGGTGAAAATAACAGACCTCAGTTTGTGTTACTTAAAGTCACCTGATTAAATCTAATTGAAATGCCATGTCACGATCAAACACTTTGTTTGTAGATCCTCACCGGCTCACTTTGGTATCTTAGTGTAGCTCTGAATGGAATGAGTTGTGCTCAGTCTGTGATCTGTGCTGTATATTTCTGCTAAACTTAATGCTCTTGTGGTGTAGTTTTAACTGTCATTCTGGTAGTATGTATTCCAAGTCAACTGTACAAGAGCTAGTCAGTCACTGCTAATAACTCCGCTTAACTTGTCTAACAGATCATTCTGAAAGGCATTTACAGACATCGTGTGCTACATCTTAGTCGACAGTTCAGATGTACATTAATAAGATGTCTGGGTTTTAAATGCACTTAGCATCAGGGTATTTTTTCATTTGTCTGAATGTGTGCATCACGAGAGGACTGTGATGAAAGATGAATGTGTAAATGAACAAATAAGCAAATCATGGCTGGATAACTGAATGGGCCTGCTGGGCACAGATCTAACTGCTAAGACTGCTAGAACAAAACAAAAAGCTTCCCAGAAGTTGGAATGGGATCTGAAAGCTCACTAAAGAGCAATATGGCTGCAAGAGGGTGGAAAACAATTGCCAGTAGATAACAGACAAAAATGCTATGTAAAGGACTAATTCTTACATAACACTTACATACTCTCTCCCAGAGTACTCAAGGCACTCCATACAACATGCCAGATTCACCCAAGCACTGTCTTCTATGTTTTTAAATGTTTTCTAACCACCATTCACACACTTTGATGCTGAGATGGGAGAGCAACTTGGGGTTATTATCTTGCCCAAGAATATTTGGCATGCAGACTAAGGGGAGCCAGGGATTAAACCACCAACCTTTACAATCAGTAGATGACCTGCTCTACCTCCTGACCTACAGCCACCTATCAGTCATATGTCAATAGACATATGACTGATAGGTGGCTGAGTTTAAAACAGAGTTTAAAACTATTCCAAAAAGAAACCAAGCAACTACAAAAATGACACAAAACAACTGCAAGAAACGTAAAACCAATGCAAGAGATGTCTAATGTCTACAAAAAGGTTCAAAATGAATTCAGAGAGACCTAAAGTGACTACAAAGTCATGTACAAGGAAATAAAACATAAAGAACCCTACAAAGAGACAGAAAATGACAATAAATACTAAGGTCTGCAAGACAGTTGGATAAAAAAACAGAAAGCAACTACAAAGAAAGAGAAAGTCGCTGCAGTGATATAAAATGACCTCAAAGATGTATAAAACAAACAATTGTAGAGGTGCCTAAACTGTACAGAGATTAAAATGACTTCAAAGAGATTTCCTAAATGACTTTGAAGCAACAAAAACATGCAGAGAAAACACAACTGTAGAGATGTCTAATACTTAAAAGAGATGCAAAATCACTTCCAAGAGATTTGAAGTGGCTACAAAAATATAAAACAATGACTTCAAAGAGAGCTTAAGTAAATACAAATAGATGTGAAATTATATCTAAATGACTACAAAAAGATGTAAAAGGGCTGCAGGAAGAAGAAAAACAACTGCACAGACATAAAACCACAAAATGACACAGAGACACAACCACAAAGATGCTTAAAACAACTGCATACAACTACAAAGACACGCCAAAGAACTTCAAATACATGTGGAACAACCACAAAGAGAACCACAGTGACCAATAAAAGAAAAATCAACCACAGAGGGAAATCAAAGCAGCGCAAAATCACCAAGATGTTATTGCAGGGGTCAGCAACCTTTAACACCCAAAGAGCCTTTAGGACCTGGTTTCCACGGAAAAGAAAACACTGGGAGCCGCAAATACTTTTTGACATCTAAAATGAATATAACATTGTGTATATATAGTGTTTTACTCTTATGCTTTGTGTGAACAACTAAGGTGTGTTGCTTATGAAATCCATGAAGTGCTACAGAGAAAATTACATTTTATTTATGTAATTAACATATTTTGAACTCTTAAAGAAATATAACAAAAGGAAAGACACCCAGCTGAACTAAAATGATCCATGTAGCAAACAAAAACTGCTGTGAGCCGCCATCCTTATATCACCTTTGGGCTTTTGGAGCCTTGGCCTGACTTTTAAAAAAGTAATTGGAAAAAAAGCACTATGCTGCTAAAAACAGAAAAATAGATATTTGCAAAATTCTGCCTAAATATGTATTTTACCTGGTTAATGTGTGTTGCGGGGCGTGGTCTGCTGCGCCGCTGCAGGGGACGCGGACTCACCTGAGCGGCACCCGCAATCACGCCTCGCTGCCTTAACGTCCGTGCTATCTGTGCTGTTGTGTTGGTATGTGTCGGGCTGTGAGCTGAAAAGCTACAGCCGGCTGTATGCGTACAGCGACCGTGTGTGAGAAAAGTGGTCAATAAAGAGATGCTGCTCCTGAACCTCTGCGCACAGCGTCTGCAAATCGGGGCTGTACGAAGTCACTTCATCTTTACGCAGGACTGTAAGCTGTCACCTGTGAGGTGTGAGCGGTGTTTGTTTTTAACATAGTTCACGGTGGAGAACAGCTGCTGACATAATGTGGATCCGAAGATCCATAATTGGGCTATGGCCTCGAGGGCCGGTGTCCCTGCAGGTTTTTAGATGTGTCCTTGAACCAACACAGCTGATTTTAAATGGCTAAATTAGCTCCTCACCATGTCCTGAAGTTCTCCAGAGGCCTGGTAACGAACTAATCATGTGATTCAGGTGTGTTGACCCAAGGTGAGATCTAAAAGCTGCAGGACACTGGCCCTCGGAGCCTGGAATTGCCCACCCCTGGTCTATGGGTTGAAAGTCTGGATAAATGCACGGCGTTTCGGCGGGTATACCGGCTTCCGCGAGTGTGACGCTTATTTTGAGCGATGAAAAAATAATAGAATATAATTTTAATTTTATATTTCAATATCACAATAACCTTCCAATTTAGAACTACAAGTTAAAAACAAACTAACATAAATAAAATACACTTCAGCTAAATACTTTATTTTCCCAAACCACGCGGAGCCGCACTATAAGGACTAAAGAGCCGCAGGTTGCCGACCCCAGTGTTAGTGGAATGTAAAGTTACAAGCAGGTGCAAAACTACTATAAAGTGACACAAAACAATCATACAAAGTATCTACAAAATGTTTTGGTCTTCAGTGTAAACTCCTGTGCCCAGGGGGCGTGTTTGATAAATCCCTCCATGGAATAACTCTAAATCTGTCCGTCCCGATTTAAATGTCGAATGAAAAATGTTCCAACACAACCAGCAAAAAAACAGCAACTCAAATTGTTCTGCGTTAAAAAAAACACTTTTGTTCTTTTTTCTATTCTATTCTTTTCACCAGTTGGTTTATATGTTTTGCACTATTGTTCACTTTATGAATTTTAAGCAATTACTTGAAGTTGAGATTGTAATTTAGCACTGGCAAGTTTGAGGTTAGCCCGAGAATTTCATGCTCTTCATAAAAAGTCATAACTTTTTCAACATAAGTTGAAAGTGAAAAGATGAGTGGACATCTGTTTCTCTAATGACAGATTCTGATGTACTGGTCCTCTTACCTTCAACTCCACTTTTTATTCTGGTTACAGAACCAAGCATTGTGTTGATGAAATAGCAATTGAAGTTGAACTCGGACTGGCAATACTTTCATGTAATACTAACTCGGTTATGATTATTGAACAATTTATTGTCATTTAGAATATTTCTGGTAAATCTAATATATGATTTTAAATTCCAACAAATGTGTGTTTCTTTAGGAAAGAAAGAAAGAAAGAAAGAAAGAAAGAAAGAAAGAAAGACGCAATTTTCAACCCAAATTTTTTGAGCTGCACTGTGTGTGTGAGCTCACTGAGCATTTTCTGATTGTTCTGTTCTGCAGTGATAGTTTAAAGTACAGCTGAAGCAAAAATTAGGCGTAAATAAGATACTACAGACATGTAGGTATGGCTTGTTCCTGTGGATGCTGTAAAGCAGTATTCTCTCATGTAATAAGAACTGTTTATTTAAGCCCTTCACATTTACATACATCTATGTATTAACATACATAGATGCCATAACATTTCTAAAAAGCTCTCATTTCAAAAACATAATTTTTTTTCTCATACTGTGTGATCCGATTATGTAATTGTCAGATGTCAGTGACAATCATGATAATCTGAATTAATGCATTGCTATCCATGAAAAGATCGAATGAATGCCTTACGGACACAATCACGAGGTTTTCTCAGCATCGTTTGCATTGTTATGATTTGTGCAAGAGCTGTGCGCCCATCATCCAGCTGCATTGTGGGAAAGGTTTGGCTAAAAATAATGAAGAGGCTAAAACAATTCCCTGTTTTACCAAAAGCCATAAATCTGTGAGGGAACTGGTGTGACAATGTGGAAAGCTACCTCCTCCTCTCAATATTAATGTATTATGTACCAAAATGTCTACTATAATAATCATGTAAGTGATTACTGATGTAAACCTGCACTGTACTTTGATGTGACAGTCCCGCTGTTAATTGCAGCTGATTTTTGGAAACAGGATGACAGAAGGACCAAAGGGTACATCTACCAAGCAGCAAATGAAAGGTGGCTGGTTTGATTCCAGGCAAACACAAATGTGCTTTGCGTCAGAAAGGTCACCTGGTGTAAAATATCTGGTGCCATATCATCTGGTGACCCCTTGTAACAAAGGAGCACTCAAAAGTAGCTCTTTAGCAAACAGCTAATTGTTAATGGTAGTAGCAACCATCTCAGCCGTCTTGGTTTAGCACCATTAGGTGGGCACATGTTTATTCTCAAGGCTCCTGTTCCTGAAATGTTTAATTGAAATACAATGCTAGATAATGAAGATTTGGCAAGCTGCTTTGATAATGACTTTTAGTCTCACATGCACAATTTGAATTAGATGTGGATATTTGATCTTCTTGTTTAATTACTTTAAAAAAATGGAATGCAAGGTACCATTCTTGAGCATGATAAAATGTATTTTGTGCATTCGTCTTTTTTTTTTTATGCAGCTATAGTAATATCTTCCAATGGTCACTTTTTAAAGATTATTTTGGGACTTTGGAGATTCCGTATTAGCAGCTTTAAGTCTATTGCATTAAAATATTCCTGTGGTGTATTTTTACCATGTGGAACTTTAAAGCCAAGGAGAATGCCTACGCTGGTACTACAGGTGTGCTGAAAAATGTAGCTGTACCCGACTGTCCCAAGATACACCTGAACTTCCTGTTGTAGTGTGCTGTTATGTCAGTGTACAGTGCGTGGGGGTGACTGATTATATATACATGTCCCCTGTAGACACATGTGATTTTAAATGCATATGAAAAGGACTACGGAGGATGTTTGGCTTTTCTTTTTTTTTTAAAATCAGACAATATTTGAATGTGTACTGTCACTTTACGCTTTAGTCCTTGTCTGACTGTGTGTGTTCCCTAACCTATGTAATAGTAACTAATGTAACAGAGGTGGAGTCATTTAACATCCTTCCACTGAGGACATTCAATGCCTCGTGTAGAAATTTAGCTGACATCATAAATATTGCCAGATAATATCACGTAAATGAACTATTTTAATAGCAACAGTAGTGTGTACAGGTACAGACATCAGTAGGCTACATCTTCCACCACACTGTATAAAGAAAGAGCAAAAGCCCCTATATTAAAGAGCATGGAGGAAACATCTGCTTTGCCTTTGTGTTTATTCCCACACCAGCTGATCTGAAGCAACACGAGAAATGCAATGCTTTGAGACCGAACACAAATGTGAGCAGAAAGACTTTATTTGTTTACAACATTATCATGGTTACATTCGTATATAAACTTTTAGATTTTTCTAGCATTTGTTTTTACAGAATGACAGCGGTTGTTTTTTTTAAATCAGATTGCATACCTAGAAAATTAAAGGAATACATGCATCCGAACATGAACAGCATTAAAAGGAGAAATTTTATATAACAAGTAGAAATTCACAACTGTGAGCTCTGCTGTGAGTCTTGCTGTGCTCATCAGTCAAGGAAGGAATTTTAAAGAGGATAGGCCTTTAACAAAACTTAGCAGAGGACAGCAGTTCACTGGATAAACCCATGACGCGTAATTTAAATGCTTTCATTTGACCGATTGATTTTTCAGCATCAAATTTAAGCTTTTAGTTTTCTCTCGTTAACATGAAGCATCACAAACACAACAATTATGAAAAAAAAATTGTTGGAACTTGAAATGAATATAGGAGAGAGGACCTCTTATAAGGTTAATGGAAAGTGCACTTAGTGGGTCCGCCTGGCGCCGACCCCTCCATTCAAACACCAACTGTTTCCTCGATTCTTTGAAGCACAAAGCCTCACAGGACTCCTGCAGCCTGTGGTGCGCTGGGCACCTGCTAACTCATGTTTTTTTACTCTGTCATAGCTCTTAAAGAGTGTTTGTGGACAGTCCCAGCTGCATAGGTTAATGATAATGTACTGCTGCTCCCTTTCCTTACACTTGCTCCCCAGAATGTGCACACGCACTATCTGCAAACTTAATGTCAGAGGCTTGAAAATGCGTTACAAGGATATGTCGCCATCTCTTGGAAAAAGCGGAAACTGCTACTCAGACCTGGGTGGTGAAATGTTGGGATTCTTTTTAATGTTGAAAGAAAAAGAAAGAATAGTAAACACCACCTTCACTTTCACTGGCCATGTAAAAATGACTGTACACTGGAACCCACAACACACCTCTTCATATGAGTCTGCAGGTGTTAATTCAGCTCAGATTATTTACACGTTAGGGGTTGGGTGCAGGGATCAGGAGGGCAGCTGAATATCTGTGTGGACGGCTCTGATGGCTGTCCGTCAGCTTTTACAGCATTATGAAAAGGTGAATGATTCATCTCCACACTGAGCAGGAAGCTCTGGACTCATGATGGTATGCATGGCTTTTTTTAAAAAACATTTTTTTTTGTTTTACTGTCCTTGATCTCAAATACAAAACAAGAAAAAAAAAACATATCAGAGTACTAGGTTAACATATAAAACATACTAATGTCAGCAGGTGAGGGAAATGTAGAAAAGGTAAAGAATAGAAAAAAAGGCATCTTAAGATTATGTTAGAGATGAGCAAGGGCAGGGTTGGTGATTGTGATGTAGGAGGAGGTTTGGTTTGATGACAGAAATAGAGAAAAAGACATAAGGAAAACAGAGAGAAAGAATCTGCACTGTAGACATCTTGACATCCTCTAGTCCTCTTCCTGGTCCTCACACCTCTGGGACAGAGTGATCCATGGCTGACCGCATCAGGCCAGAGGACATCCTGGAACACAAGCACACAACCTGTCAACAAAACGCTGCATGGGTTCCTGATCTCTTGAGCTGGGCACTCAGCTACTCTTTAGAGGGCATCACTGTTTCACTTGTGACAATAAGCACTGTCTGAATCAGTGCAACCACACTTCTGAGCATTTAATTCTCTACCCCACCATCACTAAACCAGGGTCTGTGTTCATCTGCACGGTGTGGCAAATGAGAGACCTGCGCCATGGCCCTGCTGTCTGTGGATCAGGAACAGCAAAAATGCCTCACAGATAAATACCTTCAAGGGACTTGAAGATAAAATTCTTGTGGAAATAATAACCATTATGTTTTTCTTTTCTCCAGTACCAAAAGCAGCACTGATAGCATTGGAGCTCATCTGCATTCTGGTCTTCGATAATTAAGCCCCGTGGTCCATTTCATGCCTAATTTCAGTACACATCTCTATTAATTACTCATTTAAACCTTTAAATTTGCTCAAGGGTGGTAAGCAGTATGTTAAGATAATGTTGGCTAGTCAGGCGAGAGGTGACTCAATGTGACTCTATGGCTTATTCCACACAGATCGAGCCAAACACATTGGGTTTGACTTGAGATCAGATGTTAATAACTGATGCATGGACAGAAAAAGTCTCTGCTGCAGTCCTACCTCTTAACCATGTGCTCGTAGACAAACTTAGGCATGATGGTGATGGTCATGGTTGTCGGAGAGGTGGTCAGGATGTCTTTGATCTGAGAGTCCTGGAAATTTCCACACAGGCAGAGGCACATGTAAAGGCTTTGTGTAATCAGTGCAAAACAAACACACTCGCTTCACAGTTTCACTCTGTTGTTTAGACGTATTCCAGGAAACAAGAAAACAAACAAACAAAAAATGGTCTGAAATACAGCACAACTGCTCTACGAAGGCCGAGGGAAGCAACACAAACACAGGAGTAGCTGAGAAATTGGGGTTTGTTGTTTCAAGACTACCAAACAACTACCAGGTATACAAGTGCGACAGGAAACTTTGCCTTTACGCTTTGTCATTTTCAGACCTTTAAAAACAACCTACAAGTTGAATGCAATAGATGACTCGTTACATACAGGGGTTTACATATTTGTTCTACCAGAGTCAAGGGATGCAGGCACAGCACATGCTGCTGCTCTGCTGAGCTAAGCTACTCATTAGATGAACTTAGGCTCAAGCCCAGTCACTACATAAGGCATTGTGTTCATCATAAATGGTCTTGTAATTGGCAGCTGGCTGCTAGTGGACATTCAGATGTGTAGGTCACTGTCTTAATTTGTTTGCCACACTGTCACATATTTTGCTTTGGGGGGGGGGGGGGGGGGGTTTACATTGAAAAATCAGAATGTAATAAGATCTGGTCAGTAAAATCTAGTTACTTTCCAGGATAGCTAAAACTGTCTGTACAGATTCCTCCGATATTGGTTTCCCTTCATTGGCTCCCTGTTAAATCCAAAATTGAATTCAAAATCCTGCTCCTCACATACAAGGTCTTAAATAATGCATTATGTATTTCTTCTTCAGTCACCTTTCTCACCCACTATGTGTTAATAGACCTCTCTCCATTGATTCATACTTATAAATCTCTGGGTCTCTTCCACAGCATGTCTGTCATCCTGTCTTCCTTCTCTCACCCCAACTGGTTGCAACAGATGGCCCCGCTCCTCCCTGAGTCTGGTTCTGCTGGAGGTTTCTTCCTGTTAAAAGGGAGTTTTTCCTTCCCACTGTCGCCAAAGTGCTTGCTCATAGGGGGTCATATGATTGCTGGGTTTTTCTCTGTATGTATTATTGTAGGGCCTTGAGGCGACTTTTGTTGTGATTTGGCGCTATATAAATCAAATTGAATTACTCATGAAAGATGAACACTGCATTGTGACATCTTCCACAAATTAGTGATGCTTCAATCTGAGTTTTTTTGTCATCATCATCTTGTTTTAACACTGGTGTGAGGGGCAGATAAAACTGAGGAACCGCATAACGTGATGCTGCATGCTCAAGGACTAGCAGCTTATCAATCCCATGATAAAGCATGACCTGATCTAGGTCTTTATTTATCTTTATTTATTAAATGACCAGACTTTAAACTAAAAACTAAACTCATTAGCTCATCACTGAAGTGTTTACTGCAGTCACATAGACATATCAGGGGAGCTGAAGGCTATTCTCCCAAAGACCTTTCAGACCTGTATGCTACATCTGTCTTTTATATACTGTATGAAATTTGCCAGCTTTTATTCACATTTTACTACAGCTTGTTTGTTTTTTTATTTATTTTTTAAAACATCCACAGAACCAACTTGCCGTGATCTCATTGGATACTCTCACATGGTGAATCATGGTTCTATGAAAGGTCAAGTGGTGCAGAAAGCCAGAAATTTTCAAAAGCAAAGTGAATGCTTCCATAACCGTGAGCACTGCAAAGGTGCATCAAATCGATGTGCAAACAAACCCGAGATAAGAACATGTTGCAAACCTGCATCACAGGGTAGACAGAAACTACGCACCCACTGGAAGCAAACTACTCAACACTTATTAAACACCTCAGAGCTGGGGAGCACTGCACTTACTTAACACTGCTGGGCGTCCCTGTCTTTTATTACGTTCTCCTATTATGGAAGCAGCCATCTCAGTGCAATCTTTAAAATCAGTCACCAAACATCTGATGAGCATTGCAAACGTTCTGAAGTCACTGTCATTTTCGGTCCATGGTATTCTCTATACTGAACTTCATCTATCATAATACAGATTCCACAACACACACAATATGACAAAATATCCTACCAAACTATTAGATGAAAAGCCTGATATTTGCACGAGTGAGAGTCTGACCTTGAGTCCGATGACATTCTGTCCATTGATTTCACAGATGTAATGTTCAGTCAGCAGGCCATTGCGGGCGGCTGAGCCATCTTTGACCAATGAGGTGATTTTCCCATTCTTGTAGATGAAGCCCACGTGACCAGAGCTATCTTTGTGCATGGTGACGGTGCGCTGAAATGGCCTAGAGACACACACAGGAAAACATCAATAATCCATATGCAGAAAGTCTTAGAGCTTTTGCTATAAAGCAGCATACAACATGCCTGTCATCACAGAACTGTGACTCAGAAAAAAGCATTTCATAACAGTCGAAAAAACAGAAACTAAGAGGAGAGATGACATGTGTGAAACAGTCAGAAGAGGGAGCCAAAGATCTCAGCTCCACAGAGGCTATGATACTGCAACAATACCCCAGCAGTTTAAATATTTTACAGTTTTACATTGGAAATCTGCTCACACATCGATATCACCGAACACATCCTGTTACAGATTCAAAATCCAAAGTGTAGCACTTCTGTATAAAAGGCAAGGTAATAATACATCGGCCGAGTAGTCAGAGATCCTTTGATCCTTTTTGTGTCTGTTCTGTTTTGATGTGTCTAGTTTTAATGTGCACTGTAATATTTATAATTTGCAAGCCCGCAGAGAAATTAAGACGTTCGCAACAATTTGTTCTTAAACCAATGGTGCTACCACTTAGCCTCCTATAGGAACACCGTAGGATACACTTATGGTATCAATTTCAAAATGCTACGTCGCCTCATTCTCAAGTTATCACATTCACAAACATAGGTGTCCAACCGTTTTACCACAGTCGAAAATGAATTTTTGGTGACTCTCATTTCTGAAACAAAACTGAGACTGAAACCAAATAAAAAGTCATCTTATGATGAACACTGAAACTTAATGAGCACCCTTGAAAGTCAAAGTTGGACGAACAGAAAAACTATGACAAGAAAAACATTTCATGAAAAGCTTATTATTCAAACAGTTACTGGAGATCTTGTGAGAACCAACAGCTGTAGATGCTAGCTTAAAATGGACAGAGTCTGCTCAACTCCAGCTCCATATTATTATTATTTCAAATTCACAGTTAAATGTAATGCTTGAGTTCAGGATTTCTGCTCTTGGAAAATGGGTAGCAGAGAACTCCGCAGGTCTATGAGACCAGAAGTCTTTTTCAACTACAGCTATTGCCATCTGGTGGCCTACAGAAAGAATGCAGGTGTAAGGCGCTGGCTTCATGGCTTCACGACCGACATGCACATTTATATAGAAAAGCACTCCACTTAAGCTAAACACAACCATGGACAGAATATGGACCAGCTGTATGACATCTGTTATGTTTGAAGCATCAAGTCCTGATATAAGGTTTGACAAGCCCTGCTGCACACTACAAGTCCCCTCACCTGTCCCTGACCACCAGCTCAATGCGGGTCTCAGACGCAGCCTTCAGAGCTTTGTGGGCCTTGTCCGCACTCCATCCAGCAGAGTTCTGCCCGTTGATCTGCAAGACCTGGTCCCCAAAGCGCAGCCCAGCCAGGGCAGCGGGGGAGTTAGCCTGCACCAGCTGGACAAACACTCCCTGAGAGAAACAGATAAAACATTCAAAGTGTGAGGAATGGAGGAAGAGACAGAAAACAGATGCAGGTAGTGGAAAGAATACAAAAGAAGGTGACAAGGACACAGAAATGGGCCATAAAAAGGTAAACAGGATGTTTATGTTCTAACTATCCAATGAAAATGTTTTGTTTGATGGATCTGCGATATAAAAATACATTTGATAATCTCTATTCTTAGGTCTCTTCTCTGGATTCTATGTTAACCTGAATGCAAAGCTGACTATACTCCTTGGTGCAGAAAGAAATCAAGAGTGCTTAATTTCAGGTCCACAATGATCCCCAACACACTTATTTCAGCTTACTTCACATAGGGCTCATTGTATCAGAACACAAAGTACATGATAACTTAACTACATTAGGAGCCTGTTAGCACTTTCAAGCTACCTGAGCTGACACTCCATCTGTGGTTTGTTGCTGACTTTTTTTTAGGTTTAGATATTCTAATAATTCACTCACGGCATCCCATCATGCCCATAAAAATGGTTCTGTCTTAAAAATGAAACAAGCACAAAAGCAGGTGGTTCCAATAGAGGCTTTATGAGTTTTATCAAAACACATAAATGCTTTGCCCAGTAGTAAGTTACTCATATGATTTCAGGTAGCACAGCCACACTTACAAAGTAAATGTGTAACTAGACCTTAAAAAGAAATACGAACCTATAATTTTTAAAAGAACTGTAACACCAGACTAAAAGAAATCAGCACAATAACAGTATTACCCAACAGACACAAGGCACCAGTTTATTCTGTATCATAGAGCTGATGTCAACACAAGACTCATATGACAGCTTCATAAACACGCTCAGATGACCGACACTATCATCTCTGTGTTACTCACTGACGTGTTCAGTTATTTTTCTGATGCAAAGTATCACACAACCCTGCTCTATGGGCCCCTGCAAGGTAAGAGCAATTCAAACATTTCCCTCTGCCATGCTGCAGAATTCTATAATTACCTCTTCTTATCAATTCATATTACTTGGGCAGAGAACAGGACCTTGTTCTTTTGAACCTATAATAATTATTTTCCATTCAATCATACAGTGTCAACACTGACCTTCAACCTGACCTAAAAAAATCTTGATAAGCCTCACAATGTTCTCTCAGAGAAGGGTCTGTATTACAAAGCAAGCCCAACAAACCAAGGATATCTTTTCCCCATGCGGCTTCACTTACCCTAAAAAAGGGCACTTCAGCCAGGGTTTTCCAATCTGGCTATAAACATGTTTACATGAAAAAATAAATGCAGAAAAGGGTAGAAAAACAACAACAACAAAAATAGCCCACTGCAGAGTAGTCACATGGTAAAAGCGTAATTATTCATTTAAATATTTTATGTAGATATTACTTGAAATTAAAAGTTAGCTAAAGTCATTATTTCAACCCGTTTTCACTAGTAATGTTGCTAAGTTTATTTATACTTATAAGCTGTCACCCTTCATTATTTTGGCCTTCGTGCTTTTGGGATGTTCCTAAGCTGAGCTGACTTATAGCTTTGCAGGCTGTCTTCTACATGCAGCATCATCTGCATGAACTACACGCAAGTTTGTGTAGGTTCTGTACCTCTCTGTTTAGCCAAATAACACCTTAAAGGACACAAACATACTACTATAAGATAAGCTTACACCTTATGTTTTATGGCTCCATGCAGATTTTGGCACAGCCACATTTTTAACACACAAACAAGCATTCAGCAAGCATTTCCTTACAGCTTTCCTCTATTCAAAACACTATTTATGAGTGCCTGCATGTGGCACACTTAGGGGACATCTGCTATAAAAATATTCAGAGTTACACTGTCCCTGAATAAGCTCTGCTCTAGTTTAAGTAGATCAAACAGCTGACACTAGTGATCTATTCGCTGGAAGAAAAGATGTTTCAGACAGTTTGACCCACATCACAACTGTGATCCTGTGCTTAAGAACGCAAGATGTTAGTGTGGATTTCCTCAGTCACTGGTATGGTTTCAAAGGGCTGTTAATGACAGTCAGCCTGTGCTGAATAATTCATGAAGGAGTTGGCTTTTGGCTGTTGACTCACATTGTCGATGGCCCTGAGCCGGAGTCCAACCTTCTTGTCCTGGTCTTTGCAGAGGATGATCTCCCGCAGTCCTGGGCGGATTTCTGCCCTCCTGATGCCAATGTCTGCTCCGGTAACCGGCCGCACCATCCCTCCAACACCTGAGCCAGAGGGCAGTGCCACTTGCTGGAAAGGGCAAACAGCGAGGAAGGTGAAAAGGTTGAAAGACGTGGGTTAAAAAAAAAAAGAGAACTAGCAGGGGTGATTTAAAACAGATTTAAGAGCAAGGCTACATTAATATTCAAGTCAACATAAAAAGGAAAGCTGTATCACATAGAGTGGGAGGATTCGGTTTCATCTCCTCCTCCACCAGAGAATGACACGCTTTAGGCTTTTCTTTCAAAAACTTCTGTCGTTAATATGCTTTGAAATTAATTTTTTAAAAAGCAGGAAAATAACAGTGGAGGTGCAGAGAAGCAGCAAATGGCAAAGAACTCAGATGGTTAAATGCCAGGTGACAAAACTGAGCGGAATGTGTCGTCGCCCCCCCGCTCCTCCACACACACACACACACACACACACACACACACACACACACACACACACACAGTGTTGGAGGGGAGTGAAGAGCTCACACCCTCCCACACAGTGCTCCAGGCCTGCAGTGAGTCATTTAGTAATGTGGAGCTCCAGGAACACAGTACTGTTGCACTCTCACAACTCCTACATCCAATAAAAGCAGGTTTTGAGTCTTTAAATGTTGCTGGTTTGATGTGAGATTAATTATGAAGTTTTCAATTTAATGTGACCAGAATTTAGTGTAAATAAAATGCCAAAATGCCTATTATTATATCTTTTAGTCACAACTGTTAATAAATAAAAAACGAAACATGCCATATATCCACACATAATGGGGTAGCATGAAGATCAAAACACACACAGTTATAATGCTTACATTGTCAGCAACAGGCACCAGGGCCAAGTTCTTCTGCACTTCATCGCTGTTGAGGGCCAGCCCCATGTAGTCTCCCAGTTCCTCCAGATTTGGGTACAGGCCTGGGAGAACAGGCGGGACAGAGAAGGAGGTGAGTGGGTGAAAAACAAGGTCAAGAAGGAACTGAAATAAAGGGAGCAGTTGGAGGCAGACAGAGTAGGTAGAAGGAGGTTGATGTGGTGAGTAGGAAGGAAAAAACGAGCTTTCTACATAATATGCTACCACTTAGCCACAGTATATAGAGAAATATCATCTTGATCCACTGGTATGTCTGTGACCACACCTCTATGACCACCAACACAAATCTGGTAATGTTGTGTGATAAAACTCAAAATGAAGATGTTAGTGGTTCTGAAACATCCTAGCATTGGGACCTCATTTGGTCCTCATTTAGAAATTAATGTTCAATCAGTGGTCCGAAGTCTGTTTGGTATGATATGGATCTCACTTCTGAGAAACACACAAACAAGAACACTGAGGGAAGATTGCTGCAATACAATCAATAAAAAGTTTTAGTGTCACACTCAAGATCATTCGTGCTTTCCTCTCAGTTAGATTATTGTAATAGCCTTTTAACAGGTATCGATTAGAAATCAATTAGTGAATTCTACATTGCCCAAAACGTGGCAGCAAAATCTAGGAGGACCAGGAAGAGTGCACATAATACCTCAATTTTACTCTCTTAGTGCTTTTAAGGCCCTTGAATGCCTGGACCCAGACTACACTATACTGGAATTGCTGTCCCTGTACCCACCAGTGTACAGTCTGCTAATTTCTCCCACTTCATGCTTCTCAGTTGCAGAATGATGTGCCTGGCATACTCCAGCTCGCTTCATCTGTATCTTTTTTTAAAATCCCCTTTTAACGACTTAGGAGCAGACCTGCTTCTAAATTATTTACACTTTTTTAGGTTATTTTATTGTTGACTGCTGAGTCCCACTATAATTTATTCTGGACATTGCACTTGACTCTTGCTGAGACACTGGTAACTTATCCTTGAAGTGATTGAAATGATTATAATGTGCACTGTGTTTTGTAGCACTGGTTTTGATGAAATCCCATACAAATACATTTTAATATTTTTCTAATTAATGCAAAAGAAGTAAAGAAGGTAAAGAAGTGCTACCTCTAAACATAACAATGAAGACAGGTTTCCCGCAGTCACAGGTTTTTAAACGATTTAAGTTTGTTTAGCCGACCACCTTCTTTCCAACACTTTATATTTTATTCATGCCATCCATCACTACAAGGGCACAGCCTGAGCTATTAAGCTTTCCGCTGAAGAAATTTGATAATGAGCGGCCTGTGTTGCTGTGCAGTACAACCATTCAGACATCAGCACTGAGCTCCGTGTTATGACATCAAGCCCTCTATAACCTGCTATGGAAAGGTTTGCTTGTTGCTTGTATGTGTCCATTGTGTGTTCTTGTTTTGCCTACGTAAATATCCCAAAGATATAAAAATATAACCATGTAGTTTCATGCAAAGTGATGATACATGCCTGCCTGAATTTCTTTATTTTGGAAAAAGCAAAAGGAAGAATGTGTATGGTAGTATTCAGAGGAGGGAAATAGGTATCAGCCAAGTTGCTAAACACCTATGAAAGTAAGAATGAAAGCCATTTAATTACAAGTTAATCCCCATGTATGATGTTCTTATGTACTTTGAAAGCACATGCAACCACACCCAGAATGGATTGCCAGCAAATTAAGTCATATGTCTACCTGTTCTGTAGCTAAAATTATTAGTAGATTAAACAGGAAAATAATGAACAACTGGTAGCTGGTGGTGTAATTCTTGAAGTAATTTACTCACTGCTGACATGTTACCCGCAGTTACCAGAAAAGCTACAGCTTCAATAAGGAAGTGATTAAAGAGATTTAAACTGTACTGCCTGTGTGGGGGCAAGTGGCTTTTTTTCTTTTAAATAATGGTCTGTGACCAGTTGTGTTTGACCCTATAATTTATCAGGAAGGTCTGACAGGAACTCATTGCTTTTTTACCTTTTCTGTCAAAGGTTGTTGCTATTGGATTCTGACTTCCTGTTTTATAATCACAGAAACTTTTTTGAAAACCAGTGAGGTCGGTTTACTGAGGACAAAAGTGGAAATGAAACAAACTAAGCAGTAGATAGGTGGTATATGTTGAGCGCACCAGAGAGTATGACAGGACAGCAGGAGGGAGTAGTTTAATGATTCTGATCTATTAATACATCACTGAGACAAAATCTTAGTATCATATTCTTATTTTAACATGATCTGAATATGCCATTTTAATAAAATATACACTCCACCTACACACTCAGAAATCCCCCAAGGCACACTAATAAATGACAGGTCTGATCATGGTATGGAAGAGAAGCATAGAGACAGAGAAGCACCCACAACTCGTTGGTCAAGCCTTAAGCAAACAACAAAATATGCTAATTCAAAGTGCAATCCTACAATAGGTCCTAATTAAAATCACTGAATGTGCTCTGCTATATCAGAAAATGAGAATACTTTGTCATAACAGTTGGCCTGTCCTCTCTGCTTTCCTGGTCTATCTTCCTATGCTCTCTTATTTTATCTCTTTGGTTCACCTCTCCCACACATGCCTGCTTCACATGCTCCCACACGGGCAAGTATTAGGAATGATAATGATTTCTCCTTTTTTATTCAATGATGTTCCGTTGTCCTCTCAAATTAGCAAAGCAAAGAAAAGACTACTGGGGTGAAGTATCAACAGTAACAACCTGTGAGCTCTGTAAACAAGGACCTGAATTCAAATCTCCACACTCCCAGGGATGATTAGGATGAGCATGAAGGATGTCCTGTTTTACTAGAACTAGAAATCTCCTGTCTTAGAGAGAAGCTGAAAAACTATTCTATGCATTTATAACATCTAGGATTGACTACTGTAATAGGGATAGGGACTAGAAAGAGAGAGCATCCTATTAAATTCAGAATCGAATTTAAAATCTGTCTCTTCACATATAAGCGCTTGAAAAATAATCAGTCTGTTACTTGGTTATTTGAAGAGTAGAATGGGAGGCAGAGCCTTCAGCTTTCAGACTCCTCTTCTGTGGAATCAGCTTCCAATCTGGATTTGGGAGACAGACACCTTCCCTACCTTTAAGATTAGTCTTAAAACTTCCCTTTTTGCTAAAGCACATAGTTAGGGTTGGATCAGGTGACCCTGAACCCTGCAGTTATGCTGCAATAGGCCTAGGCTGTTTAGGGCTTCCCATGATGCACTGAGCACTTTTTCTTCACTCACCTCTTTTCATTCTCATTTAATATTAGTTATTACTAATAGTAATTACTATTAATATAAATATGCTAGCTCAAAAGAGGTCATCTGATTGTTGGGGGTTTCTGGCTATTATTGTACGGTCTTTTCCTTAGAATATAAAAAACCTTCAGGGAATTGTTGTGATTCCGCAGTATAGTAATAAAACTACATTGAACTGAACTGTTTCTGTTCAGTTTGTTCAATCGAAATGACAAGACACCCTGATATTGTTATTGAACAAAATGAGTATATCCAACTAGGCTTATGTCGATCATACTGCCCCCTTTTCACCTCCTCCTCTTCCTCCCTCCTTTTCAACTCCGCCTCCTCCTCTCCCTTTTCCCTTCATGCCCTGTCCCACCACAACTGCCAGAGCCAGTCTCCATGGTGACTCATAGACAGCTATGCTGAGGTAAAAACAAAAGACGGAAAAGCCCACAGGACTTTGCATCCAAGCAGAGAAAGAAGAAATTGAATGAGTGGGAGAATGGGATAAGGGGGAGTGAAAATAAGTGGTTTTCTCTAATCTCCAAAGGCCCTTTTGCCCACTTTTAATCTTTTGTGGGGTCGTCATTTCTCTCGCCTTGCTTCCATCTAAATCCAACCCACTGCACAGTTCAGGCTTCCGTGCAGACAAAAACACAGAGAAACAAAAACAAATGCACAACAAAACAGAAACAAGTCACAAAAAGACAAATAATAGAATGTGTGAGGCCCCTTTACTCTAGTTATTTTCCTAAATAACTCCTAACACCAATCCCAGTCCTTTATCTTTCCCTTATACAACTGCAAAGTTCTTAACTAAAAGCTCCGAAACACAGGCCCCCCACACAGAGACACAAACACCAAGCAACAGAAACAAGAGAAAGAGAAACCAAAAGACAAAGAAAAAAAGGTGGTGGTGAAGGTTTTTAGGTGACAAAACAAAAACACTTTCTAAAGATTTTTAACAGTGTAAGTGACACTCACTTGATCCTGGCATCCCAGCAGTGGCAGCCTGGGGCTGGTAGGTTCCCTCAGTGATGGCTGGCATGGGTGTGGTAGTCTGGGCGAACTGGGCCTGGGCCTAAAAAGCAATCAAACACACAGTGATTTTTAAATACTGAATTAGAGATAACTGGGCTCAAACCAATACATAAGTATTTTACTGCTGGTAAGGAGACTGACTGAAGGATTTCTTTGCCTACAACAAATATCAATGGCTTTGGAGTGCAAAAATTTCCATTACTGTAAGTAGTTAATTTCCTGATTTCTTACAATGTTCAAACTTAATGTGGTATTACTGGGCTATACAGCTCAGCTTGACCTCTGCTATTCCTGCTAACTCAAAAAAGTTAAAAAGAATTATTAATTTTAAGGCTTATACCATTTTCAACAACCTTAACAGAAATTTTGACCAGGGGTTCTTAAACTTTTACACTGAACATCTTCTGTGGCAGGCAGGTTTGATACTGATATCACAAAGTTATTTAGCACTCAGTGATTGCGATGCCATGTGAGTGTTATATGTTTATTATTATTATGTTTTCTGTTCTCTCTGATTCAAGTACCGAGTTAAATTAAAGTCAGAGGCACAAAGGATAGGTTAAAGGTTGGTGAATATCCAAACCTCCTGAGGAGGGACAAGTTTTACAAACCATTTTATTAAATTACCTCCAAAAAGGTCCCATTCACTGCTTTAGAAGCTATGGTGACTAAAGTGAGTTTCCAAAGAGGCTCTACAACATCAGTAAGACTTCTCATTTTGAAAATGAAAACCACATTGGGAACATATTTGTATATTTTACATGACCTGTTACTTACAAAGCCAGCACCACATTTAATATAGATTCACTTCAAAACCCTTACCTTAATGACCTTGTCGACCTTAAGGTCCTCGAGTGATGGGTACAGAGACATGCTGTGGAGATAACACAACCAACTGTGAGTGGAAATAACAAGATAACAACCCAACCAGATAAGCATCACCAGCTCCAGACGAAAACTGTCTTCATGTCATCCATTACAACTCTCTAATGTAATTTCGATGCTAGTGTTTGAAACGAAGAGTAATAACACAGATTAAGAGTGAATGATGCACACAGTCAAACACTCAGAAAGCCAAAGTAAGAAACTCTGCTCTTGTCTGTGGAGGTTCTCAGTCATCCAGGTCATCGTAGTCAAAGGAGCTTGCAAAGAAAAGCGTCTGGACTTCTTTAAGTTGCTTGAAGACGTTTCACCTCTCATCCGACAAGCTTCTTCAGTTCTAAGGTCAAATGGTGGGGAGTCCCAGATATAAATCTAGTGGGAGTGACCCCCCACAGAGGGACAAAAGGACCCCCTGATGATCCTCTAATCGCCTGAGCCAAGGTGGGAAACTGGGCGTGGGTCCCAATCAGCCAGAGTTTCGGGTGTGTTCATCTGCTCTTGTGCACTTCACCACTGAGTAAAACTGTATTTCTGGCAACTTTCTGGGGCAACATGGCATGTGTGTGTGCATGGGCAATAGGAGCAAAATCCATGCTTTCTAAAATAATGAACTAAAACAACACTACAGATAGTTAGAAGCACATAAAATAGTAAATAATTGCACAATAACCAGTAAGTGTCATATCATACCGTTCACAGTAAAACCGTTATAATGTTGGGCAACGATAAGAAAATGAAATATCGCGATAGAATATGGCTAAAACACACATGTGCAGTGCCTTTGTTTTCATACACACATGGCGGAAAAAGCATGGCGGCAACGGAGAATGAGAAGGGCGAAAGCGGATCGTTGAATGAAACGGATGAAGCAGAATTGGTTTGTAAAAATGCTGCAACTTCAGTGGTGTGGAACTGGTTTAGCTTTTGTCCGTCAGATACACAACAAAGCACTATTTTTGGTAGAGCATGCTAGCGGGCCGTCGTTATTACCGTGTTTTTTGGAAAATATGGCACACTTAAAATCAATCCTTTGATTTTTCTGAAAATCGACAGTGCCCCTTATAATCCCGTGTGCCTTATGTATGAGTTCTGGTTGTGTTTACTGACCTCGAATTGATTTTATGTGGTACATGGTGCTCGAAAATCTGTCAAATGTTTCAGTATGACTTTGCTAAGCTACGAACCCGCACCGCTTGATGGATTGTCGGAGCATTACGGCTATCGTAGGCAGGAGCGTCGCGGAGTGATACGTACTGTGCTTCAATTACCGTATTGTGTGTGTATAACCTCTTTTTAAGTTTTGTGGATATTATGCATGGTTATACTGAGGATATGTCGGCCAATTTCCACTGGAAATGCCTTTTGGTTAAACTGTCAGCAAGGAATTTACATTTGCACTGTTAATTTTTATATAGCTTTAATGCACAAAAAAACAGCTGCTTGTTTAAGTGAAAATACGTTGATGGGTTTTTTTGCACTAATAAAGTTGTGGAGATGTAAAGTATTTTGTCTAGTGTCAATTATATCGTCAGTTATATCGTTATCGCAAATTTTCAAATGTATATCGTGATAAATATTTTTGGTCATATCGCCCTGCTCTAATAACCAGCTGCTTTTCCATTGAGTCCCTCATCTTGTGGTTGGTCTCCACCTCGGCACACTCAGTGAGCTTTTTACATGTTTTAAAGACTTCTTCTAGCAACTAATTCAACTGTCGCTGTATATCGAGATGAAATAAATCAAATCAAATACATTTTCTTCACCCTCAGAAAATAACTGTTTAGCAACCTCTCACTTTGTATTATTATTGTATTGCCAAACCGTAAGCACATTAACACAGATTTAGAAATAGCATTTGGCTATTTCTAAATCTGTGTTTCTAAATCTGTGTTAGGCGGTGAATAAATCCAAGCTAAGGTGACCTTTTGTCCAGACAGTACATGGAACAGTTTTCCATAGTTTAACATTAGCAGCAAAGCTCCAGAAATGAAGAACCTGGCAACGAATGGCCAGGTGAACACACAGGCACTGTCAATATATGTAAAGGACCATAGAAAAAACAAGGTCACTTATTCCAATGTGTGTCACCTAGGGACACAGTTATCTTCTTCAGTCTTGTTTTAACACTGGATGAATGAAGGTGTGCACATGTGTGTGCTGACTTTGAACTCACATTACCGTAAATGACGTATTCTGGACAAAGTAGACATGACACAAGGTATTTTGGTAGAATGTGTACAGTGCACAAAAGTAGGACAATATATAAGAAAGTCTTTTAATCATCTCCTCTGAACTGTGGTAATGATGAAGGTCTCTGCTAAGGTTCAACAACATTGCACTGAATAACACTCAGGTCTGTAAATATAAATGAGTTGTACAGAGCACATGCGGCTTGCCACACAACATAATATTGAGTCAACACAGGTGGAGGAAAAAAGACTTATGGAGAAACACATAAGCAGAGAGTATTAGCTCTCAGCATCCTACAATGGCAAAAACCATTATAATGCAACCTGGACTCCTTTGCGGTTTTAGTCTAAACAAAATTCAGGCCAGAAGACATTATCATGAACACAAACAAACAGCTGGATGCAACAGGAAGAGGAAATGAGAGGTAGTAGACAGTCAACAGTCCAGCAGAACAGGCTAAGACATGCAGTGGCATGGTTACGCATTACAAGGAAGCATGTCTGCATCTGGTGTATGTTACTGTAGAACCTGCTCGCTCATTTGCTTTGTTATACAATAATGCTCATGTTTTCCTGTACTCTGGTGCCTGGTAATCTGACACAACAGAAAGTTCATGGATGCTTCTACAGGACAACACCTTATGTAAAAAAAAGTTGGTTGTCCAAAGTTTATGTAAAATAAACTATAGCATCCTCTGGTAACATGCTCAGGTAGCATGTTGACTCAGGTCCTGGCTTCAAACCAGCAGGTTTCTTTGGGTTCCCATGCTGATTCATCTCACCAGGACATTGTCACAAAACAGATTCTCAAGAGTTTCCTGCTACTTTAATTTATTTTATCTATTTGCTCAACGTTTTATCCTTATTATTTTGCAAATTGTTATGTTTGTTGTTGTTATTGCTTGTGTACAGTGTCCTTGAGTGTTTTGAAAAGCGCTTTCTTAAATAAAATGTATTGTTATTATTATTATAATTCTTATTATTATTGTTGTCAAGAGATGTATTCTAAAACACTTCTTCAGCTGAGAATCAGAGAGGAGAAACACACAGTTTTACTTGCATGCAAGGGCAGTACAGAGCACTCGCACTGAGAGTGAGAGCTCTGAGACTCGCAGCTCTGAGACTGCCCTGGTCTTTATTTATACATCAGTGGGTGTTTGTTCCTTACATTGGAATGTGGAGGTGTATATGTCTGTGTGTGTGTGTGTGTGTGTGTGTGTGTGTGTGTGTGTGTGTGTGTGTGTGTGTGTGTGTGTGTGTGTGTGCGTGTGTGTGTCAGAGTGTGACCCCATAAACGACTTCCCTAAACCTGCTGGTCTGGAAAATTCAACAGTTCATCTATATGTAAAAAAGGCACTTAGACTAATACTGACATAGCTACGTTTATCCTACCGTAAAACAATAAAAGAAGGTACAACCTTTCCCATGCTCCCAGGATGTGGGTGTGAATGCCAGAGCACTCTGGAATGCACACAAAGCCTTTGCAGACTATTGAGGATCGCACATCCTATCACTACCATATGTAAACTTATATTATTAAAAGATTATACTGACTACCAAGTACAATTTTCTATTGACAATTATTATTATCATTATTGAATTAAGTGCTGACCTTCACCGTATATCAACCAGACTCCATTTTTGACCCATTCTTTTCAGTTTACTGTCATAGCCAGGGGAGGACAGACATTTGTTTAGAACTCTTAAAGATGTCGAAGAAGCAAGCTCCTTTAAGCGATTACTTTGGTGTTCCTCCACCTCCAAAGAAATGTCAGAAGGAGTCCGAACCGCAAAAGAAGGGCATATTCCCGGAAAAGTGGTTGCAGGAAGTGAGCTGCCTTCAAACAAATGATGAACGCAGAGATGTGGTGCATATTCCCATCATGTCTGTCCTCCTCCAGAAAATCTTATGCACGCAAACACGCGTTGCAACTTCTTATCTGGTGCGCATCTTTTATTTTGACAGTGCATGAACACGTGCGGACAACTTATGTGCACCCCTGATCATAGCATCCTAAAAGCAAAAGATACTTGTATAAGTTGAAACCTGAACATCTGTCCAAATGTTTCTTGCAAAACTGGTTTTATAAATAATAGCTAACTGTAATTGCTATTTTTCCTGAAAACAGTTTTATATCTTCTTCTTAGTAATATTAACATCATAATCTACTTTTCTTGTTAGGCACAATTTTTCTCAAAGAGATTTTATCCAAAACCAATCATTCATTCTGTAATAAAAACAATCTGCTAACGAGATTTCTTAATTGGAATTTGTGACAGACTCACTGCTGGAACTGTATATTCACTAATTCTATTTATGGTCACTGCTCAGCAGCCCATTCTGACCCTGGAAAACCCCACCTTTGTTGGTCTTGCATTCTTTAAATAACCCAGAGAACTCTGCAACAACTCCACTGTACTTGACCAAATCCCAAAACAAAAAAAGAAAAAAGAAAAAAGAAAACACACACTTACCCACACATTACCACGTGGGAATATATAATAGTGAAAAGCGGAGCTTCATAAACTTTATCTGCCCACTTCAGCAGCTGATTTGCTGCCACATACACCAAAAGTATTGATCTAAAAAATGACTATAAATGTCAATACCACAGCAATAGCAAAGCCTGGTTTCCATACAAAATCCATATCCTCATATTTACCTTAGTTTCACTTCATATTTTATTCTTGGTCCACAAAACCCCTCCCACACTGGTTCAGCCCCAGTTGCATGAGGGCAAACGTAATCATGGATCTATATTGCAAACTTCATAAACTATCTCTTTTTAATCGATAGTTTATCATTAGTAGCTGGAAAAGGTGAGCAGTAAAAAAGAAGTGTGGAAGGTGGAAGTAAATCAGTTTTACTGAATATGACCACTGTATCTGAACACTAAGGAAAAGCACAGATATCCTTTTTTGAAAATAAAACTTCTTTGCCCCACATTGTGTTGAGGTGTACACTACACCAGCGGTCTCCAACCTTTTTTGCGCCACGGACCGGTTTATGCCCAACAATATTTTCACGGACCGGCCTTTAAGGTGTCGCGGATAAATACAACAAAATAAAACTAGTACTGGTACCGAAAAAAAGAAGATTTATTCATAACACACGTGAAAAAACCCAGGAAAACCGAGTAAACGATATAACAAAATAACGCTGAAAACCGATAAAAACATGGAAAACCATACATTTCACACCTGAGCCTCAACTCTCGCGGCCCGGTACCAGTCCGAGGCCCGGAGGTTGGGGACCGCTGCACTACACAACAATTAAGCTTTTCAGCTTGTGAGGTTTTGTTGTTGTTTAGTTTCCAGATAACAATCTGCAGACTTCATACATGAAAGGTAACAAGCAGCAAAGAACCGGGAAAAGCAGAGAGCATTACAAATGGAACATGTTGCAATGGATGAACTTTTTAAACCTCTTCATTTTCCAGCTACAGTGCATGATTGCCTGTGATAGGCAATCATGCACTCACACACAGAGGGCACTCATGGCATATACCCAACTACTTTGTGAAAATTACTTTTTTAATTGTTACTGTATTTCATGAGAGGCTTTCAAAGACTTTCATGGATGTACAACATGATGATCTTTTTCTTTTTAGTTTGGTAGCTATTTATGTATCACGGATATTATCAAATATGTACCATTACATAATGGAAAAAGTCTTGTTTATGACATCAACACTAAGATGGCATTTACTGACAGGAATGAAAGGTGTTTATCTCTTGTGACATAAATCTTGCACTGGACACCTTTTCAAAGGTAGTTGTACTTTTACAATTCCAGTCTTGTATCTCCCCCAGCAGCAAGCTGATGAGGTCACTGTTATGACCAGCTATTAGATAATTTATCTTTGGAGAATCCGTCATCCTGTAGTGAGACGTACTTCAACTGTACTGCTGTCGACAGCAGCTGGTGACAGTAATCCTTGTTATACTCTGGAAACCCGCTGCAAGTTAGACAACCACAGTGATCAGAACCTCCAGCAGCTGGAGAACTGGTTCAGGTGCCGCCACACTAAGTTCACAGAAGCTGCTGGTCCAAGATCTTGGAGTCTGCGTCCATGGACAGGATGAATAACTGACTGGAGAGGCAGCTCACTATTGATTATTTACTGCTACAAATGATAAATATATTACAGTTTATAATTGTATTCATAAAAGCAGTGGTGTGCGTCAATGCCCCTCCTGGCAATAAAAATACATTCTAATTCAGTTGAAAGACTGTAATGTGTTGAAGAGCTCAAAGACTTCAACAGAATTTTGTTTTTTTTTCCTAATGAAGATTTCTTGGTTTCCATAACATGAATACATTTTTTTTACTAAATACCCACTGCTCTCAACTACCAAAACACTATCTGGATCTAGGGCTGGGCCATATTATACCGTTCACGGTAATACCGGTATAATGTTAGGCAACGATAGGAAAATGAAATATCGCGATAGAATGGGAGTAAAACGCGCATGCGCAGTGTCTTTGTTTTCATACGCACATGGCTGATTGTTGAGTGAAACAGATGAACCAGAATTGGTTTGTAAAAATGGTGCAACTTCCGTGATGTGGAACTGGTTTGGTGTTTGTCCGTCAGATACACAACAAAGCACATTTTTTTGCAGAACATGCAAGCGGCCGTTGTTATTGTCGTATTTGTTGGACTAAGATGCTCTTAAATCTGGGAGTAATCTGGGTCCTAAACTCCGTATACTTCAGGTCAAACAACACTGCAGCATCACTTAGAGTTAAAAACTGTCTAAATTCTTTCATCTTTAATAAAACGATCAGCATTGCTGCTTTACCAGGTGTAACTATAAAGTTTAACTTCCAGGCATCCATGAAAACAAAAGTTATTACATTTAACGGAGTTAGAAGTTAGCAGGAAGCTAGCGGAAGTTAGCTCGCTAGTTTAGCTAGTTACCAAAGCATGATATTGCATGTTCTGACTGAGAGATTTCTGAAAAAAATCAAACGTACAGCTCTGCTATCACTTCCAACATAAATGAAGACAGGAAACTAAACAGCAGTGACGTTTGTAGGGTTACTGAAGTTGGGCTAGCTGGTATATAATGATGTGCTACGTGATCGCTACCGACACAGCTATGTTAGCATAACATAAACAGTGAAGCTGGAGGACGAACACTAACACTTTTCCACTTATAAAAGTTAACGTGAAGGTTCTTCATGGTTAGAGACAAATGCAATCGCATGGCAGGATGCTGTAAACGGACCAAACTTCAGTCAGGAGAACAACTGAGATAATCCATCCACAATACGAGGTTAGTCATTAATATACTGCAACAACATGGGAATAGAGCAGCTGCCAGAGAATTCAACATTAATGAATCAATGGTACAGAAGTGGAGGAAGCAAGAAGAATGAGTTTAATAAAGTTTGATTTATCTGACTGCTTTGTTTCGCTTAATGTGCCTTATAATCCCGTGCACCTTATGGTCCGAAAAATGCGTACTGCACACTGCAGTTTAATGTTGCAAATGAATGAATATTCTTTATTGTCATTGTCACAGGTACAATGAAATTGAAAGATGTCTCTGGTCAGTGCAACATCACAAAAGATAAATACTTAAAAACTATAATTAAATACTTAAAAACTATAATGATAGGATATAAAAGATAGAAATACATATAAAATACAGTATTCTCATACCGTAGATACACCCAAGCAATCCAGGCCTAAGGCCCCATACAGACACTCAACATACGACCTAGTTGATATATCACTCAAACAATCAATCACTCAATCAATTTGTTAGCGCATCCAACAAAACATGTCTGAAAGCATTCCAACATCAAGGGCACAAATGACAACAGGGGCAATGAAAGTCATCTACTTTTAGTAGCATTGAGACATGATATTGCAATTGGGTAGAAACTGTGTTTGAGTCTGTTAGTCCTTGTGTATGTTGTTCTATACCGTTTACCTGAAGGCAGCAGTTCGAACATGGAGTGTCCAGGGTGTGAGGTGTCCTTTATGATGTTATGGGCTCTTTTGAGGCAGCGGGAACTGTGTAGGTCTTTCAGTTTGAGGAGAGGGCAGCCGATTGTCCTTTGGGCAGCGTTGATTACTCCCTGGAGTGCTTTCCTCTGAGCCACTGTGCAGCTAGCGTACCATATGCCTATGCAGTACGTTAGTATGCTTTCGATGGAGGCTCTGTAGAAAGACACCAGCAGTCTCTGTGTGATGTTGTTCTTCCTAAGCACTCTCAGAAAGTACAGTCTCTGTTGTGTCTTTTTCAGTAGCTCAGAGGTATTCACACTCCAGGATAGGTTTCCCTCTATGCTGACTCCCAAGAAGCGGAAGTCTGCCACCCTCTCCACACAGTCGTCGCTGATGATTAGTGGTTGGATTTCTGTCTTGTGTCTTCTGTAGTCAATTATGAGTTCTTTGGTCTTTTTCGTGTTTAGGAGAAGGTTGTTATCCTTGCACCATGAAGACAGCCGCTCCACCTCATCTCTGTAGGCAGACTCATCTCCCCCAGATATGAGCCCCACCACAGTAGTGTCATCTGCGAACTTTACAATGGTGTTGCTCTGGTGGGCGGGGGTGCAGTCATGTGTATAAAGCGAGTAGAGCAGTGGACTAAGCACGCAGCCCTGTGGCGACCCAGTGCTTAGATTTAGGGCTGGAGATGTGTAACATCCCACTCTCACTCTCTGTCTGCGGTCGGTGAGGAAGCTATTGATCCACTTACAGGTGCTGTGAGGAAGCCCTAGGTCTTTTAGCTTGGCGTCCAGTTTGTATGGAAGAATGGTGTTAAATGCCGAGCTATAATCCACAAAGAGCATACGCACATAGCTTCCTTGCCTCTCCAGATGTGTTAATGCTACATTGAGTGCTGTTGCTATGGCGTCCTCTGTCGATCGGTTTGCTCTGTAGGCAAACTGGTGTGGGTCAAGGCTGCTGGGTAGGGCTGCTGTAATGTGGTAACGCACAAGTTTCTCAAAGCACTTCATCACCACCGGGGTTAGTGCCACTGGTCTATAGTCATTTAGGCTAGAGATATGAGGTTTCTTGGGCAAGGGTATTATGGTGGAGGTCTTGAGGCAGGGTGGGACGTTTGACTGTTCAAGGGATTGGTTAAAAATCCTGGTGAAAATATAGGCAAGCTGGTCTGCGCAGTCTCTCAGCACACGTCCTGGTACGCCATCTGGGCCGGCTGCCTTCCTCGGGTTAACAGCCCGCAGGGTGCGCCTCACTTCATGCTCCTCCAGAGTGATGATGGTACTGCTGCTGTGGGCTGTATGGTGTAGCTGTTCCTCTGAGGCATAGGGTGCAGTGACCTCAAAGTGTGTGAAGAAGGTGTTCAGCTCCTCCGCCAATGCTGGGTCACCTTCAGCCATACCTGATTTGGACTTGTAGTTTGTCAGCTGCTGGACACCCTGCCACACCAGCCGGCTGTTCTTACTCTCCAGGTGGTTCTCGATCTTCTTCCTATAGTCCGCCTTGGCCTTCTTAATGCCTTTTTTCAGGTTGGCTCTAGCCCTGCTGTAGCTCTCCCTGCTTCCGGACCTGAAGGCGCTGTTCCTCTCTTTTAACAGCTGCTGGACTTCCCGGGTCATCCATGGCTTTTGGTTGGTGTAAACCCGGATCTGCTTGTCTACTGTGACAGTGTCTATACAGTGTTTGATGTAACAGAGGACACTGTTTGTGAACATTTCCAGGTCTTGATGTTGGAAGATATTCCAGTTGGTTCTGTCAAAGCAGTCCTGTAGCTGTTGAGAAGCGCCCTCTGGCCATGTTGTTATAGTTTTAGTGATGGTCGACGCAGTTTTCCTGATTGGGGCATATGCAGGAATTAGGAGCAGGGATAAATGGTCAGATTGGCCCAGATGTGGTAAGGGTCTTGCCCTGTAGCCCTTCTTGATGTTGGAATAGACTTTATCTAAGGTGTTAGCCCCTCTCGTGGCACACTTCACATGCTGGTGGAAATTAGGGATAGCTGTTTTTAAATCCACCTGATTAAAATCACCCGCTATAATGTGCACTGCGTCAGGATATTTATTGAGTTTATTGTTGATGTTCGTGTGCAAAAGCGCTAGTGCCACGTTAGTATTTGCATCTGGCGGTATGTAAACAGTTGTTATTACCACAACAGTGAACTCCCGTGGAAGATAGATGGGCCTGCATTTGACAGTCAGATATTCTATGTCCGGAGAACAGTGACGGTCTATGATCACTGTGTTTGTACACCAGCTGTTATTCACGTATATGCAGATTCCCCCTCCTTTTCTCTTACCGGAATTGTTTGTTCTATCCTGGCGCTGTGCGGTGTAGCCTGCTAGCTCAATAGCAGAGTCCGGGATGGACTGATGCAGCACCTCTTTTTAACTTCAGTGGATATTATACATGGTTATGCTCAGGATATGTCAGCCCATTTCTACTGGAAATGCCTTTTGGTTAAACTTTCAGCAAGGAATTTGCATTTGCACTGTTACATTTTTATAAAGCTTTAATGTACATAAAAACCAGCTTCTTGTTTAAGTGAAAATAAATGGAAGGTTGTCTTTTTGCGCTAGTAATGTTGTGGAGTTGTATTTTGTCTCGCATCAATTATATCGTCGGTTATATCATTATCGCAAATTTTCAAATATATATCGTGATAAATATTTTTGGCCATATCGCCATGCTCTATCTGGCTCTATAAATTATTTTTATTTTATGAATGTGCAATGGCAGTTAATGGTTCATTGATATTAAAAGGCCAACATTCACTACCTGGGGCTGCAGATCGAGGCACCCTTATCTCTCTCTCTTGCTCTTTATGAATGTGAGCTGTAAATGAGCAAAGAGGAAAGTAAATATATGACAGCTGTGCTAAGCAGTGCTGTTCTGCAAACCTTTGACGTTAAATGAAAATGAATTAATAAAAAAATAAATAAAAAAGAGCGACTCTATGTAGGCTTTGTCAGAATAAACTGGAAAATAACGAAGCATTTGAAGAGACGTGTAACCATATTCTGCACCAGGATGTAGACGTTAACATGGAAAAACCCAAGGCTATTGGTGCTAGCAGTGCTAATGTTAAACAAACTCTGGACTTTCTACTTCTCTACAAGCTCAGTTGTCACATCGTGACAGCTAACTGCGTGTCATGATCACAAGACATCTGGACACATATTTATCAAAACAAAACAGGAAATTGGTGAGGAGGATAAAGGACAACTAGGACCAAACTAGGACCAAAACTGAAGCTGAATGACAGAGTTCAGCAAGAAAGACAACAAAATGGAAAAACTAAATGGAGTCAAGTTAAAAAATAATGACTTGCTCTCCATCCTGCTAATGCACCCATCACAAACAACTTCCCAAAGAAAGCTTATCAACATACTGAGGCAAATATAGCCAATCAAAAAAAACCCTGTTGTCAGCAACTCGTAATACAGCACATGACTTGTGGTGTAATGTCCATATGTCATATGATTCTTCTGAAATAAGGGTTATATTTTCAGTACCTGAAACTACTTTGCAGTACCTAAAATACTTGTAAATGTAAAATGTATTGTGAGTATTTTTAAATACCAAACATTACATGGTAAATGCTTTGTAACTCGCTGTATGATGCATTACCAAATTATTGTACTAATATGTGCGATATATCACAATCCTGTGGCAAGACATGCAGTCAGACACCGAGCTTAACACCAGTGAATAAAACTTGAACTCAGCCCGTAAAGTAAGCAAATCACTTGACCACAATAACATCTCACTCTCTCAGCTACTCCAGCCAATACTCTATTCTCTTCTTCCCAGTCCTCACATACAAGTGCATCATTGTGCCAGTGGATACAGAGGCACATTCTTGTACCTTCTACTGTTTACTTTTCAGCTCTGTTTGTTTGCTCTCCTTATATCCCTCCTTCATATCTGCAGGTTTTAGGTATAAGGGAGTAACCGTGGTGGAAAAAAAGGAGAGTCTGACCAACTTTTGCCATGACACAATCCCATCATTGACTCACTTCTGCATCTGCAGCTTAAAAGAAGTGGGCAGCTGATATTTCCATCAGCTAAATGCGCTAAAGTAAAAGCATTTATACTGCAGGTTGTCTGTGGCTGGTTATAATCTAAGATTGTTAGATTATAACCCTTGTGAGGAGCATTTCCCCAGCCTGTATTGTGAAAGTTTCACAATTCACAAAACTTCTTTCTTTTTTTTACTCTGCTTTTTTGGGATCTTAAGATAATTTCGAAATAAAGAAACCCTGTGGGAAAAAAAGCCAAAGGGGAAATAGCTCAGACATTCATCTGAAACCTACAGGGCTGTGACTAGGCAACCATTTCAAAGAAAACTTACACAACACAAAAAGTCCATATCACATGGCTTTAAAGCAAATCTTCATCTGCATACACTAGAATAAGACATGGCCAGGAACAAAGCTTATTATAGTTCACAAAAAACACAACTACAAGCAGGTAATAAAAAAAAGTTTAATTTTAAGTAATTTGTCTTTTATTATTAACTTGTGGGCATGTAAAACTAACTATGTTTTTTGAAACTGGTCATAACTGAAAGTCAAAGGTGGCATGTATTGTACACAGACTGCATATAAAAAACAGCTGCACCTTTGAAGTCTGAAAAGTGAAGCCAAATCAGGAGTGCCTGAGACCTGAAATGTCTCTAATCGTCTGCAGGGGGAGATTCCTCACAATAAAAACAAACATCTAGTCGATGGTCGATCTAGTCCATGGAAAATAACCGTACTGCTGACCTAATCCATGACTTCAATAAACACTTTCCTATTTCCTGAATCCATGTTCTATATTACTAGTTTTGAATAAAATACAATGTTTATTTTGGAAATTATGGTCCCCAAATGAATCAAGAAGTTGGATAAAGCAGCGTATTCTTTACAGAATGACTAAGCATGACAGTAGGTGGCTTTACAGTAGCAGCAGCAGCCATCTTTTACATTATTTTACATTTATATTATTGTTATACCTTATATATTTGTTATGACTTGCACTTGATAAATATGCTCCCTCAACCCTTCACTTATTATGAATAAAAACTAAACTAATACAATACTAGTAAAAGTATATTTTTTTTAAAAAAAGCACAAAACTAAAGAGCAGACCCACTGTGAAAACTAAGAAAAATATTTAAAAAGAAAAGAAATTAAAACGAAAACAGACAAAATAGACAAAACAACAATAACTCTGTCCTGGGAGTGTGAAGCAGGATCGAATAGAAGAGTGCAAGCAAAGTCCAAGTTCCCCAAAAACTAAAATACTGAATTAAAGCACTTTTCATCACTTCTATTCAGCCTGATAATATGGAGCCAGCGAAGCAAAAAGCTTGGATGGATAGTGGAAAGAAAAGAGAAGGCCAACTTCAGTAAGCCTGAACGAATTGGTTCGATCTAAGAATGTGGTCTTCCTGGCAGCTTATTCCGGTCTACTGACATGGCTGGGAAAACGAAAGAGGGAGGGAGAAGGACTGAAAAGGTAAAAAAAAAAAAAGCCCACACCCTTGCTAATGTGCCCTATTTATCTGTACCACGTTACATTACAGGACTTAAGATAGCTAGCATACCGTTATGCTTTAGGCTGTTGTTTTAACGCTATAACAACACAGGAACTGCATTTTTCAGACGACTGGTCAGTAATATCAGGTTCGCCATTGCCATAATACTCTAATAATGGCTAAGCGTCTTTATGACTTTAATGAGGTCGTTCAGTTGCGTCTAAATCATATGACAATCATTAAGTTTTACGACACTAAAGTGTTGCGAATAACCGTTAGCTAACCTTACCGCACAGCCATTAAATATTAATGAGGTGCTTTAAGACGACGGGTACATTTTGGGCAGTCATAACGCTGCTAAAAAAAAATAGCTGAAATGAGAACACACTGGGAGGTGTGCATATCAAGAGAAAAGCAGCGGAGGAGCCGAGAAGCAGACCCCCTTTGTTCCGACATAAACAGCAGGAACGCAGAGAGCTAGCCGTAACGACGTTAGCTTGTAAGGTACACGAAGTCAGGATGTAACAGTTAATACTAGGAAGGCTTTGCTACAACAATTTGGTAAATGCCGTCTTACCTTTTAAATTTTTGGTTGAAAAGTCAGCTTAAACGCTCCTGAATTTCAGATAGCAGCGAACGCCTTTTTTTTTCTTGTCTCTGCTTCGCTGTGGCTCTCCGCCGATCAAACCTGAAGGGGACTTCTGGAAAGTGATGTCACTCCTGGCTTCCTGGTCGTGCCAACCACGTCAATCAGTATTGACGTTGTAAGCCACGCCCAGTACCGGTCACATGAATATTAACTCACCAGGACCATAATTATACGAAAACATTGTGATCATCGGTAATTAATGATAAGACAATTGTTCATTTTTGTTCTCTTTGGGGAACATGAGTCTAAGACTTTTAACTCAAGCGCAATTCAGTATAAATGAATCCTACTGTACTGTGAAGAGGCCATGCTGGGTTAAGCTAAAAGACAACATGGACTTTGTTTTCAGAGCGACGTCATTGTAGCTCATAGGAAAAAAAGGAGGTTAAGTGATTATGTTGCAAACTTCTTCTTCAGTATGACACTCTTAACTTCAGGTTACAGGCATTTCTTTCAAAACTAAACGTTCACTCAGTGTCCTTTGTAGTGGACAACAAGTCTTACTAATACCTCCACCCATGTCAATATTTAAGTAAGCTGAGGGCAGAGTGAGGAAGGAAGGACTTTACTCATAGTTGTAGAAGAGGAGTCAGACTCAGACTTATTGCTACCAGAGTACAAAGTGAGGGAGGGCCAAACAGTAATCATCAGCCAAAAAAAGTGATTTTACAATGTTTCTATGTGTTTTTTATGTCTGATATCTTTCCTTATGTCCGTAAATAGCCTGTAGTCAGCAGAATATATCAAATAAAGAAATCACCTGGTTTGCAAGAGGCTTTATGACTCAGCAGTTTTAAACATACTCTGTGTTCTACATCATAATCAATCCAGTCCTTTTTGGACACTTAAAATATCGTTTGTAGAATTTAAAATTCTGTCTGTCATTCTTGCTGTCAATACATCCATGTTAAGGAGAGGTCAGAGGTCAAATGTGACAATGATGTTTTAAACTTCTATACAGTATGTTCTACATATTGACAATACACAACATGCTTTAAGAATCATATGCTGTAAGAATCATAGTTTCTAAGTTATAAGGCACTTTTGTTGAATTTTGAACTAGTTATTATTAAGCTGACTTTGAAGACCTCGGTTGGATGGGGAGTGTCAGTGCACAGCCATTTTAAGATCTCTGCAGAGGTTTTAAGTCTGGGCTCTGCCTGGAACACTCAGGGATATTCACAGAGTGCTGAAGCCACTGCTTTGTTATCTTGGCTGTGTGCTTTGGGTTTTTGTCCTTTGACCAAGTCTGACATCCAGAGCACTCTGGAGCAGATTATCATCAAGCATGTCTCTATAAATTCCTGAATCAAACCCAACTAGTCTTCTAATTCCTGCTGAAGAAAAATTGCTTGGCGCTTGGTGCTGCTACCACCATGCTTTATTTTAGGGGTGGTATTGGTCAGGTGATGAGCAGTGCCTGTTTCCTCCAGACATGACTCTTGGTATTAAGGGCAAAGAGTCCAATCTTCTTTTCATCATTTTGTTTTATTTTTGTTTGGAACAAAGCTGGGACCTGTGCCTTAGGAGGTAATACAGGTGTAAGGACAAGAAAGACATTGTGGACAAAACAGGGCACCCCCCAAGGTCAAGGTTCTTTATTTGTCACATGCATAGTTATACAAGTATAACACACAGTGAAATGTAGCCTGACACGCTCCTCGACATGTGCAAAAAAATTGGGGGGGGGGGGGGGGGGGTGTAGAGGAAAAACATTATATATATATATATATATATGTGTGTGTGTGTGTGTGTGTGTGTGTGTAGTATATACATTGGGTGAATGTGCGATAATCTTTAGTTACAATATTATAGTTAGTTAAATGGTCTTATTGTTCAAATATGTATTTTCTTTGATTGTGGTAAAATAATGCGTGCTCCAGTCTCCAAAAATGACATAGTGCAGGAAGGGTAGTTATTCCTCCGTTACACCACAAGAGGGAGTATCCCCTAAAATGAGCAGCTCTAGCGGGAATAAATAAGACCAGCCACTAACCACAAGGCAGTGCGCCTTGAGTTGTGTGTTGTGTGAGACTTGATAAGTGTGTAACGTTGTGCTATGTCAATATATATATATTTGCAGGTAAGCAGATACAAGATGGTAAATAACTTAAAATGTATCTACAGATGAGTCCACGGGGTTGCAGAGAATGTGGGAAAGTTGGCCGTTGATCCCCACTATGTGTCATTAGTATATAAGTTATTGGTAGCGATGTGAATTAGCCGTGACGCTAACGATTAGCAGCTAGATCTGATTCATTAGTTTGTGCGGGAACCTCGTGGTGCTTTTGTGGATTTATACCTGTACCGGGCTGTAATCACAGCAGATATAGACTGGTGGATCACACTCTCTTTTGGTCATCCTCTAATTGGAAGGTTGGTGGTTCAATCTCTGGCTGCTCTAGTCTCCAAGGAGTTGCAGTTTCAGTATCTTACCCAAGTTGTTCCATTGACGTGTTAGATGGAGAGCACTTAGGTATAGGAAAAATGTGTGTGATTAATGTTTGTATTATGAAGTGCTTTGATGGCTCACGCAGAGTAGAAAAGCACTATGTAAGAGCCAGTCCTGAAGGTCCTTCAATGGCCTACCCAATTTGTGGAGGTTGTTCATGATCAACAACTGTCAAATCAGCAGCCTTTTTTATGATTGTGGTTGGGTTACCATATAGGCCTGACCATGCTGCAGAAATGGATGTACAGTGGGATGCAAAGGTTTGGGCAACCTTATTAATAGTTATCATTTTCCTATATAAATCATTGGTTGTTACAATAAAAAAAAATGTCAGTTAAATATATCATATAGCAGACACACACAGTGATATTTGAAAAGTGAAATGAAATTTATTGGATTCATAGAAAGTGTGCAATAATTGTTTAAACAAAATCAGGCAGGTGCATAAATTTGGGCACCACAAAAAAAGAAATGAAATCCATATTTAGTAGATCCGCCTTTTACAGAAATTACAGCCTCTAAACGCTTCCTGTAGGTTCCAATGAGAGTCTGGATTGTGGTTGAAGGTATTTTGGACCATTCCTCTTTATAAAACATCTAGTTCATTCAGGTTTGATGGCTTCTGAGCATGGACAGCTCTCTTTAACTCACACCACAGATTTTCAATAATATTCAGGTCTGGGGACTGAGATGGCCGTTCCAGAACGTTGTACTTGTTCCTCTCCATGAATGCCTTAGTGGATTTTAAGCAGTGTTTCGGGTCATTGTCTTGTTGAAATATCCAGCCCCGGCGCAGCTTCAGCTTTGTCACTGATTCCTGGACATTTGGTCTCCAGAATCTGCTGATACTGAGTGGAATCCATGTGTCCCTCAACTTTGACAAGATTCCCAGTCCCTGCACTGGCCACACAGCCCCACAGCATGGTGGAACCACCACCATATTTTACTGTAGGTAGCAGGTGTTTTTCTTGGAATGCTGTGTTCTTTTCCCTCCATGCATAACGCCCCTTGTTATGCCCAAATAACTCAATTTTAGTTTCATCAGTCCACAGCACCTTATTCCAGAATGAAGCTGGCTTGTCCAAATGTACTTTAGCATACCTCAAGCAGCTCTATTTGTGCTGTGGGCGGAGAAAAGGCTTCCTCTGTATCACTCTCGCATACAGCATCTCCTTGTGTAAAGTGCGCCGAATGGTTGAAGGATGCACAGTGACTCCATCTGCTGCAAGATGATGTTGTAGGTCTTTGCTGGTCTGTGGGTTGACTCTGACTCTTCTCACCATTCGTTGCTTCTGCTTATCCGAGATTTTTCTTGGTCTGCCACTTCAAGCCTTAACTTGAACTGAGCCTGTGGTCTTCCATTTTCTCAATATGTTCCTAACTGTGGAAACAGACAGCTTAAATCTCTGAGACAGCTTTCTGTATCCTTCCCCTAAACCATGATGGTGAACAATCTTTGTCTTCAGGTCATTTGAGAGTTGTTTTGAGACCCCCATGTTGCTACTCTTCAGAGAAAATTAAAAGAGGAGGGAAACTTACAATTGACCCCCTTAAATTATCTCATTATTGGATTCACCTGTGTATGTAGGTCAGGGGTCACCAAGCCAATTTGAGTTCCAATAATTAGTTCTAAAGGTTTTGGAATCAATAAAATGACAACAGTGCCCATATTTATGCACCTGCCTGATTTTGTTTAAACAATTATTGCACACTTTCTGTAAATCCAATAAACTTCATTTCACTTCTCAAATATCACTGTGTGTGTCTCCTATAAGATATATTTAACTGGATATGGATAAAGTCATACCTTTCTGACAGAGGTTTCTGTGTTAAGCTGGGGTTAGCTGCATCTTCTGTGGCTCCTCTGCATTGGGGTGTGCCCCAGGGATCTATCCTTGGGCCATTACTCTTTTCGCTGTATTTACTCCCTCTTGGTGCGATATTTCGAAAACATAAAGTATCTTTTCACTTGTATGCTGATGATTGTCAGCTTTATTTACCTTTTAGCCACCTGGTTACTTCTCCCTGTCAATCTTTACTTGACTGTCTCAGTGAAGTTAAAGTGTGGATGGCAAATAACTTTTTAAATTTTAATGATCATAAAACGGGAGCAATTTTATTTGGCCCGCATTGCTCTATTGTTTCTCCAGATGCTCATTTTGGTGTTTTGACCTCCTATCTGAAAAGTTCAATCGTAAATCTTGGTGTGAATTTTGATTCCGCACTTACCGTGGCGACCGTGGCTCAGGGGGTTGGGAATCGCATCTGTAACCAGAAGGTCGCCGGTTCGATCCCTGGGCTCTCTGTCCTGGTCGTTGTGTCGTTGGGCAAGACACTTTACCCTACTTGCCTACTGGTGTTGGCCAGAGGGGCCGATGGCAGCTTCGCTTCTGTCAGTCTGCCCCAGGGCAGCTGTGGCTACAACTGTAGCTTGCCTCCACCAGTGTATGAATGTGAGAGTGAATGAATAGTGGTATTGTAAAGTGCTTTGGGTGCCTAGAAAAGCACTATATAAATCCAATCCATTATTATTACCTTTGATGGTCATGTAAATGGGGTGGTAAAATCGGCTTTTTATCACCTCAGACACCTAGCGAAGGTCCAGCCTTTCCTTTCCAAACACAGTTTGGAAACTCTTATTGATGCCTTTATTACCTCACGTTTGGACTATTGCAATTCCCTTTTAATTGGGGTTGGGTTAGGCACCCTGTCACGCTTGCAATTAGTGCAAAATGCGGCGGCACGTTTTTTAACTGGTAGAAGGAAATTTGACCGCATCACTCTGGTTCTGGCTTCACTACATTGGCTTCCTATTGTTTTTAGGATCCGTTTTAAAGTCCTTTTATTGGTTTTTAAATCTTTAAACGGTCTGGCCCCTGTTTATTTATCCGATTTGGTGAAGCCTCATGTTCCTACTCGTTTGCTCCGTTCAGCTGATCAATTGCTGTTGCCAGTCCCTAAGTCGCAGCTGAAACTCAGAGGAGATTGAGCTTTCTCAATTGCGGCTCCGAAGCTTTGGAACAGCCTTCCCCTTCATATTAGACAAGCGTCTTCAGTGCAGCTCTTTAAGTCCAGATTGAAAACCTATTTTTATTCCCTGGCTTTTAACTCTGCGGGAAACTGACATCCCTCCTATTATTTTATACTATGTTTTGCTTTTCTTTGTTTTTGTGTTGTTCAGCACTTTGGTCTGCCTGGTGCGTTTTTAAAGTGCTATATAAATAAACGATGATGATGATGATGATGATGAAATAAATAATTAGCAAATGCTATGCATATTTACAAAGGCATAGACTGTACACTCAGAGGAATGTAACCATAGTTATAAATGTGCAAAAGTATATGTCTTAGATTCTAGAAGCAAACCAACTGACAAATGGGGAGACATTTTCTCTGGCTCAATGAACTCATCACAATCTTGAACATTTGACTGTAAGCAGACAATATCATCAACACATTTCCATTTATTTTGCAGTTTTCCAATAGGGCCATGCTTTAAAACTAAATGCACAAAGTGATGTGTAGATGACCTCTTTTTAGTTTGAAAGACTCATGGTGAGTACTTTTCAAAGACTGACCTGCACAGGCCCATCCATTCAGTGTCCCCCTCATTCATGCTGGTTCCCATTTATGCTGCAGAAGCACTAAACTACTGTGAACTAAATAATTAAATTGAGCTTGCATTTCAATACATTAACAGTGATATGGGTATTTAAATTTTTCATTACCATACTGCATGAATTAGTGTATCAGTAGAATTCAGCTGAGGGAGCACAGGGACTTTACTGGTGGGCCCTGTCAATAATGTTCCTACTGTACCACATTTTCTTCTTTAATTCAACTTTCCAATTAAATGCTAACCGGAGCACCCTGTGACTGGTGGAACCTGTGGCTTAGGAGGTAGCGCAGGGCTTCTTCTAATTGGAAGGTTGGTGGTTCAATCTTTGGCTAATCTGCTAGTCTAGTCTAGTTTCAGTGTCTTACCCAAATTTTTTCACTGAAGTGTTAGCTGGAGAGTCCTTAGGTATGGGAAAAATGTGTGTCTACTGTCGTGGAATTTTGTAAAAAAAAAAAAAAAAAAAAAGTCTGCAACACAGAAAGAGCTGTGGTCAAGCTATTTATTACTGCGTGCAGGAGAGCCAACACACATCAAACATCACAGTACAATGTCCTCAACAGTCTGTAATGAATACACAGTTTGTTATTATTTTTACTGGCTTTCTGCACTGGAGGTACAGATCAGGTTATGCCATAGGTTAAAACACAGGGTCTCAGAAGTGTCTACACTTATGACATGAATAAATCTACGGTGTGCATAATGTATATTTGTTAGGATGCCTGGGTCATTGACCCAGGGTTTTTGAGTTTATTATATTATTTATCATTTCTAGTCTTTGGTTTCTTTGTTAGAGCTCTGTCTTATGGTTTATGTCTCTGTGTAATCTTTAGTTGCAGTCTCCCCTGTCTGCTATATCCCCGTGTCCAGTCAGTGTCTGTCTGCCCTGGTCCCACGTCTCTGTTCCCTCTGTTGTAGTGCCTGCCTGTGAGTCTGTAAGTTCAGTCTGTGTTATGTTTTCTGTTTTACTTTGAAAGTCCGTGTCTCATGTAAATGTGTCTGGTTTTGCTTCCTTTGTCTCGTTAGGCCTGATTTGCCCCAGCTGTTTCCCTCCTGTTACCTATTCCCTGATTGCTCCATTTGTGTATTTAAGCCCTGTGTTTCTCTGTGTCCGTGTTGTGATCTACCCTTGTTTTGCTGTGTGTTCTGTCTGTGTAAAGTTTACCTTGGAGTCTCAGTTTTGTTACTTTTTTGTGGAGTTCAGCATTAAAGCTGTATTTAACTTCACCTTTGATTTCCGTGAGTCTGCATTTTGGGTCTTTCATATCACCACTCCTGCCTGCACACAGCCGTTTCATAACAGAAGATCGCGACCAGAACATGGACCCAGCAGACGTTGAACTGCACGAGCGCCGACAGGTAGCTCTCTCCCAGCTAGAGGAGGAGCTCCGGTGGAGGCCATGGCTCACCCCCACTATGGGCACATTTTTCATGGGACTCGTTAAGCTCTGGGGGGTGCCCGGAGTTGCCATGCTGCTTCACCTGCTACTTCGCCTGCACTTGTGCTACCTACACTACAAGTGGGAGGTCTTCGTTTAACTTCGGACACACATTCCTTGCTGGAGCCACAGCGTTGCTCCTCCCGAGGAAAGCGGCGCCCACGCTGCCGTCATATGGACAATTCTGAGCAACTTGTGGTGGTGAGTCGAAATGACTACATTTCCCACACTCCTGAGCCAATAAACAGAAATGACTATAATCTCACCTCAGACACCTTCGGGATCTCTTTTCTCGATGATGATTTGGATTGGGAGGCCAGTTTTGGTTTAGCTCCTCACGAGCTAGTTAATGACAATATACATTCCTCTGAGATTTTTAGTCCTAAGACTGTTCATCGTGGTGGAAATAAGCTAAAACCCACTTTTGCCAAGTCTGTTTTTTCTAAACCTGGCCACGTAAAGTCTGAGACTGTGAAAACTGTTAAATCAAAGACTGTTAAGACCTGCTCCGTCGCCGCCGCTGGCTTCATGGTCAACCCCCTGAGCTGTTTTCTGGACTCTTGGGCCGTCGACCTCAAGGCCGGCCCCCTGAACTGTTTTGGGAGTGTTTTCCTGGTACCCTGCACATTTTGTGGGCTTTATTTTTTTTTGGGGGGGGGGGGACACTGTAAAGATAAAAGAATGCACTAAAATGTTTATTGGGTTTTTTTTGTTGTTTTTTTTTTGTTTTTATTGACTGGTTTGTCCTTGTTGGCAGCCTCTCAGCTGGTACAGATGGAGGCCCTGGGAATTCGATGATAGATTAGTATTGCAAATGTGCTTATGCCAAGAGATAATAACCATTTGAATTTATACCTAAAGTGATGCACAGGAAGGGTAGAATTTATAATTTAATGAGTGCCATATTTTAAGCACAAAGCAAATATGCATCAAAGGGGTGTAGGGGAGATCAGTGGAGCTTAACGTCACAGTGCCATGAGGCTGTCTTTTTATCTGGCTGGATCGCTGTGCACTGTAAAAAAATTAAGATAAATAATAAGGGGCCCCAACATAAAAAGAGAACATTTTAGTAACAAGTTGCACAACTTCTTAAAGTGCTGGTCAACCATGGAGCTACATTGTGTCAAATAAATGACAACATGTCATAGATAAGCTACAAAGGTAGCTGACACTTCACAGAAGACCAAACATTATAGCCAAAATGTGCTTAATAGTCAAATATGGATCCAAACATCTGGCGAGTCAGGCTGATTTGTACACAGAGAACAGTGTGAGCTCTCAGCAGCTGACTTTAATAAGAAGGACAAACGTGCCAGAGGAATTACCGAATGGATGTCCCGCTAACAGTCAGCTATCCCCGTGTTGGTGTTATTCTAACAATATCTTGATTAATACTGTTCTAAGACCATCATTGCAACTGATCAATAACATTTTGTGACATCATGTGATGCTTTGTGAGTCAGGGAAAGAGTGGAGCAATACTAAATGCTTAGTTTAAAACTCCAGGTCCTAGTCCCTGGGTTCCCAGATATTTGTAGCTGTCCTCGATGTCTGCAATGTTGCCTCCTGGGAGTGCATTCCCTCAGTTCTGACTACTTTCCCTCTCTTATTTACCATCTCGTGACATGAACATTCAGAGGTCATTGCTGTAAATTCTAGTAGTGTGGATCAGTGAATCGACGTCTCGCTCACTCTTGACATACTATCACTAGTTAGTTAAACAACTATATATATATATATATATATATATATATATATATATATATATATATATATATATATATATATATATATATATATATATATATATATATATATAGAGATATATATATAGATATATATATAGAGATATATATAGAGATATATATATATAGAGATATATATAGAGATATATATATATAGAGATATATATAGAGATATATATATATATATATATATATAGAGATATATATATATATATATATATATATATATATATAGAGATATATATATATATATATATATATATATATAGAGATATATATATATAGAGATATATATATATATATATAGAGATATAGAGATATAGAGATATATATATATATAGAGAGAGAGAGATATATCTATATATATATATATATAGAGAGATAGAGATATATATATATATATCTCTCATATATTCAGGTCAGACTTTGGGGAGTACCCCTCATGAATCTTTGAAACTAAAAAGAGGACATTCTTCTGCGTTTGCATGTAGTTTTTAAGCATGACCCCCCCCCCCCCCCCCCCCCCCCAAGCATGAAAATTGCAAAGAAATTGGAAATGTGTTGGTGATATTGTGTGCTCACAGTCAACTGTTCTAGTGTATAATAAGTTCATTCTCTACTTATAAAATGTCTCCTGTTTGGCTCCTGCCTTCGTTCTGCAATTTAAGACCATTTTTTGACTACTGTGACTACATTTCTCTGTGATGTAGTGTGCCTATATGGTTGTAAATATTGAAAAGCAAGGTGACTTAAATGCACCTTGAAAAAGTAGGTTGCTAGTACATGTCTGCTGCTCACCCTGACTCTGGATCAGTATAAAACATGATTCTTTTTATATGTATATTGTAAAAGATCGCTGATTTATTTATTTGCATTATACTATTAGTATAAGGGCTAATTTACACTACAAAATCCTACTCTCAAAAACTGACATAGATGTAACTCTGTCTGTGAAGCTGAATTAAATAAGTGCTATAAATGTCTTAAACATGTTTAGCGCCATCGCGTGCCAGCACAGAATGCTTGAGTGCGTCGCAGCACCCAGCATATCTCCACTCTTGCCGGTCATTCCACCTTTGCTTTGGAGGACTCATCGGAGGCAGCGGGGGAAGAGAGACGGTTTCCTTGTACTACTTCGTCAGCTTCATCTTTATCTTTTATAGCTATGCCCCGCAATACATTTTTATACCAGGTGATCTCTTCGAGCTTTTACAGCTCTTTCGAGATGATTATGATCAAAATTGGAAGAGATCAGCTCATGTATGATATTTTAATTTATCTTCCACCTCCTGGGTCTGCTTAATCTTTTCTGTCAGTATTTCAAGTCTTTTTAACTCCCACTATTAGGTTTGGCATGGTCATCACTGTTAGGGACTTATATTCATGCAGAAGATCCATCAAATGGTATCACTAAGGAATTCCTGAGCATTACAGACTCTTTTAACTTTGTTCAACATGTATCAGGGCCTACTCATATTCATCTTGCAATAATTCAGAGATTCTTGGCTTATATACACTCAACAAAAATATAAACGCAACACCTTTGTTACTGCTCCCATTCCCCATGGGATGGATGTAGAGACCTAAAATTCATTCCAGATACACAATATAACCATCCCTCCCAAACAGTGGTCACAAATCAGTCCAAATGTGTGGTAGTGAGCACATCTGTTATATTGAGATAATCCATCCCACCTCACTGGTGTGCCACATCAGGATGCTGATCTGACATCATGAGTAGTGCACAGGTGTACCTCAGACTGCCCACAACAAAAGGCCACCCTGGAATGTGCAGTTTTGTCTCACAGCAAAATGCCACAGATGCCACAAGCAATGAGGGAGCGTGCAATTGGCATGCTGACAGCAGGAATGTCAACCAGATCTGTCGCCCGTGCATTGAATGTTCATTTCTCAACCATAAGCCGTCTCCACAGGCGTTTCAGAGAATATGGCAGCACATCCAACCGGCCTCACAACCGCAGACCTTGTGTAACCACACCAGCCCAGGACCTCCACATCCAGCAGGTTCACCTCCAAGATCGTCTGAGACCAGCCACCCAGACAGCTGCTGGAACAATTGGTTTGCACAACCAAACAATTTCTGCACAAACTGTCAGAAACCGTCTCAGGGACGCTCAACTGCATGCCCGTCGTCCTCATCGGGGTCTTGACCTGACTCCAGCTCGTCGCCGTAACAGACTTGTGTGGGCAAATGCTCACATTTGATGGCATCTGGCACGTTGGAGAGGTGTGCGCTTCACGGATGAATCATGGTTCACATTGTTCAGAGCAGATGGCAGCTGAGAATGTCCCAGTTCTTGCATGGCCAGCATACTCACCGGACATGTCATCCATTGAGCATGTTCGGGATGTGCTTGACCGGCGTATACGACAGCGTGTACCAGTTCCCACGAATATCCAACAACCTCGCACAGCCATTGAAGTGGAGTGGACCAACATTCCACAGGCCACAATTGACAATCTGATAGACTCCATGCGACGATGTGTTGCACTGCATGAGGCAAATGGTGGTCACACCAGATACTGACCGGTTCTGGGTCCCCAGACCCCCAATAGCGCAAAAAACTGCACATTCCAGGGTGGCCTTTTGTTGTGGGCAGTCTGAGGTACACCTGTGCACTACTCATGATGTCAGATCAGCATCCTGATGTGGCACACCTGTGAGGTGGGATGGATTATCTCAATATAACAGATGTGCCCACTACCACACATTTGGACTGATTTGTGACCACTGTTTGGGAGGGATGGTTATATTGTGTATCTGGAATGAATTTTAGGTCTCTACGTCCATCCCATGGGGAATGGGAGCAGTAACAAAGGTGTTGCGTTTATATTTTTGTTGAGTGTAATAAGTCAGTGAAAGAGGCTAAATACTCTTATTTCAATAATCTCGTAAATTGTCATAAGAATAATCCAAGGGTATTATTTGAGATTATCAACAGTATTGTTTGTTCTCCAACTCAGCTGTCTGATGATGATTGCAATACATTTCTCAATCACTTTGTAAATAAGTTGATGGACTTGAGATCAAAAATCTCCTCAAATGGCTCCCCTCATGAAAATGGTCCTTGGTGCCCTGGATCATCTACTTCTTTTTCTCCAATTACAATGAATGGTTTAACTTCAGTAACAGGTCAAATGAAATCCTTGTCATAATATCCTTAGATATATTACCTCCTTCTGTCCTTTCTGGGACTCACCAGCAATGGTCCCACATTGCTGTCTGTCATTAACAGTGACTCATTAATACTGAGGCAAGGTAACTGTGAAGTAACAGATTCTGAAGAAACAGAATCTTGATGCAAGTTCTACTGGTAATTATTTGCCTATTTCAAAATTGCCATGTAGAAGCAAATTATTATAAATTATTACAAAGCAATTGTAGAAAATTAGTTCTTGGGCAGCACCATGGCTCGGTGATTAGCACTGTTGCCTCACAGCAAGAAGATCCTAAATTCGGTGATGTTTAGGTGATGAAGCTTAAAAGACATATACTGCTGATTGTCATCGGCATAGAAATGATAAGAAATGTTATTAAAAGATTGAATAATGCCAACTAGAGAATGCATGTAGAAAGAAAATAATAATGGATCCAAAACTGAACTCTAACCTGCAGGTCAGGGAGGTGAACTTGTTTGCTCTAACAGTGAAGGTCCTATCAGATAAGTCAGGGGTGCCCAATCCCGGTCCTCGAGAGCTACCGTCCTGCAGCTTTGCATCCTTGTTCCCACACACCTGAATCAAATGAATGGCTTGTTATCAGGCCTTTGCCAAACATGATGGCATGCTGAAGAGGTAATCAAACCATTTGATTCAGCTGTGTTAGAGTAGGGATGTGTAACACTGGTGGTGCAATACTAGACCTGTTAGTGCTACCTCTTGCCTTCTTTGCATGTAGTGCGGGCAGTATAGTTACCTTTAACCACAGTACGCGGACAGAAGGGAAATATGGACCAGATCAGACAGGTTCTAGATTCGTAGGAGCCAAGGGTGTATGACAACAGAGGACTTGTACACAGTAGGTGTAGAAAACACAATTGCATTTATTAGCAATTATTAAAGTTGTGCACATTTAACAAAAGTAGAGCGCGCTTCTTGAAAACAAAATAAAATAAACCCCACAAATGGTCGACCTAAGGATATATTGTCTTTTGTGTCTTTTTTTTAAAAGTCAATTTCAGTCTTTCAATGTTCAGTAGTCACTCAGTGTGTTTGTAACCAGTCGGGTTACAATCTACCAGTTCATCCGGCTCTTTGGGCTGGGCTCGCCATCCCGTACTGGAAAAGGGATCCTCGATTCTTCTCAGGTCCTCAAAACCAATCCAATCCAAATAAGCAAAGGAAAAAACCTGACCATGCGAAGCAACAAATGCTACACGGGGCTTCACAGTGCTCACGTTGGCTCACGGCCTCTGGAATACAGTATCACTCTTATTATTCTCGCCGAAAAAAGGACTTTCACTATCCAGCTAGCTTCTTCGCCGCACGGGTAAACTGATCTTTCACCGTCTGTGTCTCTGGCGTATCTTACTGGCACACGAAGGCACGCACAGGTGTCTCAGCAGCGCACAGACTGGGGGGAGGGTCAGACCGGCCAATGATTGGTCGCTCAGTGGATCTGACAAACACACTCTAAAGGACTAAGTCCTGCCCCCACACCATCTATATACCACATATACATATGTACATATTAAACTTATGTTTACATGCTTTTTATCAGTATTTATTATAATTAATTTTGTTTTTATCAATATTTATTCCCATCGTGAGAGTATGAATATTTATACTTTTAATCCCGTTTTTAACACTGGGTTACACTATCCCCTCTTAGAATCATGCAAGTCCCTTTGCATGGGATAGCTAAACGGTAATGACAGGGGAACCAGCCTTCATGGGGATGACCACAGAATCTTGTTCTGTCAAGGCACTGGTAAAAGCCAGGCTTAGACCTTGAAACAGGGACTGGGCAATGGAAACGAGAGGATTTCCCAACCGACTATATTGCAGTCGTTCTGGTTGGGTTCTTGTTCTCTCTGAGCGCCTTACAGTCGCTGTGGCTTCACTCTCAGTATTTGACTGACTTGAGTTTGCTTGATTATCATTTGAGTTGTCTTCTTCCACTGGCCCATCACAGGTAGATCCATCGGGTAAGTTGGCATCACTCTCGCTTTCATTGTCAGTGGTTGAGTGTTCCACCATGGTTTCACTCTCCTCTAGGCTTCCATATCCAAGTGGATTTCCACATTCAGGTAAGTTGTCACATCCGGTTAAATTGTCAGCTCCAATCAAGTTGTCATGTTCATGTAAGTTGTCTCCTCCAGGCAGGTTGTCATGTTCATGTAAGTTGTCTCCTCCAGGCAAATGAGTTTCAGTATGATCGTGATCATTAGGGTGTGTCTTTGGCTGGGGAATCTCATAGACTCGAGTGACCTTTATGGGCTCTTGAAGAGGTTCCTCTCTGAACCAACAGATATCCTCATCTTCCAGTTCTGAATGATCACATTCCTCATGTTGTTTAGGTGATTGCCTTGTTTTTGGTTTGCGTACATGAGTTAGTTGGACAGGTTTCTCTTCAACAGGGGCAAGAAAACCACAAGGGAGCAAGAGATCGCGGTGGACTGTGCGGACTGGGCCCTCTTTTGTTAGGGGTTTTATACTGTAGACGGGCAAGTCACCTGCTTGGTTCACCACAACGTGAATATCAGTCTCCCACTTGTCGGCTAGCTTGTGCTTGCCTCTGAGACGGACTGCACGCACCAAAACTCTGTCACCTGGCTCTAGTTTTGAGGGTTTCACTCGCATATCAAATCTTGTTTTGTTTCTTTCTGCCATTTTGTTAGCATGGTCTGTTGCTAGTTTGTAGGTCTCTTGTAGAGTTGCCTTTAGTTTTGTTATGTACTGAGAATGCGACTTGAAACTTTTGTTGTTAAAGGGCAGCCCAAATGCTAGATCGACTGGCAATCTTGGCTGACGGCCAAACATTAACTCATATGGGGCAAAACCGGTTGTATCATTTTTCGTACAATTGTACGCATGAACGAGTGGTTTGACATAGTTGTGCCACTGAGTTTTGTCCTTTTCCTCAAGAGTACCTAGCATACTTAGTAACGTTCTATTGAAACGTTCTACCGGGTTTCCTCTGGGGTGATAGGGTGTTGTCCGGATTTTGCGAATGCCCATGATCTTGCAAAGCTCTTGGATAATGTGGGACTCAAAGTCGGGACCTTGATCGCTATGCAATCGTTCGGGTATCCCGTAGTGGACTATGAAGTTGTCCCAAAGGGCTTTTGCAACGGTCTGAGCTTTCTGATTGCTGGTAGGGATGGCTAATGAATATTTCGTGAAATGATCGGTTAATACAAGCACATCCTTTACATTACTTCGATCAGGCTCAATGGACAGGAAGTCCATGCAGACTAATTCGAGGGGTCTGGTGGATTTGATATTCACAAGTGGAGCTGCTTTTTCTGGAGGAGTTTTACGTCTTACACAGCGGTTGCATGTTTTGATCTTATGTTCTATATATGCTGCCATGCGAGGCCAATAGAACCTTGTTCGGGCAAGATCTAAGGTACGTTCAGTGCCTAAGTGGCCCATGTCACAGTGGAGGCTTTGGAAGACTGAGTCACGGAGCTGTTCAGGTAAGACAAGCTGGTAGGTAACATCTCCTCCATCTTGGCGAGTTCGATACAGGATGTTATTGTGCATCTCCAATCGATTGAGCTCTCGGAGTAGAAGGTTGATGTCAGGAAGGTCAGCTCGCACAGTTGGTGGGACCTTTTCTCCAGTTTCAATTTGTGCAATAACTTCCCTCAGACAAGGGTCTGTTCTTTGTTCGTTTGTGATCTGTTCAAGGGACATATGGGGTATAACAGGAAGACCACCACAGTCATTTTCATTGACAAAGTCACCTGGAATGGCAGCTGCAGAAATGGCTAGCGAGTGAACCAAAGGGATGGTGTCATTTTGAGAGCTGCATACAAGGTGTTTCTCACAAATAGCAGACACTACTTCAGGACTTAAACTGCTGTCAGGTAGGGACAGGTGAGTCTGTGTGAACTGCTGTATGCGGTCGAGCTCTTTTTGGGACACTGCGTCGTTAAGCAACTCGCCATGTGGCCGTCCAGAAAGGCCATCTGCATCTGAGTTAAGCTTGCCTGCTCTGTACTGGAGCTTAAAGCTAAACGTTGACAGGGCAGCTAGCCATCTGTAACTCATGGCATCCATCTTAGCAGTAGTTAATATGTACGTCAGAGGATTATTGTCTGTTACGACAGTAAACTGATTTCCATATAAGTAATCTGCAAACTTTTCCGTTACTGCCCACTTCAAAGCTAAGAACTCTAACTTATGGGCGGGATAACAAGATTCACTCCTAGACAACCCACGGCTTGCATAAGCTATCACCCTAGTCTGGCCATTCTGCTCTTGATAGAGCGCGGCGCCAAGCCCTGTAGTGCTGGCGTCCGTATGGAGCGTATATGGCAGTTTAGGGTCAGCAAAACCCAATACAGGCGCAGTACTGAGCTTTTCAATGATGGTTTTGAAAGCAAGATCACAAGAGGGAGTCCATCGCTCGCCGAAAGGTGTCTTGGGGTCATGGTACTGGTCAGACTTAGCTTTAGGCTTTGTGCTTTTGCGCAAAGGAGGGTAGCCTGATGTTAAGTCAGTGAGGGGCTTAACGATACTCGAATAGTTCTTAATGAACCGCCTGTAGTACCCTGAAAAGCCTAAGAATGAGCGGAGCTGTTTAAGATCACGGGGCACAGGCCAGGTACTTAAGGCTTCCACCTTTTCAGGGTCAGTCTCCACTCCCTTGCTGGACACAATATGCCCAAGATATCTGACAGAAGTTTGGAAAAATTTGCATTTTTCGGGTGAGAGTTTGAGCCCATATTCTTTCAGGCGATCAAGAACTTTCATTAAGCGAGCCTCATGTTCTTCAAGTGTCTTGGAGAATACAATGATGTCATCGAGAAACACGATCACTTCGCGCAGGTTCATGTCGCCCATACATTTCTCCATGAGCCGCTGGAATGTGCTGGGGGCGTTTGTAATGCCTTGGGGCATTCTATTAAATTCCCAAAAGCCGATGGGACATACGAACGCCGTCTTTGGTTTGTCCAGCTCCTCCATCTCAATTTGGTAGTACCCAGATTTTAAATCCAGGACAGAGAACCATTGCGACCCGATCAAGGTGGAAAACGTTTCCTCCAAATTGGGGAGAGCGTAAGCATCTTTTATAGTCTGCGCGTTAAGCTTTCTGTAGTCGATACAGAGGCGGACTTCACCATTTTTCTTCCGCACGACTACAATGGGTGAAGAGAAAGGGGAGGTAGATTCCCTGATCACGCCAGCTTCTTGCAGTTCTTTGAGGTGCTTACGGACTGCCTCCAGGTCGTTCGGATGTATGGGACGCGCTCTATGCTTGAACGGTGTTTCATCTGACAATCTGATTGTGTGTTTCACTTGATCCGTCTTTCCAAAGTCAAGATCATTCTGTGCAAACACTTCGGGCATTTGGCTTAGTTTTTCGGTTATGCGCTCCTTCCATTCAGCGCTAATAGGGGAAGAGTCAAAGTTATATGTTACATTTGACTTCTGCTCAGTTCGGGATCTTGGAGTTCTCACTGAGTGTTCGTGAGATAGAACTCTTTGATATGCACTGACTTCTCCGATGACACAATTTAGAGGGATTGTCACATCATGTTCGGATTCATTGGTGAGTATAACTGGTACAAGGTAAGGTGCTCGTTCAGGTAGGTCTATGAGACAAGGTTTCACAAGGATGTCACCAGGTAAGGCTGACATTCGTGGATACTCTAACAAGACAGACTTTTCACCGTTACCGGCTGACACAGCTACAGCACCATCTAGAACAACAGTTTGGCCTGCTGGAATCAACTGTGGCTCTTTGTTGTGCATCGTCACTAAACCAAGACTACTGTCTTTGGACTGTTTGTGTCGTGACTCAAGAACTTTTAGAACTGCCCTATAGCCATATGGCAGGTTCAGCTGCAGTTCATGGCATGTGTTAGAGTACAGCTCATAAAGTACATCTAATGTGTTTGTCCCAATTAGCACTAAGGACTGAGAAGCTGTGCGCACATCGGGGACAACTAAGGCAAGTGTCGGCACTTCAGCTTCAATGCCAAGGAAGTCCTTTGGGAAAGTGACATGCAGTTCAATGTAGCCTAAGTAAGGCACAGACTGACCGTTGGCACCCTCAACTTCTAAAAGTTCAAACAATGGCTTAATCTCATGAGAGGACAAATGCTGACGATAGTAGGACTCGGGGACTGTAGTCACCTGGGGCCCGTTCTTCGTACGTCGCTTACTACATCCAAGATCAAATGACACATCCAAGATCAAATCATCGCGCTAACCGTGAGCTCGCTAATCCGGTTCCCCGAACACACCTGCTGTTGACGATTACTACAGCTGGACGCAGGAATGTGACATCACTGGGTGTCGTAAAAGGGGCTACGCATCGATAGTAGAAACATTGATCGGCAACCCGCTGATTGGTCGGCGAAAATGTCCAAGGGGCGTGCTCGGTATTTTCCGGCAGCAGAGCAAGAACTCATGAGTGAGGGATTTCAGGAGTTTCAGAGTTTAATTAAAACGCAAGAGAACACTGCAAAGGCTGCAAAAGCAAGGAGAGAGGGCTGGCAGAAAGTTGCTGACAAATCAAACTCGTAGGTAATTTAATAATAATAATAATAATGGATTGGGTTTATATAGCGCTTTCCAAGGCACCCAAAGCGCTTTACGATACCACTATTCATTCACTCCCACATTCACACACTGGTGGAGGCAGCTACGGTTGTAGCCAGGCTGCCATATCGCGCCATCGGCCCCTCTGGCCAACACCAGTAGGCGGTAGGGTAGATCTATCATATGACACTATATTGTCCAATATCATATGGCATTATATTATATTATAATATGTTATATTATATCCCCTTTCACATTAGAGCCACAACAGGACCCACAAGAACATGGGAACAAGTAAAAGTGGAATACAGGAGTATTCTACAGAATGGTAATATTTATCTCTTAGATTGCTTTGCGTCTCTTGGCAAGGTAATACTGGCCTGTAATACTCTGTTAGTTTGTTCATAACAGCAACCAAGAAAAGGGCAGAGGAAAAAAAGACAGGTGGTGGTCCTGCACCCCCTCGTCAACAAGTTGGTTAAGTAAATAATACCCTCACGGGAATATCGATATCTCTCTATGAGCACACTGTCGCGCTGAGCTAAAGGATCCTGTCTGTCCCGCAATATACGCTGAATTCTGAGGACTCTCCTTATCAATCTTGCACCTTCCGCAATGGGTTGGTCGCGTATACGGACAGGATATGACTGCGACAGGCTTCCCAAATCCACCTTCGCTTTTATAGCCGTGGTCTCTCATCTTGATTACACGAAGTAATTTACAATTACTACTCTGAAATATGAATTACATCTGTAATAATCACATACATGTAATAGAATGTTAATAGTACATTTCCCTTTTTTAGGAAATGACCTGTATGTATCTGTGTGACATCAATAAAAGGATCAAGTGCTGCATTATCTTTAGTTACATTGATAATATTTATTTATGGTGAAACAGTGGAAAAATATCGCTGTTGCTTTCGTATAAATGAAGCGGACATACCTGCGTGGCCGCGATCTAATCCTGTTTACATAAAGTAAACCTGCTCCCGAGCAGGTTTACGCTTACGGCTCTGTTGCTATGACAGCAAGTCCCGGATGAGCTTCGGGGAACCGACTGATCCAGGATCACGCGAAATCGTCAACAATCTAATCCGGCTAACCTACTTAGCGAGGTACGAAGAACGGGCCCCTGGGAACCAGTATCTAGCAAACAACTCACTGTGTGACCATTAACTTTCACTTGTGCAGTACTCTTCGTACCAATTAGACCTTTAGGAAAGTCGAAGGAATCTGATCTTGTGTGTGACTTTAGGCTGGCACGCTTTTTAGGTGAAGCTTTTTGTTTAACCTGGGTGGGACGGGTTAACAAAGCATCAGCCTCCATTTGTCCCGCAACGGAGGCAGAATTTAGTTTAAAGAAAGCTGGTCATTCTGCCTGTCCCATATCTGCCTTCTCACTCTTAATTCCTTTCGTTTTGCAACTACAAGGGCAGGATTGGGCTCTGACTCACAAGTGGCTACTATATGTCCATCTTCCCCACAGCGGAAGCAATACCAGGGCTTGGGCCTAGTACTGCGGCGGCTGGGTGGAGGTGAGTCTTCAGGTTTGGCATGGTCAGGTTTTTTATTTTCAGGTTTCCTTGTTCGAACTGTCTTCAGTGTTGCTTGTTTCTTTGGCTTCACAACGGCAGCTAATTGGCTTTTTAGATCGGCAACTTGTTTTTTCAGCTCTTCTAGACTATCTGACTGTGCTTGGCGAACATCTGCATTTGTTTCAGTGACCGTCTGTTCATGAGACACTGCTTTTGGTTTCGTGGCGCTAAAGTGTTTCTTCATTCGCGTGTTTTTAACTTCTTGTCGGTTTTCTGCAGTACGCAGGAGAAGCAATAGCTCTGCATAAGTGGGTGGCTCCTTATGCTTTAGCTCCAATTGCAACTCCGTTAGCAAGTTATCATCCCAGCAGCCTCTGTAAAACTGTTTAAGAAGCTGCTTATTTACTTCATGTGGTTCAAGCCCACCTCTGCGCACGGTGTGATTGACTGCCACCTGCAAACGAAGCAGATAAGCAGAGGGCTTTTCACCATGATCTTGGAGGGTGTTCATGAAGCGTACAAACAGTTCCTCACCATCTTCGACGGTGCCAAAAGCTGAATCCAGAAGTTTAAGATAGTCTGCAGGAGTGGCTTCTGGCCCAAGAGGGCGGATGACATCAGAAGCGGGAGCAAGGAGACTTTCAAGAATCTTATGAGTTTTTCCCAACTCGGACAAAGAAGCATCTTCCATCAACAAGTCAACATGAGAACGCCATGTTTCATAGTCAGCTTCGCTGTAAGGTCTGGGCATCTTGCCAGAGAAAGCTCTGAGTCTTAATGTAGAGTGAGCATGTGATGTCTTTTCAACACTCTTGACAACATGCTCGACTACTACTTTCTGAACCTCTGGTGGGTTGAGGTCAGTTGGACTCAACATTTGAGGTGTCAAGTTTGGTCTCATGGGGCGTTGGAATGTGCCCTGAATGGGTTCAGGAGGGTGAGGCAGTTCAGTTAAGACTGAAGGTGAGGCTCCAAGTTGTGTGGATCCTACCACAGGGCAAGTCTGATCAGCAGCATCATTTTCAGGGTTTATCTCAGCTGTCTCAGCAGCTTCGATGGTCTTCCCTATTGTGGATAGGGCCTCCCGCAACACTTCTTCGAAATCCTTCCCACTTAACTTGGCTAAACCCTTCAGGTTGCTAATGTAAGCCTCAGTAACACTGCCCCCTACGGTCTTAGTATAGACGTCAGTTAAGGCTCGAATGCGGTAACTGACATCTGGATTGTCAGTGGACTGTAAGAGGTAAGGCAGCTTAGGTGCTAATATTTCCATGGCTGCACCGGACTCGAACTCTACAATCTGACTTTTGTGGAATGCAGAAGAGTCATCATCGACAGCGAGTACTCTACGAATAGTACCATGTTGCTCCAGAAACTCAAATACCTCTTTGTCTTTATCTCTATCTGTAACACCGCTAACAATAATGGCATTTGGTACTTTAACGGCATACTTCTCGACAAAATCCATTTTCACAGTATGTGAGCATTTGATCAAAGGTCAAAGAGGATTCCAATGTTGTCACACAACACTCTAGGCTCCTGGCTGGCTCGCCACTTTTTTTTATGTAACACTGGTGGTGCAATACTAGACCTGTTAGTGCTACTTCTTGCCTTCTTTGCATGTAGTGCGGGCAGTATAGTTACCTTTAACCACAGTACGCGGACAGAAGGGAAATATGGACCAGATCAGACAGGTTCTAGATTCGTAGGAGCCAAGGGTGTATGACAACAGAGGACTTGTACACAGTAGGTGTAGAAAACACAATTGCATTTATTAGCAATTATTAAAGTTGTGCACATTTAACAAAAGTAGAGCGCGCTTCTTGAAAACAAAATAAAATAAACCCCACAAATGGTCGACCTAAGGATATATTGTCTTTTGTGTCTTTTTTTTAAAAGTCAATTTCAGTCTTTCAATGTTCAGTAGTCACTCAGTGTGTTTGTAACCAGTCGGGTTACAATCTACCAGTTCATCCGGCTCTTTGGGCTGGGCTCGCCATCCAGTACTGGAAAAGGGATCCTCGATTCTTCTCAGGTCCTCAAAACCAATCCAATCCAAATAAGCAAAGGAAAAAACCTGACCATGCGAAGCAACAAATGCTACACGGGGCTTCACAGTGCTCACGTTGGCTCACGGCCTCTGGAATACAGTATCACTCTTATTATTCTCGCCGAAAAAAGGACTTTCACTATCCAGCTAGCTTCTTCGCCGCACGGGTAAACTGATCTTTCACCGTCTGTGTCTCTGGCGTATCTTACTGGCACACGAAGGCACGCACAGGTGTCTCAGCAGCGCACAGACTGGGGGGAGGGTCAGACCGGCCAATGATTGGTCGCTCAGTGGATCTGACAAACACACTCTAAAGGACTAAGTCCTGCCCCCACACCATCTATATACCACATATACATATGTACATATTAAACTTATGTTTACATGCTTTTTATCAGTATTTATTATAATTAATTTTGTTTTTATCAATATTTATTCCCATCGTGAGAGTATGAATATTTATACTTTTAATCCCGTTTTTAACACTGGGTTACAGATGCATCTAAAAGCTGCAGGATAGTAGCTCTTGTGGACTGGGATTGGGCAGCCCTGAGATAAGTAGAAACCCAGCCTAAGGAAAAACCAAAATACACAAGTGAAAACTTTAAGCGTATTAAGTAGGATTTTATGGTCAATGGTATCAAAGGCTGCACTGAGATCAAGCAAAATTATTACAGAATAATTCCCTGCATCAGAAGCTATTTAAAGATCATTATAGATCTTCAAGAAAGCAGTCTCATTGGAGTACTTTTGAAAACCAGACTGAAAAGAGTAAAGAATGTAATTTGCATAGTAAAGATCAGAACTGTCCATCCATTCTCTTCTGCTTATCCATGTGAGGGTTGCAGGGGGCTGAAGCCTATCCTGACAGGTCGCCAGTTTGTCGCAGGGCTAACACATAGAGACAGACAACCATTCGCACCTATGGGCAATTTAGAATTACCTATTTACATAACCCCAAACCATGCAAACTCCACACAGATGTGAAATTTAAAATTGATGTCAGAGGTGACATGATACTTAGACGCAAACTAGAACATAATATTTTGAATCCCCATATTCCTGTGTCATTTCCTGAATGTTGCTAATACAAAGGTAGCAGCATTTTAAGCATAGTTTTAAAGATAAAAGACATTTTATTAAAGATTTAACTTATTTGACCTTTAGAAGTAATGTGATACTTAGAATCCTTCTATATTCCCTATATGCCTATATGTTGTCAATAATAACTATTTGTCTTCAAAGATTTTAAGAACATGGTATTGCTTGCTGTCTAGATGAAAGCAGTTATAACAAGGTTAAGCCAACAATGTATGTGTATTCATTCAGTATTAATCCAAGTGGTCTTTTTGCAGTGCAGTAACTCATACAGAGTTCCAGTCAGCTTGAAGCAGCACATTTTTACTTTCCCCCCCAGTAAGCTCATGCATCCTGAGCACCTTTTAAAGGTTCCAGATGGCACCAAGTGGAATTCTAGGAGAGATAAAAAATATGCACAAAAGCTTTTATTTAAGCTGGTATTTATGATTAGCTTGTAGGCACTTGTGGTAAAATAGTTTCACAAGTTATTGATTTTTAAAGTGTTTATCTAATGTTAATACAATTTATTATATAAGCTGCTCATCAGTTTAGTTGTCTAGGTTACCCCACCCTTGGCTTGCAGGTCAGTGAGCAGCAGTCAATAAACAGAGGCAGCCTCTGAAGCATGATGATTGGTCTGCACTTTGTCACGCCCCAAATGGTAATAAATCAAATACAGTGGAGTAGGAAAAAAAAGCCAAAAATAAACTTCATAGGCATGTGGAGAGTACTTCTTTTATTTTAAATATGTCTTCATTGGTTTAGCCTGCATACAGTAATGCATCAGCACAGAACTACACAGTACATAGGTGGACTGCTGTCACACCAGTTGCAGCTTGGCCAATGTGCAACATCAACAGTCAATATCAGACAGCCAGGCCAGCAAATCCCTTCATTTAAACTCCATTTAAAACTACTACTTTTTTTTTAGATACAAAAACCACAAGGACGCCTGTGTGTCAGCAACTTTTTTTATGACAACACAGACTTCAGTTAGGCAGTGTGGTACTTAACAGTGGCAAAAAAATAAAATATAACTAAAAAAAGAAGAAAATTTATCGTCATAGGTTGAACATCAGCCATGTTGATTCTAGAGATAGAAAGTGAGCATCTGAAAAAATACACAATTGTAATTGATCCACAAAATAAATCAGGGAGGTTGCAATTTGACTGACACCCTCCCCTTGATTTCAAACATTTCCATCCTATTTTTATAAGACAAAAATAACCAAACTTCCAATTGACACGTGCTCCCACAAATCCCGTTGTTGCACCGTTCGACCTGTGTATGGCTTTAAATGGGGTTTAAAGACTTGGCAAGATGAGAAGGCAGTAATAATAAAATCAGATGCAAAGCTTTCAGCATGTACGCACTAAGTTTCCATCAGGCCTACAACATGCAGATAGGGTAAAGTAGTAACCGTGTATCTGGTGAGAAGATTTAGGCACACATGAGAGCTATCTACAACTGTTACTTGTTCTCTTTTGTGCCAGCTTAAATTCGCAAGTTCAATGAAAAAGTAAACACAGTGGTGTTTTACAGAAACTACGTTCCTGTATCGCACCATTAAGGCCTTCCCTGACTTTCACAACAAGTAGCCATTAAATTTAACCTTATGCCTATTTAACCCAATTTGAAGCTGGGCAGGGATAAAAATGTGTGCTTTTAATATGTTTTTGTACTTTTTTTTTTTCCTTTATTTTTTTTTGGAATACAACAAGCTGTCAAACATATAACATCAGTATGGGTTGGACTTATAAAGATGAATGTTTCGGCTAGTGGTTCATTGGTTATGTACTTTTCAGCGTAACCATGCACAACATTTCTAAAACACAAAGAAAAGCAATTCAATTAGCATTTTAAGATTAAGAACGTGGAGGTTTTTAAGGCTATGACCCATGGTTTTTCTAGGAGGAAGAATAAGATGGAAAAACAGAATCAACTCAGTCACAGAGACAAAATAACACAACCTGTCATAGTTTGATGAAATAAGTAGTGGAATATTGACTTGAGCCTCAAGTGCAGACTCTCCTAGCTTCTCTCCTGGTCGCCCGTGTAGGAAGTCCCCTGTGATGACAACATGAAGGAGAACATCTTGTTTAAAAACATTTTAGGATGTACAGATGGAGATACCTCTGACACTTTAGTTTGGATTGAGATTTAAGAGTCATCTTATCAAGCTTAAGTGTTTAACAGCAGTATATACACTCAGGGCACTTAATGGAATAAGATAACCCCCCACATCAACCAGACAATCGCCTATTTGGCAACTGGGAAGGAAACACTCCCTTTAAACAGGATGAAACTTCCTGCCACGACCAATTCAGGGGTAAGGGTAAAAACAAGGAGTGTAGGAAGTCAATTAAGCATAAATGCTAAATGGATGCTGTGAAACATATTTGAATAGGTGCACTTCTGGGATCCAAACTGGATTTAACTGAGACGGTAACTTGGAATATAGGATATATATGAACATTAAAAACAAGTATCAACTTCTAGGTTACAGAATTAAAAGCCAAAAACTTCATTTCCTCTAATGGCCAGTATAAACTGGCTACAAACAGAGCTTTAGCTGTAACATTACAACCTGGAGAAATGGTTTTGTTCTTTATAGCTAATTTCCACATTAATAACACTTAAAGTTAGGGGAGTGGCCCAAAGCTGTCTGGTGTCACATCCACTAAGCTGATTCACTGTCATTAAATTCTATTTTTTAGTATTAATTACACTAATTATGGGGTATCTATGTCTTTGTATTATACCTGTAGAGTTTTAGGAGATTGTAAACCAAGCTTTTGAATGTCAGCTAAAAACTAAAGCTAGAAAAAAAAAAACACCCACTGAAGTAGAAGAAAACAATGCTAACACCGAGGCTTTAAAAAAACAGAGCCCAGAAAGAAAGTTAGAATGTAGCCATAACTAGCTAACTAGCTACATTATAACTATAGCTACATTAGCTCAGTTTTTAACCCAAATTTAGCCAGTTCATATTCATGTGTGAATATGTTAGTTCTGTAACATAATGAAATGCTATAATAATAGGTAGTGAGTGAATTCAATACATGCTGCAGCTACAATATGTCATGTAATGTGAAATAATAAACTAGCTACTGAAGAAGCTAGCCAACTGTTATGCTATGGTACTGTGTTAAAGTAGGCTAGTTGTGTCCTGTCAGGACAAAAAGAAAAAAATTAAAATGACAAAGGTACAACAACAACAGCTCATCTGTGGTGAGAGGAAAGCTCTAGGACAGCCTGAACTTGTGAGTGTGCTACCAGTTATTTTCTCAATAACAACAACCCTTGTATTCTAGCCTTATGAGTTTATGGGGCTTTTGGGTGGCTGATTTTTTATTTGAATCCTTGGGCAACGCCAAGTTGCTCTCCAGGGTGTTCGTCAGAGTATGAATGTGTGTGTTTAGATGGAAAGCAATTAAGTGTAGGAGAAAAGTGCTTGCATGAATGGGTATAAAGCATTCCAAGTGCTCAAGTAGAGTCGAAATGCATGATACGAGAACCAGTCCATTCATCACTTGCTGTGCTGCCCTGTGTTTAATATGTAAGCTAGCTAAATGTATATCAGACTGTGACTTTTTACAGACTACTTACACAACATTAAAAAAAATAAATAAAGCCAGCGGGTTTGTTTCACTCCAAACCCAGCAGCTCTACATCAAAGAGGAGGGTGGCATTAGGTGGGATGATGCCCGGATGGCCTTTGTTTCCGTAAGCGTAGTCAGGTGAACAGGTCAGCTTGGCCCTCTGACCAACACTCATCTAGATGCAGGAGGATGAAGAGGAGGAGACAGAAACAGGACAAAGGCAATGGATTGTTATTGAGCACTTGTTCTGCTAGAAAATACAGTTAATTGGATCATAATGTAGTCTCTGCAGTGGAAGTTAGATAATAAGCCACAGGGGACAGTAAAAATATCTTGTTTACTAATGATGCTTCAGTTTTCCTCAATCTTATCCACAGTGCATCTACTCTGACTGCTTTACTGCACAATAGCAAATCAATCTAAATGCCCTGTGGGTATATTAAAGATCACACTGAGCACACAGAGAACTTGAAGTTGCTACCATTAAAAATACAGGATGTCCACACAGGCAGCACCAGCCACCTCATCTAAATGCTGCACGGCTGAGCGGGTGAGATATGGAGCTGTGTCCTTGCTGTGTTGGTGCACAGAGGAACAGAGTTAATGGAGAGCTTGGTAAGTGAAAACTCGATAATGGAACCATGTCAATAAATTTATGTGTTACAGAAGCAAAATACATCTTCTTTGAAACCATCCCAGTTACATTTGCCTCTAAATCATGACTGCTGAAGCTGCTGAGCTTTATGACTTTTCCCCCAGCATCTGATCCAGTGGCATACAATACACTGCAGAATGTCCTCTGAGGACATCTGAATAAATTCACACAGCTTATAGACCAGCTTTAGCTTCATTGCTTGATCATTATTTTATATGTGCTGTATTGGGGTTTCCGTATGGGGTACTAGATACAAATTTAAGACTGTTTAAGACACATAATAAAATGTTTATTTCCTTTCTGCAATCAAGTCAGTCCAATGTAAAACCAGTGGGAACAATAAGCTCAGCACTTATTTACAAAGCACATGAGCGGGTACATTGATATCACTGACATCACCACCTCATTTTAACCAGCTGAATTTCATAATTGACAGTAATACAACTAACTAGTTACATGACCTGGAACCAGACAAGTAGCAGAAACAATGGCATTTATGGCATTTGCTCCAGGTATAATGATACTGTTTATAAACAGGAAACAATGAACACGTCTGAACAAGCAAACTCTAAAGGGCACGATTTTTGGTCCTGGAGCCTTTCTAAAGTCTGTTTTTTTAGGCTGTTTTTAGTCTGGGTCGTTTTGGCTAATCGTGAATGAATCTGTTGGACTGCAAGTCTGCAAATAGCCTAAGCAGAAGTTAAAAGACATTTTGCAAAATGCAATCTCAGTTTTCATTTTTTGCCCGGTAAGAATTTTACTTCGCACTACCTCTTTTCATATATCTGCTTTCATGGTCAGACTGTTTTTTTCTTTTGTTTTTGTGTCCAGCCCATGCGCCGCTTAGCAGACAGTTAATCAGAGTCCCTGAACTGTTGATTGAAATTCTTTGTTTTTTTTTTAGTGTTCAGACTAATTAGCAACAGCATGTCTGCTAACCAAACTAGCTAGCATATGGTGATAACTTAGCACACCATCCTCGGCTGTAAATATGGTCACTTCTCGTGGCGATCGTGGCTCAAGAGTTGGCAGTTCGTGTTATAATTGGAAGGTTGCTGGTTCGAGCCCTGGCTTGGACAGTCTCGGTTGTTGTGTCCTTGGGCAAGACACTCCGCCTACTGGTGATGGCCAATGGTGCGATATGGCAGCCTCGCTTCTGTCAGTTTGCCCCAGGCTACAACTGTAGCTTGCCTCCACCAGTGTGTGAGAGTGAATGAATAGTGGAATTGTAAAGCGCTTTGAGGGCCCGAAAAGCTCTATATAAATGCAATCCATTATTATTTCCGGCTCCAAAAGAACTACAAAACCAGTGGAACACGTCAGCTTTGTTATTTCCATCTTCTCAGCAGAGTCGATGGTTGTTAACCTGACTGAAAATAGGCTGAATGAGCATAGATGTATCCATGTTTTATTGAATCATCATCAACTTCAGTGAATGTTGTAGTTAAATTCCATCATCTTGGACTGCAGCTGGTGAAGTAAGCTTTCTTCTGTTGTACAGCTTAGAACTGCAGCACATGAGCCAGTTTGGTGGCCTTCCAGCTTGCAGAAGATCTCCAGTAAGGAGTACGAACACCAGCAGCAGTCCAAGATAGTGGAGTTGGAATCTTTCCAACCACAGGACTAGATCCTTCCTACAAAGCAGCAGATGGATATTGAAGACCGCCACAACAGTAACCTACCCAGTGACTCAGCTAGTAGGGAAAATACAAAATGGTTAGCAGCAAATTAACTTCCCAAATAAAAGTGAGAATATTATGGCCTAGTAAACTGAAGGTGGGTATCACTGGAGGGATGAATATATAAAACTAAAACGTGCTAACCCACCATGTAAAGTCTATGATGGAAAAATGTAACGCTACTAATAATAACCTTTTTACCTTTTCCCAAAGTTCTCCAGCCTACCTGCACTACACCCTCTTCCCAGCCTCGGATCACTTCCTGCTTGCCAATCTTGAACCGGAAAGGCTTGTCTCTGTCACGAGAAGAGTCAAACTTCCGTCCGTCTGTGAGAGAGCCTGCAAACAAGGAAACGGTAAGATGGAAGTACAGTGTGTGAGAGAAACAGAAACAGCTGCTGGTGCACGCCCTCATCCTGCTGTTGAAAAAGCCAGCCATTACCCCTGAACATGAACAATTACAGGACTAATCACTCACAGAATGTTCAGGCCGGCTAATATCTAACGTGTACAAGTTGTTTCATAAAACCATTGCAAACAGTGATGTCTTCCAAGCTTCTCTGGCATCCATCATCTCTGCTGTGTTTATACAGAGCGCACAAATAAAGGGATTCTCAGCATCTCAGAAATAGAAGCTGCAGCTGTCTGCATGGTGGGTTTGAATGTGAGTCAGGAAGATGCAGGCATGGGTGCACAGAATAGCAGCCCTCCAATACCATTTCCGCCATCGTTATTACTGTTATTACCACCACCGTGGAAGGGTGTGTGTCTGTGTGTGTGGTTGCTTGATGCAACATAACACATATCGATACGCAGATCAGGAGGCGAGCTGGCAAGATGCAGCCTGTAATCCCAGCGGCACGGTGGGGTGTCCTGTCCTCTTCTGGAAATCTAGATATCAGATTATCTGGACAAGCTAAAGGTCCCATTCGATCCGAGCACTGCGGTGCAAAGAACCCAATAATGACTTTCTCACACGCTGATCATTTCCTGGATGCAGAGCTGCTCCCAGACAGACCAAGTTTTGATCTTCATACAGATGTCTGCATCAAAAAAAGACTCGCTTGTGTAACGGAATATCCTGTTTCATGTCAAGATAACTTTGTAGGCTTGCAGGAAGGGAGACGGCTCAGAGAGGAAATCCTGCAGATTGTGGGTTATTAAAAAGGAGAGAATGCAGTCTCAAGCCTAAAAACAAGTTTTAAAAAATATGCTTTGCCTTGCAAAGCCCAAATGAGCTCTGACTTCATGTTACATAATCTCGAAGCAAAGAGGCTTGTGTTACAGGGTGAGTTATGTCTGTCTCACCAGGCAACACGCTTTGCCAAACTAAAAACAGGTGCAGACAAATATGTAGTCTAGTATGCTGGGAACTGCATGACATGATCTACATGTTACTCCCTTTTAATACACTGCAAAGCATGCTAATGATATCTGTCAGTCTGTCCACTGCTTTTACGTCTCAACAGCAACACGAGGAAGGATTTCCATGAAGTAGTGTGCAATTTCCACAAGAAAACTCTCAATGACTTTGCTGATCCACAAACTTCATGCTCCACTATGAGTGGCTTGTAATAAATTAGTTTTTCATATAGCACTATCTGAGGAGAATTTTAATTTATGCAAAACTTTGGCAATAGAAAAAGCCACAAATTTGATTGCACAAATTCTGCTAGCATGCACACAACCGACTGCTAAACCTCAACATACGGTTTTAGCATTGCATTGCTAGCGTTGCGGAGCTCAGATGGGAGAGGAGTCCAGAGGGTAGGGCTGCCACATTGAAAGCTCAGCGGTACAGAGGTTAGAGCGAGGGACAGACCCATGGCTGAAGATCGTAGGATCTGAGACGGTGTGCACGGGTGAAGGAGGTCAGACAGATACTGAAGGCCAGCGTATGGAGGGATTTGTAAGTGAGAAGGATCTAGTAAGTGATGTGTGACTTGATCGGCAACTAGAGATTAATGGGGGTTGGGGGGTATATGTTGCCAAAACTTAGTCTGTTTAAATGAGAGCCAGTATAAAAGATGGACACAGTCACTCACTGGATAGTTAGTCACTTTTCTCTATCACCAGTGTTTTGAAACCAGATGTGACGAGTGAGGGCTGGATCTGACTGTGAAACCCCGTGCTTATTAGTTAATAACTCTATACTCATAGGCTTGTTAATATTAATAGGTCAAGTATACGTCATTAGTCAATTAAACGGTGCTACCAATTTGCTAATGTTGACAATTTGTCATGGACGAGTGTTCATATTTTGGATAATCCTTCTTTATCCACTATTGTTTTTGCCAATCAGTTATGCTATCAATAATAATAATGGATTGCATTTATATAGCGCTTTTCGGGCCCTCAAAGCGCTTTACAATTCCACTATTCATTCACACACTGGTGGAGGTGAAGTGTCTTGCCCAAGGACACAATGACCGAGACTGTCCAAGCCAGAGCTTGAACCGGCAACCTTCCAGTTACAAGACAAACTGCCAACTCTTGAGCCACGATCGCCCCAGTCACTACTTTAGACTTTTTTTAACACAGTATGATTTTCAATTTCAACCCAACTCCTCCCTGAGCCTGGTTCTGCCGGAGGTTTTTTCCTGTTAAAAGGGAGTTTTTCCTTCCCACTGTCGCCAAGTGCTTGCTCATAAGGGGTTGTTCTATTGTTGGGTTTTACTCTAATATTAAAGGATCATTATCTTTCAATATAAAGTACCTTGGGGCAACTGCTGTTGCGATTTGGCACTATATAATTAAAACTTAAATAAATTGAACCATTTCAGTCTTCATCTGCACCCTGTGGCTTTGGATTATTAGTTAGACAACAAAACATTTTATGCTGCCATCCAAGTTGACTCCAGTGAACTGTAATAAGCTTCTTCCTTTCTAAACATTTTTTCTTAAAAAAAACACAAAAAAACCACCAAAAGACAACTGAGATATTAATTAACACAGAAAATAAGTCTTAGCCACAGACTGTGCTGTACATCAGTCCTACAGCTCTATCCTGGTGGCACAAAGGAGGGGTTAAAAATAAAAGATGTGACTGATATTGCTAACTCTTGTTCAGAGTGACGAAGTGACCAACATTCAGTGTTGTTCACATAACGTGCAATTCTCCAGAAAATAGTAGAGGATTGAGCCTGCTATTATTACAGTCAGCCAGACGGTTATAATCGGCTCAGCTAAACGCCACCAACCCCCAACCCCCCAACGACCCCAGAGAAACTCCAACAAAGACAGAAAAGCGCTGGAAATCAGACGGGATTTAAAACCGTGCTGTCTGGGCTCCTCTGGTCTGTCTGTCTGGTCCTCTGAGTGAACCCTGCGGCGGAATCAGTCTGCGTCCCCCCTCCACCTCCTCATTTGTTAATTATCCAGACAAGACAAATGACCACATTCATCCAGTGATCTTCATGAGGCTGTAATGGAGCGGTCGGCCCCAGACTGAGGCGCGCATTATTTTACGCAGTGGTGAATCTAGAGCACCGTCCCCGGGACACACCACCACCTCCACCACCAACTCCACCTACTGTTGCTGATGCTGCTTTGCACGTTTTCACCTACCCAACACACCGAATGTGCGGGGAGTAGAAACGCGACGAAGGGGTTAAATTTCCACGCAGCTCGGTCGGTGACTGACAGTAATACCTCTTTGCCCTACTGAGAAATCACTGCCTGGAAAGGTCTGAGGCACAAAATATGTCTGCTGTGCACACTTTGTCCGGCTGCACGTTGCTCTTAATCCAACCCTCACAGCGTCCCTGCGAGGATTCTCATCATCTCCTGCGATACTTTCAGGATTATCACGCTGAGCTATTTTTCAGAACGGGTGTAGGACACAGTGCCCACAGCCGTTACTCCACTCGGACGGCCTTCCCGTGAACCCGCCGGTGTGCCTAACGTGTACAGTGTGTCCGTGCACGTACAGTTTAAGTTTGTCACGTCAAACTCACCGACATAATGCACCACACACGTCTGTCCTTTTTTGGGGAAAGTCCGTCCTGTGGAGAAGCCAAAAGGGAGCTCAACATAACATGCTCATGACGCAATTAAGGCGCTGTTTCTATGGCTGCACGCAAGCACGTTAAAATGTACAGCAGGCTTTACCGTCACCGGGGGTGATGGTCTCGATTTCGACTCCCATTTCAGCGCTGTGCGTCCTGGAGCTGCTGCTGCTGTCCCTGAACACGGCAACACTCCTCCCGCAGTCAGTCTGTCTGCGCGCTCCTCCGGCGGATGTTCCACATCTCTCTCTCTCTCTCTCTCTCTCTCACACACACACACACTCTCACTCACACACACACACACACACACACACACACACACACACACACACACACACACACACACACACTAGCGTCAATGGCTCACATCAACACTTCCGCCCACGACCACCAAAGTAAAACCCAATCTAAATCACTGGAACGGACCCCTGGCGGCCACAGGCCACCCGTTTTCATATTTAGATGAATGTTATTAGAATAAATAAAATCAGTTTTAAAAGTGAATAATATATTGTTCAGATATTATCTTGTGATTTAAAAAAAAATCAAGATTAAAAAAGTTTGCAAATAACAGAAAAACAGGCCTTCAAAAAGGAAAAACCGATCACAGCGCACTGGGTTTACTCTGGGCACCAGCAAGTGCTCCTTAAATGCAAAAGCACAACGTAGCAAGAAATTAAAAAAGTTACGTGCCATTCATTTCTGACTGAAAGAAGAATCAGAACTGACCTGCTTCTTAGGTTTTTTCATTCTCCATGGTTCATTTTTTTCAACCTTATGTCTAAATTTTATCTTGCAATGTTTATTATATTATTATTAAAATATTATTTTATTGTTGCTATTGTTCTTGTACTATTTTACGGTGACCTTGAGGGTCTTAAAGGCACCTATAAATAAAATGTATTATTATTATTATTATCGTTAAACTGTAGCGCAGTAGTTGAGACTGTTATGCTAAAGTCACTATAAAATATTTGCATGCCAACCGAGTCCACGTGGATGTGTGTGTGTGGCCTCTGAGATCTTAATTCATCTTAATTCAGAATACAGTAAGCTTAAACTGTATGTGAGAACAGGAAAGGAAATATTTAAAGTGGAAGCTTTTTTTATTCACGAGAATGATTTTAGGTTTCTTAGATCTAAACACTATACAGTGAGTCACGTAAGACAAACAATAAAACACTATTAGAACAAAGGGGGCCCATCAGATCTGATCAATAGTCAGATATTACACAAAGCTTGACATTTCCATAAATCCATCTACCATGTGTTGCAGATTGCTCAGACCTCCCTCTTCCCACACAACACTCTCCAAAGGGGCACTAAGAGGCTAGGAACGAAGCCAGCCAAGAGACACAACTGACAATCTCATGTCCAGCTGGGATCGTCTCCCTCCCTTTTGGCATGCCCAAATCCAAGGAGGACCCCTAGATTAGAAACCACATCATCTGCCTTCCTCTCAATTCTTACATTTTAAAATTTTCAACCTCACAGCAGAAATAATCAGAAACCAAGACTCTACAGATATTTTCTTAAGAAGTGCTATACAGTGGGTAAATATTTTTAGAATGCCTTTGTTTTGTTAAGGAAGGTAGCCACTTTGAATAGCTGGCAGCTGTGTGCCAAGCTTTACCTCTGCTAATTACAGTTGGACAAACAATAAAACCTGCTGCCAGATGCAGAGAATCTGTTTGCTTCAGTTTTGGTGAGTTCAGTCTTAGTATTTGATAAGTCTGCTACTTAGTAGTTGCTAGCAGATGTGTGTTTAATGTTGCATTCATGCAGTTCATTGATGCACCTTATTAACCAAACATGCTAGCATGCAATAACTTAGGCTTCCAGCCTCTTGTCCAAATATGGTCACTCCTGAAAACAAACCAAATATTCTGACAGCCAAAACATCCAGAAGGGCGACGTACCTGTGACAACATCCTTCTTTTAGATACAGTCTGTGTGCCAGACTGACAATGGAAATGGCGGTATTTGGCAATAAGGTGTATACACACCTTTGCTGGGTCCATGTGTAATTTCTTTTGGGAAGTCTGACAAATGGAGGGATTTACACATTAGAAAACCAACATGAAATGTGGTTACGTCACTGATAAACTCACTGATGTCCCCCAGGTGAAATGCTAACATTATCTAGCATATTATAATTCATGTTTTCTCACTTTATAAAAGCAGCAGATATCCCACTAACAATAACAAAAACACAAGACCATCATTTCTTTATACATCAACCATAAAATGGATTTATTTCACCAGAGGTCCAAACATATTTTTGTGTTGCCCCAGGATGCATAGAAGATGTCAGTGTATCTTAAGAATTCAACTTCCGCTAACACAAACCAGTGTTTACAATCTAAATGTTCTTTTGCTCGACCATTGGTTTAATAATAAAGCCATGTGTAATTGGTGTTCATATATCAAAATGCCTCTGTCTAACTGGGACAATCTTACAATCGGCGTGAAAAAAAAAAAAAAAAAAAAAGAAGGAAGTGATAAAAGGAGTTGATTTAAAAAAAAATTATTCCATCTTCATTTAAACAAATGGACAGGTGTGATTGTGGAGATGCGTAAAGAAGAGTAAGGCTACTGGTACAGGTTTGTTTGGAGAGAGAAAAATCCTTGATGTTTTGTTACATCATCACCCATTTCTCTCCAACATGAATGTGTGGAGAGAAATGGAAACTTGTACAAAGCCACGTCATCATGCGATAATAAACTGGCTTTGGTTATGTGATTCTGGTCTGTGCTGTTGAGACAGAATCAAAGTGAGAATCTGTCACGGTGTGGATCTGCCAAAGCACCGGCTACTGACAGCTGATGGGCTGAGTTAAGGTCTATAGAAAAAGAAAAGATGGGTTAATGGAAAACAAACAAATCTTTAGTGAACACCTTTATAACTAAACTGTCGTTCAGACTGCATCTTCAGGCTCCGACAGGCTCTTACATGAACTCTGTTCCAGTCTGGAAGATTTTTAGTTTCGTCCCCGTTACCGTCTTTCACAGACAGGGAGAGGGGGGAGAATTTGGGGGGACAGGGCTGTGAAGCAGAGTGTTAAGTTTCACTTTAGAAAAACAAAACTGAGAAATTAGAAGTCCATACATAAGTCTGTTTTCTCTCCACCCTCGATAGGGCAGCAGGTTTCAAAGAGCTGCTTAGCCACACCACAGGGAGAGGGAGGAGTGGAAGAGGGGGGAGGGCAGCTGGAGGAGGGGGACAGGGAGAGGGTTCAGGGGGCTGATCTTCCTCTCTCATCCTCACTTTAGCCGCTGGACGATTACAGCATTGAGGAGGTTGGCTTGCTGCAGTGTCTGGCTCTCATCCATCAGCTCCTTGTTGGGAAAGGTGGTCATCAGGATGAACTCTCTGGCAGCCATGGCGGGCCGGGCCGCCACCACAAAGTGCCGCAGGTCAGACACCCTGAGAGACACAAGAACACGGCAGGACAGGAAAGAAGGGTTATATGACAGGATGAAATCTGACAATGTTAGCTTCTACTCTTTGATACAGGACTGATTTCACCTTCTTCGATTATTTAGGCTGGTAGCACTGACCAAGCTAAATGTTGTCTACAGACTCGTGTACCACAGTTTGTGTATCTGTTTCTTTCTCTCTTCTTTAAGAACATGGTTTGTATTGGTGTAAAATCACAGTGTGTTGGGTTTATGAGACAGGGATTCACTGATTTACAACCCCCCAAACCTTGTGTCCCTAATAAGACACTTGAAACAACACAATGTCTCTGCCTTAACAATCACAAGGACTGGTTGCATAACTGGGACCAAATATCTACAGATCTTGTCCTCTTCATATCCACGTCCAGCAGAAACACATGCAACTTAAATTTTTTTTACCTGTGGGTATGGTTGAACTTTTGGACCAGCCTGCCACCATCGGCAAGTCTGATCTGAATGTTAGTGACGGGCTGGGAGGGGTCGAGAGTCACTGAGGCACTGGCTTGGGCCTCGTTGGCAGCTTGGTCCTGCTGGGAGGTGGGCGGAGCTGAAATCAACTCTGGTGTGGCGCTGGAGAGAAAAGGGCAAAAAAAACCCAAACATGACCAAAGTGAACAGAAGTTATGAATGCAAAACATACACAACGTATACTTTAAATACATGAATGTCCACATCTGAAGAATAAAGTAGCTACTGATTTGGTTTGCAGTTATTTTCCAAACATTTGTCTGAAACACTTTCGTTTGGGTTTTGCTTTTCCATTTGCTGCTTGCTGATCGATTTTACTGGGGTTGTATTCAATCAAACATTTAACTATTCAAATTACATGCTCCTGCAGTCCCGTGGACAGCAGACAATTTCATGGCCTGAGGAAAAGGTTTTTTAGCTTGAGATTGTATTATTTTCAGATAATCACCAGCCTATAAACCACAACAATGTTCTGGAAACTGATAAAAGTATTAAATATCCCCATCCACAAATAAATAAAGAAAATCAAATAGTGAGAATTTCGATATATATTATAGACTTCTTCCAGGAAATAACTTTGGATGAGAAGATTTTCCAAGCTTCGACAGTCGTGGGTTATTTAATTTTGCTGTGGTACGTTCAAGATTAATGATACAGATAAGACATCGTATCCAGAATGATTCCATACTAATGTCAGGATTGAACCATTGCTTTGGAATTTTCTTCTTTGTACTTACCGTCAACATGCATGACTTATGCAGGTTATTAGTAACCTTGGAGTTTCTATGACCCATAGAAACCAGTAATTCATCCAGATGATTCATGATAACTTGAAAAACGAGGCAGACTGGTTCACTGGCCTTTATATGAATGAAGCTTGCACTGAGCTCAGTCAGTGCTTTTTTAAAAACCATACAATAGACACAATACAGCTACAATGTTAAATCAAACGTCATCCTCACCTCCCCAGCTTCTGTCCTTCACCGTCAAAGGCTTTGAAGGCCATCCTGGGCTTGGTAAAGTCCTCATCTCTGTGGTCCTCCATGTCTAGGTTGACTTGGCCCCCTCGAGACCGCTGTCTCAGCTCAAGAGGAATCTCCCTGTGGGATGAGGATGAACGGGTGAGTGTGGAACTAACATTCATCAGGACATAAGACGAGCCGAAAAGCAAATTACTGAAATTGCAAACAAATAATAGATTTCAGCTAATCTCACCCTCTTCTGATCGCTTCAAGGAAGTTGGCATTTCCAGGATCATCGTAGCTTCTGAGTTCACCGTTATCCAGACTGAAACCGGTCTTCCACAGCTTAAGCACCACATGTACCTAACACACACACACACACAGAGTTTGAGACTGACAGACAGATTGGTGAGGCACTGAATGAGACGCTGTACCCACCCGTTGCTCTGAAGAGACCCGAGCTGTCCACTCACAATTCAACCTACGTTCCTAGCCTTAACTAGTCACAAAGTCACAGATACAAGCATCAGAAATTATTTTTCTTTAAAGGCTGGTTGGGTGGAGCAGAGGCGCAGCTCCTCCACAAAGAAAAGGGAGCCAGCTGAGATGGTTTGGGCCTCTGACTAGGATGCTTCCTAAAGGCCTCCTAGGTTAGGTGTATGATTTGCATTATTAATGCAGTTAAATATAGTTATTCTAACAAATCTAGTGATGATTTCTTAGAATAACGCTCTAAAATCAGCTCCTTTTATTTCGTACTGTTGGTGCTGCTGAAACATGCATTTATATACTTTCAGGCAAACTGTGCTCTGCAGAGTGCATTCAGGCTTGATACATAATTGCAGCATATTTGCCACAGAGTGCCTGTAATAGTGCAACATCCCTGCAGGATTTGTCTGGTCTTAGTGGCTAAAGAGACCTCTACTCTGCCTACATATTCTCTCAGATTTATGGGCTACTTTTAGAGCCAATATACTTTTTGAAATACTCTCAGAACAACAACTTAAGTGCATCATGCCTTTCAGCACTGGTATGCTTTGTGAGATGGCCGTGAGTGCAGTTTATATAACAAAGCAACAAAACAAACATCTCGGTGTTATGTGACTCTACTCATCAGGACACTCTTTAGGATTTGATTAATGATTAGTTGGATTCCTGGAACAGGATTGATCACCCTTCATCTGTTACTGTCTTGTTTTATTGCTATAAACTAAGAGCCCCAGGCTTTGATTGACTGAAGTCTACCTTGGAGCAGATTCAGAAACACAGGACAGGAAACAATGCAAGGACTGAATTACCCACAAAAAGAAAGAAAATAATCTACACTCACATCCTGCTGCCTGTTGGAAGCTTGCCTCTCACCAGCCACATAAGTTGACTCCTCCTCAGGGGCTGCTCCTAGCCTGTAACCTCCGCCAACAAACGCCTAGAACAAAAAGTACAATCAGAACAGAGTAACTGATTTACAGACACAAAAGAAATCTGCTAACAGGAGCAACATAGAAGAGAAGGAGCCTGTCATGGACAGCTGTTCACAGTAGCTATACTTCACCTTAGCTTTGCTGGGCTCCCCCAGTCCTCTCCCGCTGCGGTCCAAAGGCACAGCTCCGTGTTCCTTCGCCCCCTTGAATAGATCCTCTACCACTTCATTGGAGCTCTTTTTCTTAGGAGGTCCCACAATCTGTTGCCCACTGCGCTCTGATCCTCCTGCAAAAAACCTGAGAGGGTGGGAATAGAGCTAGTTAGAAGTCTTTTATAAACAGAACAACAGCCACTCTGGGGAAAGAGAGAGAATAGTGTTCTACAGGGTCGCATGTCACAGTGTGAGAGTGAGGATAATAAAGCCATAATTGCAAAATAAAGGTTGAAAAACAACAGTGTTTCTGTGCAAAAACTAAAGTCCTTGTCCTTTGTGCCCAATAAAGACTGTTTACAGTGAGTCTCTTGTCTTGCTGATGGACAACTGGCCGCAGTAATCCTTGTTCTGTGTTGCAACCTTTATAAGCTTGGCACAGCACAGGATCTGGTCGGAGTGGTCCTCCAGCTCACAGTTGGTGTCTAGAGCAAAGGTACTGACCACAAGTAAAATAATTGCAGATGGTTCTGTTCTCTTGGAGGTATGACAAATAAACTAAGTCTATTGGTGTATGGATAGTATGTGTGTTTACGTGTGATTTTTAGGAGTAAGCTTATTTGGGTAGACTAAAAAACACATTTAGTGATTTATCTTTACTTTTTCATCCACCTGAGAACACAAGGCAACTGACTGATTATTCAACAGTCTCCTGGCTTTTATTTTGAAAGTCAACTTGCTGCTAACCAGCTAGCTCTGGTCTTTCCTGTCTATCCTTTTCCTTACAAACAGGCTAGTCAGGTAACTCCTACATCTTGGACTATAAAGTGTACATGGTTTTATTTAATAATTTGTAGGAGGATCACCACAGGAAAGACAAGTTCAGAATCTTTCAGACAGATCTCAACTGTGTGTAGAAAACTGAATAAAGCCTTCATGGTGGATCTACAGGGGGAAAAAATCAATTCTGAAACCAACTGAGAAGAAGGGAGAAAAGTGCTTAGATCTAGAAACAATGAATGGACTACAGACCATTCAGCACAGTAACTGTATGAGTGAGAAAAGCAACCATATGTTAGAACTTATTCAAGGGTGTTGGACTGGCTTCATGTGACAACCTGATAGAGTGGAAAGTTGTAATCAAAGCTAAAGGTACAAACATTTAACAATCGCAAATTTAAAGCACTTTTCTCAATGTGTCTTTTCATAGTTTTAAAGTTTTGATACATAATGAAGAAAATAGGCAAAAGAAAATGGAACATCTCTACTGAGTAGTCCTTTGCAGCGTATCAGCTGTTTGGACAACAAAGAAATAAGATGAGCATACAGTTGCACTGGAGACGGGTGTCTGGGTAGCCAACTATGTGCACATTGTTCTAGTAGTCAGGCAGCAAGACAAACAATGTAACCAGACTTGAAAACTGCACAATCTACAGTGCTGCATTATATAATTCTTATGCATGTTAAAGTGTGTCGCCTGGATGGAAACAAACTTAAAAATGATAGACATGAAACGAAACTGACAACAGGTGTGCTGTGGAGGCAACAACAAGACAACAACAAAGAGGGAAAGCTTTTGCAGACCAATGCTCTCTTCTTATCCCTCCTAACTGTTTTTATTTTCTAAAGCTGGTGTCATAGTAGCATGTGACTGTACTGACAGCTCCTTAAGGTTGCACAGGTAGTCCTGTAGACTGACTTGTCAAGAAGTTCTCAAGAAATACGGCACCATTTCTACAACAGGTACTGTCTCATGCTACCATAGAAGATAATACTACTAACAAAAGGAAAACTACAGAAAACAATTAACATCAGAGGTAAAGAGAGAGCAGCTGCTGTAAAACCATTCCCTGGTCTTGTTGTTGTCTGTATACTGCACCTGTTGTGAATGTCGTTTGCACCAAAGTCAGTAAAATGGATTCACAATGGTTTACACTTCCTAACTGGATCAACTGATATCCCTGAAGTTGAACTGACTTTGATTAATACAGCAATGTGTGAATGTCCCTTCACTCATTTTGAGCTGTGTACATATTGAAATAAAGACACTCCCCCCTCCTCCAAACTATCCCAGAAGCCACTGTGCACTGAGAAACAGAACCAGAAGAAATGTTAATTATAAATGACATCATTACTGACTCTGGAATAAAATACTGTGTTCTTTAGCTCTGTTTGCTTGGATGAAATGAAAAATGACTATGAAGGTTATCAGTACCCCCACACGGTCCCCTTAACAACTAGTCCACTGCACTGATCCAGCAGCAGAATCTGTTGACACAGCAGGAAAGCGACCAGCTCCCAGAGAATGAGGTGTTACCAAAAATAGTTTGGTGCATTCTGGAACCACGCCAGCTAGGTGTGACTTTGTACCATCCATCCACAGCTCAAACAGACAGCAACATCTGTCACACCCATTCTGAAAGGCCTCCGGCACAAAAAGGTATTCACCTCCTTTGCTCGTAATTATCTATTTGAGTATTATACTGAGACACACTGAAGCTTTTCTGTAACTCAGCCTAAGAGAGCGGTGGTCTTATTTCCACACACTCACTGAAGATAAACAGACAAGAGGGAAGCACACTTACCTTTGGCCTTCCTCTTCATCACTCTCATCCTCTGCTTCATGCATTAGATCTCTGAAGGAGGTCACTCTGGGCTGACTACTGGACGATACAATTGTATAAATACATGTACAAGTGTCCTGTACTTAAACAAAAACGTCCCTCTTATAATTGTGCCATTACATTGTGATTAAAGCACTGACAGGCTGGATGGAGACTATACCTGGGGCCTGCGGATCGGGACACCGAGGAGCCTCCCTCAGGCTGGGGAAGTGTCACTATGTCATCATCGGCTCCGTCTTCAAAGAAGCTGGCAAGTGCAAGCTGAGGATGCAAAACGAGCATGCAAATGTGACAGCACGATAATATCTGACGAGCTCCAGATGCTACAGTACACCGCTCCGGTAACACGTCAGTCAAGAGCTCACGTCAAACATTCTCGAGGATTAAGCGATTTAGCCACAGTTTCACTGACTTATTTTGTCTTTGTACACTGACGACGCTGGTACAGTGAAGAAACTGCCCATGTCTGTGTTATCTTACAGTATCAGACCACGCAAATACTGTGGATATGCGTTTATTTCCCTAAACCCCCCCCCCCACACACACACACACACACACACACACACGTTATTCTCCCATGGAGCAGCCCATACGACCCGGGAAGGTGGCTACTAATAATAACCATTTTATTTAGCGTTGCATGCTAACGCTAGCTAGCATGAGTCAATAGGTTTACGGCAGACCAGCTTAGACAACACTTAATGGACAATCTTCTTTATGATAACACAGCAGTAGTTACTGCACGCGTGACGCTATCAGCTGACTAACTGCACGCGTGAATTGTTGCTGATGATAAGAAGCAGTCCGGCCATTGTCAAAGGGTGACTTGCACAAATTACCGGCAAAACCCGGCTAACGTTAGCCGTCGAGCTACTGGTCTGGCACCTGCCCGGTAACCTGAGTTTCCTTCATAGGGTCTTTCATACAGTCCACCGCAGCTCCATGGAAGATCACAGAAAAGCCGTACCTGCAGATTCCAGCCGGCAGACTCCAGGAAAAAACGGGCCCTCTCCTCATCCACATCAGTAACAGCGACGAACTCCCTCACTGACTCCTCTTGGTTCGCCATTTTGATTCGCTCCTTCAATAACTCGTCCGCCTCCACCTGAAGAAACTAGCAACAGATGATGGTTCCTATCCTGTTACAAACCAGACAGGAAGCAATTGTTAAACACATCACAGTCAAAAAAGAAAAAAGTGGTTTCAAACTGTATTTTATTATTTTTTCAACGAGTATCGACAGCTCTCATAATTTTGAACACAGTGTATTTTTTTTATTACAATTTTCTGCGTTGTTAACATGATTTTAACCACTTGGTGGCGACATACCCACAGGTTAAACTGAGCAGTAACTCATTAGCGTTACACTATATATATATATATATATATATATATATATATATATATATATATCCATAGGTCCCTCATCCTATTCATGTAGCCCCTTCCGCCGGGGTTACTTGCGTAGTAGCATTCCAACAACGCCCTGTTTTCGTCCCTTGCCCACCGATGCCTTCTTGTTCCAGTAGCCCACTTTTCGTCAGGGTGCCCTGGTTCCTCAACACCTGACGCGGACCTTGTTGATCCGGGCGACGTCCGAGCCGGCATGCCTTCATATTTATCTGTCTCGCTCATGTCTGCGGTAGGCTTGCTTAGCATAGGGGGTCTAGCCTTAGGACCCTTACTGGATACAGACGCCCCAGGCAGGAATCGAACTTGCGATCCTCTGTTCCAAAGGCGTGTAGTTTAACCACTACGCTATCCAGCTGGGGTCTATCACACCAGGCAAGACCCCAGGTGCAGGCTGTGTAAAGATGCCCCAGAGACTATCCAGCACATAACAGCAGGGTGCAAGATGCTAGCAGGCAAGGCATACATGGAACGCCATAACCAAGTGGCCGGCATAGTGTACAGGAACATCTGTGCCGAGTATAACCTAGAAGTCCCGAGGTCAAAATGGGAGATGCCCCCAAGGGTGGTGGAGAATGACCGAGCTAAGATCCTGTGGGACTTCCAGATACAGACGGACAAAATGGTGGTGGCTAACCAACCGGACATAGTGGTGGTAGACAAACAGAAGAAGACGGCCGTAGTGATCGATGTAGCGGTTCCGAATGACAGCAATATCAGGAAGAAGGAACACGAGAAGCTGGAGAAATACCAAGGGCTCAGAGAAGAACTCGAGAGGATGTGGAGGGTGAAGGTAACGGTGGTCCCCGTGGTAATCGGAGCACTAGGTGCGGTGACTCCCAAGCTAGGCGAGTGGCTCCAGCAGATCCCGGGAATAACATCGGAGATCTCTGTCCAGAAGAGCGCAGTCCTGGGAACAGCTAAGATACTGCGCAGGACCCTCAAGCTCCCAGGCCTCTGGTAGAGGACCCGAGCTTGAAGGATAAACCGCCCGCAGGGGCGTGCTGGGTGTTTTTATATATATATATATATATATATACATATATATATATATATATATATATATATATATATATACAAAGAAGTCTATAAATTTAACTGTGTTGGATTATACATTTGCATTTGGTTCAGTTCCAACTGGGGACACAAATCCCTTTTGGAGTTACATCAAAAAGAGTATCTGGTGTAAAGGCTGCCTGCTGGGCTGACCCCTTGTGACAAGCGAGTTGCTGGGAGAGAGAAAGAGAAAAGATCACCTCTTATTTTAAACAGACTATAACAACTTTCTAGCTTTTCTTCAGGCCCTGTCAGGGTTTTCATCTCATTTTGTCTCGTTAATCTGATTCCATTCCAACAAACTCTGACACATCAATGTGGGAACTTCTAAGCCCCTATCTCTAGTTTATATTTTTATGCAAGTGCTCCGTGAAACAAATGCTGACTGAAATGTCAAACACCCTCACCTCTGGCAGAACTGCTCCAGGAAACATGTTCCTCTGATTCCAGTATGATAAGCAGATGGTGAGAATATTCCCATGGGTGATAGGCTACCTTTGTATTCCAATAAAGTGTCTGATCGCAGGCTGGTCAGATGGCACAAAGCAATCCACATTCAGACAGATTTGGACCGTCTTAATTTTTTTCTGGGGTGGGGGGGGTGGGGTGGGGGGGGGGACATGGGTTGGTGGGGTTATTTGTGCCATGTGCTCTTCGTTGTTTGATCTTCAAGGCTAATTAATCTGTAGTGAAGTGAGAAAACCCTGCTGTCACATTGGTGAAGCACAACACCCACCATCCCCCAACAGACGCAGACAAAAGATGGAGATAAATAAAGGAAAAATACAGTGAGGAAGTTTAAGAGGCTGTGATCATATAGTTCCCCCTTTGGATGTTTTTAGCTTCAGGCTCTGCGTAATGAGGCAACAGCACCCAGATTCAAAGCAAGAGAGGGAATGATATCAGGAAGAGAGTGAAGTGTAAACATGCAGACCAATGGAAGAAAAACAAGAAAAATCACATGCACATGATGTATAAAGTGAAAAAGGAACAAAACTAGAAGTAGTTGTTATCATGTCCTAAAGCCTGTCACACACCAACACACACTAGAGTCAGCTTCAACCCATGTCACGGCTTGACATCAGTGAATCTTGCCTCAGGAAATCCTGAAGGCGTGAGTGTTGATTTATGTGTGTGTTTATGGTCCCATGAGATTGGAGGCTGATGTTGTCGAAGTGTAATGTTACAGTGAGCCTACAGTTGCAAAATGTTAGAAGTAGACGGCAGACTTTAGATGTCAGCTGAAGTTAACTGGAATGTCACTGGAAGCATCTGATGAACTGACGGACAGAAAACGTGACCTCCTCCCCTCCTGTGAATAGTAAATACATAGTGAAATGTAAATAGTGTTTTCACCTTTAAGGTTCAGTGGGACTGGCACCACACTGATATACAAGAAAATTAAGGGTTTTAACGTGTTTCTAATGTTGTAAGAGATTACTTTTAAGACATGGTATTTGCCTAACCAAGTAGTTTTGGTGGTTAAACAGACAGAACTAAAATCTCCTGGACAAGATTTCAATGTGTTTGTTTTTGTCATTCCCTGTTAGTGCAGATGGTTTTAGGCTTTTATAGTGGAAAGATTATTTTAGCAACACTTGAGATTGTTAAGATAGTTAAGATAGATAATAAGAACACACAACAAATATTACAAATATGTGTCATACACCAAAATAGTAGTGGACTCTAGAGCAGTGCAGACAAATTAAAAGTTTGAGAGATTTATTAAATAATGACAAAGAAATACTGGAGGAGATGTCAGCTACGAGACTTCCTGGGGACCGTTTGGCTTATGAGGACTGGAACCACTGAGAGAGAGGAAGAGGCAGGTTGGCTCAGGTTAACCTACAGACAAGACTTCCACAGCATTGTCCCAGAGGGTTTTACTTAATTCAATTCTATTTTATTTGTACAGCGCCAAATCACAACAACAGTCGCCTCAAGGCGCTTTATATTGTAAGGTAGACCCTACAATAATACATACAGAGAAAAACTCAACAATCATATGACGCCCTATGAGCAAGCACTTTGGCGACAGTGGGAAGGAAAAACTCCCTTTTAACAGCAAGAAACCTCCGCAGAACCAGGCTCGGGGAGGGGCGGCCATCTGCCGCGACCGGTTGGGGAGAGAGAAGGAAGACAGGATAAAAGACATGCTGTGGAAGAGAGACAGAGATTAATAACAAGTATGGCTGATCTGGGGAGGATACTTGGAAGGGAAGCACTGATCTGTTTTGTGCCAGGGCAGACAGGTGAGTAGATGCGGTAATTCTCTGACGGATTCCAAAGAGAATGGACCAGCTAGATGAGAACAGGTAAGTTGGGCCACACAAGGAACACTGGGAGACAAGGAAATTGAGACTTTAGTTTGAAGGTTTGTGAAAAAACAAGAAAGTCACAGAGCAGCCTGATGACCACTCTAAGGAGGCAGACAATCAGATACTGGATGCTGGAGCTGGACCTTAAGTGCTGAAAATAAGACTGACAAACAACAGTGTGGCGGCTGAAAAATGGGACTCCATCCTCAGGCACATCTTCTTCTTCCTCCTAGCGTTTTTCCCGCTCGGTTGCAGGGTCCGCTTTTCTGCAAAGTCGTCTCCACTTGGGTCGGTCAAGGGCGTCGCTCAGATCGGCTTCGATCTTCTTCACGTCGTCCTTGATTCGGTCCATCCATCTCCGCTTTGGTCTGCCTCTAGGTCGACGTCCTTGGGGGCTGAGCCGTAGTGCTGTTCTCACCACTGAGTTCTCATCGCTCCGTACCACATGTCCGTACCACCGCAGCCTCGCTTCTTGCATCTTATCTGTGATTGGCGCGATTCCCATCCTCTTTCTAACGTCGGTGTTCATGATGTGGTCCCATCGTGTTAGGCCTAGGCACCATCGCAGCATCCGCATTTCCATCGTGTGAAGGGCTTGTTCGTGCTTTCCGGTGGCTGGCCAGCACTCGGATCCATAGAGGGCGACGGGGCGCACTACACTCTTGTAGATCTTTGACTTGAGGCGATTGGGCATTCTTCGGTCACACAGGACGCCGGTGACTTGGCGCCATTTCATCCACGCTGCGTTGATCCTGGCTCGTACATCTAGTAGGATATCGCCGTCATTGCTGATCATCGATCCGAGGTATTTGAAATGAGGTACTTTCGCCAGATCTTCTCCATCGACGCTGATCGTGCCGTCGGTCTGGGGGCCAGCCTCTAAGTATTCGGTCTTGTTGGTGTTGAGCCTCAGGCACATCATCACCTGCTTAACCCAACTTCCAACCTACTTGTTGAAAGTGGAATACCAAAACAGCAATGGGACCAGTGCAGGACCATGACTATATAATTGTTTAGCTGGAGGACCTTCTGGAGAAAATAAAAGATTTAGAGATTTGCTACCTGAAATGCATGTGTAATTTTTTATAACGACTACAATTCAGTAGCCTACTCTCTACTTAATTGTGGAATGGTAAATTCATGACCTTGCCTTAAAGGGGACATGAAACGCTACACATATAAAGGCTAATTTACACCATTGAGCCCTACTCTCAAAAACTGAAATCGATGTAGCTCTGTAAAGTTTTAAGAACATGTTCAGCACCATCTTCTGTCAGTAAGAAATGTGGTTGGTTGCAGTTAATAGACTTACACTAGTTTATGTTAGCTAACTAGTGACAGAATCGGTAACTCAGGGTAAAATAAGGACACTACAACTGAAAATCTGTTTAAGGAGATCACATTTGTGCTGCAGCAATGAGTTTTATGTTAAGAAACAGAGGACACACTGTCCACTTTCACTGCCTGTCTCTGTAACTCTCTGTCTCAGTGGCTGTTCGCTGTTTGGCTAGTTGCACTCAAACAAGAAAATCCAGCTATTTGTGATGCAGTATATCCTCGGCTTCTTAGCATAAAACTCAAACACAAAACTGTTGCAACCAGGGACACCACAGAAGTGATCCCTTGAGCTGATTTTTGGTTGTAGTTTCATTATTATTATTATTATTATTATTATTATCCAACAATATTCCAGTTCTAATCTAACATATATCATATATGTTGGCTGTTTCTCTTGCTCCCACTCTTTATGCTAACTGATGCTACTCTCTCCTGGCTCCCCCTCGGCATACTTATAGTTATAAAAGTGGTATCCGTTTTTTCATATTTTGTACAAGAATGCTAAATATAGTATTTCTCTGAATTTAAAAGTATGTAAATTGTAGTTTGTTTTATGATGTATTTAACATTAGTAGATATGATTAGAGAGTAGATAAATTAGATATGATTTCAGGTTCTATTGTGATAAAGTTACCATAGGATTATAGTTTCTGTTCATATATGTGCAATAGCATGATAATCTTAATATTGTATCTTTCAGTTTTTCTTATTAGAGGTAAAAACACCTTCCTATTATAGGACACAGTAATTTAATTTTGAACTGCCTTCAGGAGGTCAGTATCCAGCAGAGCGTAAAAGAAAGCTGCTGTTTGAGGTTTGTTAGTCCAAGCGTACATAAACCTAGAGGCCCCTGAACTTCCCTCCACCTCCCTGCCACTCACTCTTCTAAATCATGTACAAGTTGCACAATCGCAATTACCAGTGGTGTCATGTCATAAAAGAACCACAGCATAGAACAACTCAAGACTTAGTGAAGGTCTACAATCTTCAGGAGAGCACCAAATAAGTGATGGCTACTTTTGAAGACTATGCCATAGAAATTCAAGGATTTATTATACTTACCACTTAACTCTTGACTGGTACCAACTTGTATCAGTACATATTTCAATAATTCGTTGTGTTCCTGCTCTTTATTCATCCTCCACCTGCTTTAGTATTGTCAAACATAGCAATATGCTCATTTGTCTTTAGGCAGGGAGTAGCTAATAGTAACAATTGCAGGCTAAAAGGTCAAGGCCTTGTGTTAACTGCCCTGTTAAAGGTCAGCAGAGTCACAAACAATTCATTCTGCAGAGAGGAATCCTGCAACAAAGGAAGCATATATGTGCAACAAGGTGATGCTGGGGATATGTCATAAAATAAATAAATATCACTATAATTTCCAATCAAACTGGTAATTTCTGCTTCGATAGACACACACCATGTGTCATAAGCTTTTATTGTAATCTGATATTATGTGTAACACATTATTTAAAGTTTACTTTAAAAAAATTAAAAAGTTTAATTTAAAGTTTATTTTAAAAAATGTTCTAAAAACACTGGGATTCTGTATAAAATGTCAATAAAACAAAATTTAAGGGTTAAAATCCACATTTTATTCATAATAAAGCAGGGAAAACATGTCACTGTTTTCTATGTTCTATGGTGAATAAAATATTTGCACATTTACAGATCATTGTATTCTGTTTCCACAGCATGCCAACCCTTTTGGAATTGAAGGCGTATCCATGTTATATTCTGTAATAACAAAGCAGAGGATTCTTGTACCCCTCTAAAAGTTAGTACACTTATATCGATGTCATCCCCAGCGGTGGTTTTTCATCTGTTGTAAGCACCAGTGCATTCACAGTGCCACACTGGTATTTCCCTTTGGGAGAATTTTTAATCCCAGCAGACAGACATCATAGAAGTCCAGGTGAAGTCAGACCTAACAATGGCTGCCCTGAGGGTCTCTGTCAGCACGAGCTTTTCTTCTCACCTATCATGAGTCTAACCATAATTACAAACTGACAGAGCTATTTCTTAGAATCTGGCTAATACATTACTGGGATGTCACTGACATCATGCGCTAAAGTCACTGAGTGCTGGTGACTCAGGAACCATAGAAGTAGCACTTGTGGTTGTTACATGAACAAAAGTAGTGCTGCCACACAGACTGAACTACGTGTGTCACTTTAAAGCAAAGCATTCCAACTCCTGCATTCAAAAATGGAACGACAATTTCCGAATATTTGATGTCTTGCACCATTTACATACATATTTGCTATGTTTTGGTTCCCTTCTTCTACGACTTTGTTAGCACATAGAGGTGCGTGGTTTCCAGAGTCATTATGTGAGAGTGTAAACGAAAAGGAAAAAAAACAGCGGACATACTTTTTGCTACAATACTTCATGCTAAAAACTAACCAAAAGCCTTTATAGGCTCATTTTTCAACGTCACCAACAGACATTTGATTTTAGCTGTAAATTATTGCAACAATAATTGTGTTCCAGCAGTGCTTACAACTTTTTTTTAAGTCTCCCTAGAAAAAAGTCTGGTATGCTCAAAAGATGTGTCCTTAATTTGTTTAAGTTTTGTCTATTTGTGTGTGTTTTGTCGTTGCACCGAGCTCTCGGGGCCTTCTTTGGATTTCTGGTGGACAGACATGCACAGGAGACTAGACTTGCTCAGTATGTGTTAGATGATTGATAACATTTTTTCCACATCCACTTACAAGGTGCTAAGTATTATCCAAGTGTTTGCGTTAAAGGATTTGTGGATTTCCACTACTTTTTTAAAGAGAAGTTGCCAATGTGAACAAGATTTTCACTCTCCACCACTGAGTTTTCCCTTGAGTTTCGTGGGCAGGGCGGATATCCACACATTATTATCTCCGTTTTTTTTGTTGTCTTTTTTCTGTCTTTTGCTTCTGCCCATGAGGCTGTGTAGCCTACACAAGATAAACAGTTTGGTATCAGCAGGAAGAAGGAAAGAGGAAGGGCCTTATTATCTTCGTAGCCATTATATTGTTACTTTTTCCTCTTTCTCCACGGGTGCATCTCTGCATGTGCAGATACTTGAAAACTGCCTGTCTGTGCGTCCAAAAGACCAAAACCAGAGCCAGCTCCATTTTTATCTCCGTGGCAGCAGACAATCACCTGATAAAGTTGGCAGAACCGGGTCTGCAGGGACGAGACAGAAGCTTCTGACCTACATATGACAAGAAGTGTAAATTGCATTAGGTTAAAGGGTGTGCATATTGTAGCAGATCATAGAGTACATAAATCAGTGTACAGCAGCAGGGAGGTCACTCTGGCTGTAGGCACTGCAATGCTGTGAAGAGGGCCACTAAAAGGGATACAGTCCATTCTCTTATTACCCCAGCATGCAGTCATGAATCTGGCTGCCGCTCTCTCGACTGCCAGAGAGAGATTTACTACAGCCAGGATGCTTTCCTCTGCCTCCTCCTCCTCTGTTTTCTCTATTCTTCCTTTATTTTCAAACCTCTGTCTCTTCCTTTTCCCCTCTTCCCTTCCCTGACACCTTTTTCCTCCCTCAATTTCCTCTCTTTCACCCCCCCCCCCCCCCCCACACACACACACACACAGCCCAGTGTCACCAAGGGTCAAACACCCGCTGCATCACATTGTAACTTGGGGACACACACTGACACAGCAGTGAACACGTTTTAATTAAACCCCACAGTGATTTACAGTTCACACAACAGCTGTAAAGCTGAAGGCTGCAACTGATGCAGAGTTCAAAAGAATATATATGTTGTTTATTAAATAGATTTATTTAATGTTGTTTCTGGTGCATTCTCAGGTCAGATTCTAAACAATGTATTATAGCTCACATTCAATACCTGCGTTCATGCAACCACCTTGAAATGTAAACACTTGTTGTAGAGATAAGATCCTTCTCTAAAAATGATCACGCAACTGCTTTTTAATGCTACTCTGTCGTGGATTATATATGAGACTTTGCATAAGAGTGACACAGCTTCCATGTCTGAAAGGTGGAGCCATAAGTGCCTTATTATTAAATAAAACACAATTTTCATTTTTCAATTAATAGTCCTAAACAGAGAAGGTTAAGGCTGGCCCTGTGATTTCTTGTGGTTTCTCAGTCAGACCCCACACTCTCCTGTCAGGTCCACTTTCAAATGATCACAATGGTGTCTGCAGCTTTTGAGTTCACTAAGATGCTACACTAAGCAATAGGATATGCCACAGTGACTACATTGATTTCTTGATTTACGGTTGAGATTATTTAGTATTACAAAGTAGTTATTCAGTTGTGATTATTTATACGGTAGATGAATGGAAAATGGTTCAGCCAACATTTTGTTGTTCTGTCTGCTAAATGTTTTATGGTGCATGTTGTGCATCCATAGTAAAATTAAGCTTCCCTTCGATGACAAAAATGTTGAACATACCAAGGGACACTGCTTATATACGCATGCCTGCTGAAAAGCAACATATTTGGATATTTATTTGTGTGTTATGTTTCACTTATCATATATTTTCTCCAATCTCCAAATCCGTTATAGATGTTTGGCGTCTAGGATGTGAATGTCTAAAGGACATCTTAGGAGGATACAAACTCTGGGGCACATTGCTGGCTGACCTAATTACAATATCTGTTCATGTGGAGACAACAGTGTGTTTACATTTTTGAGGATGTGGATAGCTTTCCGTTTTGCACGTGTTAGCAGCAACCATGATAAATTGGTCTGTGTTCCCAAGTTCTGGGACTGCAGAAACTGACAAGAAGCAGTATTCTGTGTAGTGCACAGTATTCTGGTGGCATGCACATTTAGTTTACATTGTTTTATCAATAATTTATGTAAGTTGCTGGGGGTGGACCTGGTTTAAAGGTACAGCAAGTAATTTTTTTTTGGGGGGGGGTAAAAATGTTGTACTCATAAATATATATTGATTACTGTGTAATTACATCTTCCAACAAATTAATGGATTAATGAACATAGAATTAAACTATTAAATATACACAAGAAGAGGCACTGTTTTATGGAAGCCACCCTGATGTCTATCTTGAATGGGTATCCCTGTTCTGCCTAATCATGTTTCATGTATCTTGCTAGAGGCTGGCCACATACAAAGTATGCCTTTAAATTACTTGTTTACAAACAGCTATTTCAAATTGCATATGACCAATTAGGATTTGGACGTAGATATTTTCATCATCTCTTTCTCACTATGTCTATCTACTCTGCTTCTTCATCTCTCTCCTCCCTCATTCCCTCCTCATCCTCTTCCTCACCTCAAATTTCATCTCCTGTACTGAAATCAGGGCTCTAGTACACAGAAACATTCATAAACACGCTTACTTATTCCCAATTTTGTCGCAATTGCTTCTTGTCAGTAGATTAGACCCTCCCATCTCCGGACTGCTGACAACAAGCTGGCTAAACAACAACAGCAACAGCTGTTTATAAGCTAACATTATGCCAACTAATGTTAGGTTCTGGTATTCATGCAGAGAGGAAAACGGGGTGTAAGGAGTCAAGAGATGTACAAAACCAGCAGGGACAAGTTAATGGTGAACAGGAGAAAACAGACTATCTGGAGGAGTAGTTAGCACTGAGGGCCAAAGTAAAGAGCCAACAACAATAGACTTTTTTTTCCCACTCACATATGAAACGTGAGGAGGACAATGTGAGTCACAAACAACGTTTGAGTGTTTCAGCTGCATGCTGAGTGCAGACCCACACATCATCAGTTCATAAAGCTCAGTCAGCTGAACCACCTGATCCATCGCCTTTGGAGCTTGACGCCAGTCTCCAAGTTGGTCTCAGAGTAAGTCATTCAGCACTTCATTGTGTTACTATGTCACAATGCCTCTTTTTCAGGTGTTCACTTGCATAAACATACATTTATAAGTGCTCTCTATAAGTCAACATCATCATCTATATATATTGCTAAAAGTGTGTTCAAGGTTCTGTATTATTCAATTTGCATTCTAATGTCCATTGGTGTATATTTGTTATTTATATTTACGGTATATGCAATTTATTATTATTAGTAGTAGTACATGTGCCGGTGTACCGGCGTCCTGCAGGTTTTAAATATGGGTCAACACACCTGAATCCAATGATGAGTTCATTACCAAGGCTCTGGAGAACTTCAAGATATGTTGAGGAGGTAATTTAGCTATTGAAATCAGCTGTGTTGGATCAAGGACACATTTAAAACGTGCAGGGCACCCTTGCTTTACTGCTATGTCCTCCCCACAGAAGGAGAAACAAGTGAGAGTGAGTTCTACACACTCAGTGTGAGGATGGAATGAAGAGTTTAGGAAGGAGCCAAAGTTTAGGCACTGCTCTCACAGCTCTGAGCTATCCACCCAAAGTGCTAATTATGCACTCGTTCTGATAACATCTCCCTCTGTCATTCCAAATAAACAAACTCTTGTAGAAGCTTTTTGTCAGCATTGCATTTACTGCAATTTTTCTTTCTTGAAGTAGAAAAAAGACCACATTTTTGAAAATGACACCTGTACCTGCACGTCGTTTGACAGCTCGGAAAAATGACAATTCTACTTTTGCTTAACCATTAAGAAAGACTTAGCAAAACATAATAGAACCCAAGTGGGTCTACAGTATTATGACCCACTGGGAAAACATTCAACTGTCATGCACGATACTCAGTTTTTTTGGGTTTTTTTGGGTTTTTTTTTTTTACCACACTCCAACAGTGTCTGCGCCATACCTGAGATATAGGTGTATTGTTCCTTTAATGCCAAGAACAAAAAAGGAATAAGTAAGTAAATTTCAAAATTAAAAAAAAGAAAGGATCTTGGCACAAGCATCCTTTTTTCATTCAAATTTGCTTGTTTTAGTGTTTTGTTTTTGTTTTTTTTAACCAAACATGAAGGCATCATGTGGTTTTAGTTGCTTTAAAAGGAAACTTGAAATAAACAATATTTTAATGTTTATCTGTGCATTTTGGATGCAGGCACTTAGTAGTGGTAAATGTATGGAAGGCTGCATGTGCCCATATAAACAGACCCTAATGTGTGCATCCACAGTTGAATTTAAAAGGAAGTCAATGAGCCGGTGTAATCATTGGTGCAATAAAGCCCCAGGAGCTGCGTGTTGCTGTTAAAGGCTGAACCTAAATCAAATGAGGTTTGAAAGAGAAAAGAAAAGAGCCTTGAAATGAACCTTAAACCGTCAGACTCTTTGCGTGTGTTTTATTACCACACCAGACCCTTTAAATGTCCAACACTAACACTGTGTGCACTAGTACACACTCTGTTTGGGGTAATACTACATGACATTCCACTAAATGCCCCCCAGACAATCCTCCTTTCTGCAGCTTTTCGGCATTTTTATTGGTCGTGAACGAGACGAGACATCGGGGTCACCGTGGTAACCACACACTCAGCTGGATGCAGGAGCTCATCTGGCTGCATACGGACAGCAATGTTGTGCCCAGGAGGAAACTGCCCCAGATCTCAGTCGACATTTGTCAGCCTTCAGTGTCTGCACGTCTAAGTTAGTGTACAGTGGATGTGTTTGTGGTAGGGGGAGGGGCAGGTGACTATGGTCTAGTTTATTCATGTTCATTCATGACATGAATAAAATGATAGAACGCATTAAGATTTGGGCTTTTATCATTTTTTATGATACATCATAGTTTGCTTCTGCGTGAACACGTTCATGTTCTGACAGTTTCTTTGTCAGTTTTATCTAAAGCTCTATATACTAAATTACACGTGGAATGATGATGAAGGATAACTTACTCATTTTCTGCCCAAATGAGGTTTTCTAGCATGCAACACAGATGCTATGAAGTGTCCTCTTTTTCATCAGAATTAAAGATTCTCTCTTTTTTTTCTTGTGTCGTTTCATCTTCTCAGATTTTTTTGGAGGGGGATGGGGGGGTGGATTTCTGTTTCAGTCATCATGCTTTGAACAGACCTAGTTCCTCTCAGTCTACGCATGTGCTTATGCAAGCCACCGACACTGCATTGTTACACAGCGAGAGAAAAAATGGCAAAAAACAAAGCACAGAGTTGGAAAGAGATAGAATGATCAACAGGATTATACAGATGCATGGTTAGTTACAAATGATTGTCCTTGATGAATATTTGGTGAGCCAAATGATGAAATCAATTAACACCTTAGCAGCTATGCTTTCAAGTTTATATAAAAAAAACAAACCCAAACAGAAATGTAGTAACTCTCTGTGACTTCATTTACACATAAAGGTCAGTTTACATATCATTTAAGTATCATGTGAATACAAAGGAGAGTCCTCTCTGATGCTCCTGCAGTAGCTCTGTAAAGTCTGTGATAATCAGCGCTGGGAGTAAATAAGCACACTGTTACATGTTACACCATGTCTCTGTTGCTTTTGCTGCACCAAAAAAAGAAAATCCCTTTTTCATTTGGAATTTTTGCGTCCAACTGTGTTCTAGTTGAATTTGAATATGATATGTTTTGCATATCAGGACATAAAACCTTAGAAGGTCTTAAAATAAGGTAAATCAGATGATTCCACAGAATCATCTTTTTTTCCCAAGTGTAGAGGTGGGGGTGGATGGAGAGACAGTCTTTGAATACACAGAGTGTGAATTTGCACCTCTTACTGACTTTTATGTGGTGTCTAGAGCTCAGCGAAGGACAAAACATCGTCTCTCTGAAATAAGGATAAAAAAAATGAAGAGTGGTGGCAGTAATAAAAACCTCCAGTCGTTATCTTGGTGAGCACATGTTCTGTAAACAAAGCCTTGAGCTCTTTCAAACAGCTCAAATTACAAACGGTGAGCTTTAAGCAATATTTTATTTTGGCTCACACTTGCAAACCTGTAAAGTAAAAACTATTTCATGGTAATATCTAAGGAGCAAAGCAAACACAGCATTCAATATATTAGAACACAGCATTACAGGACCTTCATCAGGTTGCCAAAGGACCCTGAATAAAGGTGTGTTATGTCACAGATGTGAATTAGACATTAGTTAGAGGGTTGACCTCCCATTACTGGTCACATGTCATCACGCTTTGATTTCAGGCACACACAGGTGTGCCCTTTCAGGAAAATCAGCTTCAGGGCAGAGCTTCACTTTAAACAGCCCCTCGTAAAGAAATGTTTTGTGTGTGAGGCGCAAACCAGTCAGAAAAGGCTGAGTTAAAGGGCGAGTGGCTAGTTTCAGACAGACATGAATCAAGGGCCTGCACCAAGACCCAGTGTAAGAAAAATAAAGATGATTTTGGACCAATTAATGATAAACATTTGATTGACATTTTAGATAGTTGTGAATCAGCTTCTTATCTTAAAGTCTTCACAGTATCATATCACCCAAAAAGAGCACTTTACTCTCAGATTGCTGGATTACTTGTGGTTCCTAGAGTTTCTAAAAGTCGTAGTCCTAGGTCTCTGAGCTTTTATTCTGAGTTTTGTTTTTGGACTTCTGACTTTTGGACTTCTGAGGAAGCATATCTGTAACCGGAAGGTTGCCGGTTCGATTCCCGGCCTCTCTGTCCTGGTCGTTGTGTCCTTGGGCAAGACACTTTACCCTACCGCCTACATGGTGTTGGCCAGAGGGGCCGATGGCGCGATATGGCAGCCTTGCTTCTGTCAGTCTGCCCCAGGGCAGCTGTGGCTACAACCGTAGCTTGCCTCCACCAGTGTATGAATGTGAGAGTGAATGAATAGTGGTATTGTAAAGCGCTTTGGGTGCCTTGAAAAGCGCTATATAAATCCAATCCATTATTATTATTATTATTCTTTTAGATTTAAGACATATTTATCTTTTAGCTCTGTATTTGCCTTGAGTTTATTAGTTCCTAGAGCTTCATAGTTTTGTTATTTATATTTCTAGTTTTTGGTTTATTGCATTAGTTACCTTTTTATGTACAGTCAGTCCCAGTCTCGTCTCTCTGACCTGTCTCCAGCGTCTCCTGTGGTAATCAGTCTTGTCTCTGTGTTTGTTTTGTCTCTCTGTGTCCTGTCTCTGTGGTTGTCTGGTTTCCCTGTCTTGTCTAGTTAATATGTCTTAAGACCTTTTCCCTGTGTTTTTCACTTCCTGTTCCTTTTATTATCGCTCAGTGTTTGATCCTTTGGTCCCCCCTGTCAGTCATGTCTCCTTGTCTATTTATCTCCAGTGACTGTTTCAGGTTCATATGTCTTAGTCTGGGTCTCAGTCCTACTGACTTCCTGTTTTATTCTGACAGTCCCTCATCCTGTGTGCATAACCTTCAGTTTTTGTTTCCCTGTCTCGTCAGATTCTGTTCAGCTGTGTTCCCAGGTGTGTTCACTCTACCATAATCTCCTCCTGTGTATATATTGTCATGGTGTATGTAATTTGTGTCAGTCTTTTTTGCCTCTGGTTTGTTCCAGCCTGGGTGTGTTCTTGTCTTTGCTGTTTTGCCAGCACAAATAAACACTGTGATTTAATATTTATTTCTGTCTGTCATGAGTCCTGCATTCTAGGTCCACCTGCTGCTGCCACACACCCCACTTCATGACACTAAAAGTAGAATGGGAGGCAGAGGCTTCAGTTTGCAGACCACTGTTCTGTGCAAAGAGCTCTGAGTTTGGATTCAGGAGACAGACACTTTTTCTACTTTTAAGATTAGATGTAAAACTTTCCTTTTTGATAAAGCACATAGTTAGGGCTGGATTAGGTGACCTCGAACCCTCCTTTAGTTATGGTGGAATAGACCAAGGCTGTTGGGTGCTTACAATGATGCACTCAGTGTTTCTCTTCACTAAGTTCTTTTCACTCAGTATATCTTTGTACACCACCCCGGATTTCATCATTAGTTATTATTAATCTCTGGCTCTCTCCCACAATGTAGCTTTGTCCTGCCTCCCTGCTCCCATTCCTAACCGGTCATAGCAGATGACTGCTCCTACCTGAGCCTGGCTCTGCTGGAGGTAGGAAGGATGTTTTCCTTCCTACTGTCACCAAGTGCTTGCTCACAGGGGGGCATCTAATTGCCTTGGTTTATTCCCTATTCATTTAGCACCATAGAGCGACTGTTGTGATTTGGAAGTATAAAACTGAGTTTAATTCAGTTGAATACTACCATCTCATAGCAAGAAGGCTCTGAGTTGTTGAAGGTTTTGTAGAATGGAAGAGGATAGCTATTTTATTGTCATTCAGAACATACACCAGCTGGTGCACATTACAATGAATTTTTGCATTTACTTGCCATTGGATTAATACAACATAAATAAATCTCCAATATCAAATATATATGTGTAAGAATATAAGAAAAATGTGTCTACATACAAACATAGAGGAAAAAGAAAAAAATTGTCCTTTCACTTATACTAATAAGTGCAATTTAAATTTATCTTCCAGTCTTCATTACCTTAGGTGCTTTGCTGTAGAATCATCTGCTGTGTAGTTTATAGTGCATTTCGTTGTTCCAATAAAGTTGTGCTTTGAATTTTGTATATTTTCACTGTGTGTCAAAACTGGTGGTTCAGCCTTCTAAAAAGTCTCAGCTGAGCCTTTTGTTCTATTCTCATTCAAATTAAGGGCTTTGTACATGGCAGTGTTATTCAAATGCTTACATGTATGCCAGGTCAAAAATAGCAGTGAGACACCGCGTTATTTGAGCTATTCACTTCTCACCCTCATTCAAATCAGTTTTAAGCAGGGAGAAGCAGGCTGAGAAAAGCCGGCCAAAGTTGTGCTGCAGACACTTGGTGTCAGTTACAGAGTCGGCCAGCACAGAGAAAGCGATACCCGGCCTGTGTGTGAAGATAACAAGGAGACAGAGGCACGGCACCAATCGCACATGAAAAGGATTTTGGAGGTTGAGTCGAGGTTCTTTCTCCCCGGAGTCCCCTCCACCCTCTGCCACGCACACATGTATACACACACCAGGCATCACACACTTCTTCCCTGTCTTTCACTCTCTTTCATACATACACATGTAGCTCCTGGCTGCCTCTTCCTCCTCCTCTCTGATTCTCATGAAGACAAAACAAGTCCTTGGATCCTGCGACACAATTGCTGCCGTGCTATCTTTGTACATTTCCCTGCTGTCTCCTACTTTTTTCTTTTTCTCCCAAGCTGCCTATCATCCCTCTCCCGTTCTCCCCTCCCATTTATATGCTCTTTCTCAGCTTTTTATCTTTTTCGATTTCATTAAACAAGTGCATGACAGTTCCCATCTTGTTTCAGTGTCATTCTCAATAAGTTAAGAATCGAGATAAATATAGTCTTTTCTATGTGACAACTTCTTCTACCGAGTTTGATCCCCACTTCCTCTTTTCCCTCGCCCCTGTTTCTCCTGGTGGGGTTTCCTCCAGGTCTTCCAGAGATCTGCATTATCAGACAGGAAGTAGTTGTGAGTGGCTTCCTGTCCTACATACCCAAGCCAGCATAATGGTGCCAAAGCAAAAAGGAAAAGTCAGACTGTTTATGAAATATGCAGTGGCTACAGCCAAGAGCTTGTTTGAGCATAACATCAATTTTTAATTGAGGGCCTCAAGAGGCATTCTTTACTATATTTTGCTGTGCCTTATTTGGGTCTTAATGGTTTTATGTGTGTATTTATACTAGTATAATTACCCCGTGTTTTCTTAACTGCACAGAACATGGTTTGAGGGATACTAAATTAAATATTTCTGCATTCACCTCCAAATTTACTGAGAGTTAGTGTCATTTTAATGAAGGTGGGTAACAGTATTGTGTAAAACATGCAGATAAAACAGTGGTCCATTCATTCCTACAGCTGTGGGCTTTTGCAGGCGTTGACCTGTTTAGGCTCAAAGAGCCTCTACAGAGGTCTTGTAAGGGGAACCAAGAACACTCACATCCAAGATTTTGGATATTTTCCAACAGTCCTTTTTTGATAAGTTCAGTTTTTTGTTTTGTTTTTTATAAAGAATGTTTGTAACTGACCAAAGTGATCCAGATGTTTCTGTGTGATAGTTATAATAGGAGCTGTTTGAACTCTCCACATGGTAAGGAAAGGAGCTTCAATCCTTCTTTTATTACCTTCTTTACCAGACCATACTTTGTAAAACGAGAAGAGAAAATGCGTACTATAATTCATTACAATGATAAACAGAACTGACAAAGTGCCACATTTAATGTAAATGTTGATTATGTATTGATCATGTTGATTAAGGCATTTTCCATTTTATGTCATAACCTGCTAAAATATTTTGAATTTTCAACAGCAGGCTGTTAAACTGAACATGACTTCTTGCAAAAGAACATAGATTTATACAAGCTTCCTAAATCTAGATTATGAGTTATATTAGTAATTTGTTTTGCATTAGTAATGAATGCTGTTTTATTGCAGTCTTTAGGATTAATTTAATTTTATTAATTTCTTTTTAAATTTTTATTGGGGCGATCGTGGCTCAAGAGTTGGGAGTTCACCTTGTAATCGGAAGGTTGCCGGTTCGAGCCCCGGCTTGGACAGTTTCGGTCGTTGTGTCCTTGGGCAAGACACTTCACCCGCTTCTGGTGGTGGTCAGAGGGCCCGGTGGCGCCAGTGTCCGGCAGCCTCGCCTCTGTCAGTGCGCCCCACACTGAAAAAAAAAGTTCTTTCAATTTACTTGATTTTATTGTGTACATCGGTCCCACATAATATGAATAAGTATGACTGACTTAATTTTCCACTTTCCCTCAAGTAATTAAAGCTTGCCAAATCAAAGTATTTTATTTACATCAGATTACTTTAAAAAATCATGTTTGATGTACTAATATTAATCTATTATCATAATATCAATGTATTGCATAATGTCAATATATTTTAATGTTTAACACCAACTTATTTTTATTTGCCAGTGGTATGCAATGATATTATGTAATGTAAACACATTGCAATTATGTTCCTGCAACACAAATTATGGCTTTAAATCCTACTTAATTTTTTCAATTGAAATATTAACTGATCATTATTGACAAAAAAGGCAAAGACTGTGAGTGCTACTGAACAGTTCACCTTTATTAAACTGTAACAGCAGTGAAAGCAGCAATTCTGCCATGAACAAGTCCAAAATCACATCCATATAAACTTGTTAACACATTTTTAAAGATAGCCTGCAGAAATAACTAAAAGAAAAAGTTAGTTTGAGAATATATTTGCAAATATTTCACAAAAAACTGACCTTAGCAGCAAATAAAAGAAAGTGCTTATAGATGATCCTGTCATCTCTTACATATAACATTTGTATTAATTACACAATTGAAAATGTAAACTAAATTAAGACTACCTGAAAAAAAGCAACACGCTTTTATGAATAAACAGATTTACACAAATATAACTTGTGTGTTATTTGACAACAGTTTCAGCTTCTGTACATGTATTTACCTGTACAAGATTTCAACTAAGTTGAGCCTTAAATGACATTGTTACATAACTAATACCAAACACCTACATGAATTTTAATCTTCATTTTAAACATGTAAGCAGGACATTAAGGTTGACTTAGAACATATTGCTAAAAATCGTCAGTAAAAATTTCTTACAACATGATACCAAAAGGAAAAATCATCCTGCATTGCAGTCACATGAGGGGAAAGCAATAAAAACATAAGCAGTATAACGTTACTGAACACAAAATGAAAAACTGCAAAGAATTGCAGAAGTGCAGTCTTTGACTTCTCAATGAAACAGATGGTTTTTGAAAGCAAGAACTTTAGAGAGTTTAGCTCCATCCAGTTCCATGAAAACCTTCTGGAAAACGTCAAAGTTGTAGCGAAGGTCCGCAGGGTAGGCAAGGTTTAATGCATACATGAGTCCAAATAGCATTATCACAGCAAATGCTACATTAACCAAAGTCTTCGCCACCCTGATGCCTGCAAGGACAACTCTTGTTCATCTGCTGAAGCTTGCTCTTTAAGAAGATAAATTCAAACAGTGGTGTCTTCAACAGTCTCACTGATGGCACGTTCTTCCATGCCCTGTAAAAAAGAAGCCATGTTAGTCATTTCATGCCAAGTAAGTAATATGACACACTGTGGAAAGTCCGAAAAAAAAGAAAAAGGAATGAGCTTCAAAGGTTTAATACCTGGAAGAAGGCTGCAATCACTCATGCTGAAGAAATGGGCTGTCAATGGGCTGTGCCTTAACCATTTTAGGCTAATACCACAAGAACACCGTGTATGAGGCAAACCTTACCTCATGGAAATCAAATAGAGCAGGCCATCTTGCCATGAAAGCCTCCACCATTGGTGCATCACGAACACCTTCATGTCTTCTGTATGAAAAAGTCTTTTCCATCTTGAGTTTCACCAACTCTGTTACTCTTTTTTATGTCCATGTTGTGGGCTTTGACATGTCAATAGCTTTAAGAGTCCCTTTGTCTGCTACTTCTGAAACTGAGGTAAGGTTAAGAAACTCATTCCCAAACAAGGAATCCATAAACTGAAGTCTGAAACTGCCCTGAAGACAACACTGTCTCTTGACTTCAACGATGAGATCCTCAGTTGATTCAGGCGCTCCATTAGAGAGTGAGCCTTCGACAGGTTCCGTCAGCCAAAACAGTCTTTAGGACCATAGGACTCTGTAGGCAACAAAGAATTACATATCAGACATTCAGAAAGAATCATTTCAGTTTAGTTTTCATAAAGCTATCCATACCCAATACTCAAAGTTATAAAGATCAGACATAAAAAAGAAGAATTTATCTAATGAAATACATGCGACTGAACCTATTACACTTATATGAACACCTTTTATTTCTATATGCCTTTTTAAAGTCACAATGTGGACTGATCCAATCTCATAGTCAACCAATGGATAAGTATCAAGGAATTTACAGAGTGAAATGAGAGTGAATATTCTTGTGGATACTGGGCGGAGCTCAAAAGCTCTGTCGTGCTCTCTGTACCAGCCACCAAGCTCTCTGACAATGTAGAATATGCTGTGATACAATGCAGATATGGTTTTTCAGTATTCTGGCAATCCACCTGCTGCCCTTTGGGCCAGTACCATTCCATTTCTATAAGTTATGCCCTTTAATGTCACACACTGTGCAAGGTTGACCTCTAGAATGTCAGGGAATATGTACCTAATGACTTAAGCTATCTCCTCTTTAAGCAAATCCACTAGAAAGGCCGATACAGCTGAGCTCTCTAATTCAGACTTGCCAAGAGATGGGGAGTTTAGATGGTAAGCTATCATCATCTGATGTTTTGACTTCTGTAATCATAAAGGTAAAAATTCCACCATCACAAAAAACATTAATTTTAATTGAAAAAAGGTATTCCAGTCCAGAAGAGCATCAATGGTTTCTTTAAAGTACCAATCTTTCCCTCATTTATACATAATGTATAAATGTTCTACACAAAGTAGAAAAAAAGGGGGGGGGGGGGATCCTAATTTTTGTTAGGACGATGTTGGAAAATTCACAATACATCACTTAATAAGACATAGTCTGTTGAACAAACTTATCTCCTTGTAGATATCTGCTGTATTATTTGGCCGTGACCAATAGAATAGTCAAGTAAGTGACACTTCACCTAAAACAATGACTAAATGGAAAAATGATTTGGCATTTATGGGCACAGGTTCTTAAACCCACGTCTAAGGTGGCAGGATACTTATTATAACTTGAGTGCATGTCATCAGCAATAATTAAGGTATGGCACTGTGGCCCTCCCAGCTTCTGAAACTCTGACGGTTACAGCCAGACTAATTAGCCAATGTAGCCATAATAACTAGCACCAGTAACACAAACACTATTGTGCTCTCTCAGTGACGTTTTAACTTGCTAAGCCATCAAAAACGTCAGTGCTCTCTGTCACATGCATAAATTCCATATCTGACCGACAACAGCTGCTTTCTCCCGACTATGTGCAATTTGTTAATATTTTTCAGCTTTAGCCACAAAGCTAATACCAACTTTAGCTAGCACTGTAAAAACAACATGTAGATGCATTACAGATTACGTTTCATATAGCATGCACTACAACAATTCTGTGAAAACGTACCTAACTAAAACAAATGTATTTAAATTACTTACCTTCTCAGTATGCCTGACTCGGTGCCAAAGGTCGCATGTGGCTGAACAGTCTTCCAGAATCTGGCGGTCAATTGCGCTCTCCTTAAATTATGTTGTTGTCTTATTGGATAAGACTCTAGGTCGTATTATCCAATCATATTTAGTTGTTGTCTTTGAATATATTGCATCATTTCCGGTTGTGGTCAAACATGATTACAATGGTTTTAGTATTCTAATTTAGTCACTTTAAATCAATGCAAGAAAAATGAGTAGTCTCAGTATTGTTTATAATCAAGTAAATGGTACTTTATTTAATCATGTAAATAAGAGAAACATGAAAAGCTTGTGTAGCATTAACTAAATTCATTTGTGCAAATTCAAAAGCCTGCCAATTCCCGTTTTTTCAGTGCAGGGTGGCGGTGGCTACAACGTAGCTTGCCATCACCAGTGTGTGAATGTGTGGGTGAATGGGTGGATGACTGGTTGTGTAAAGCACTATACAAATACAGGCCATTTACCATTTATACATGAGTTACACTGGTGCTAAAGAGAACCACAGAATCCATAAATGGTAAGATGACAGCTTTACAAAGGGCTTAAAAAAGTGCAACAAACTTGCTTTCTAGGCTGAATGAAGATCTTCTAATTTCTGATTTGACTTTCTTTTTCAGTAGAGCCACTATATCTCGTGTCAAATGGGACGAGGATGTAATACTATAAACAAGATAATAGAGTAGAGTTCAGATCGCTGCTCTGTGTTGTGTTGGCACAAGGAATTGAAGAAGAGAACTCTGGAGGAATTATATTCTTAAACTTGTTTGCAGCATTTTCAGAAAAAAACATCTACTGTAATGAAATGTATCTTCCACTCTTATCTCTATGCTAATTAAAATACTCTTACTGTGTCATGTGGATAAATGTGCACATTCTTTTGCCAGAAAATTGCAACCAAAGCCATCCAACCAAAGGACCACTTAAGCACTCATTCTGATAACATCTCTCCCTATTATGCCAAATAAACAAACATTGTTAGAAGCAACTATCACAGCAGGCAAAAAACATTGCATTAGATTGAGCACAACTTGCACCTGACTGCAAGCAGCAAATCTTAGTAAATCACATTTGAGTGATTCATTTTAATGTTCCCCTCCTGAAAGGGAAACTCCTACAAATACGTATCCCATAACGTCAGCCACAAAATACCCAACTTTCAGTCACAAACCTGACATGAAAAATTGGTCTGACATGGAAAATATCAGACTAAAAAGAACTAAACAGAAGCTGGTATTTTTGTATTGTATTATTCACCAGAATGTGTTGTGTAAGTCAGTGCTAAACATTAACCATGTGATTGATGTTCTAACTGAAATAGTTAAGAGCACTGAGTCACAGACAGTTTGTTGCACTTCTGATTCATTCCTGACAGAGCAGTTCCAGTTGTGTCACTGCTGGAATTTTATTTTTCTCTCAAGAGAAAACCCCTCCATAGACATGCTCAGAAGATGTCTTTGTCTCTACCTTCATATGTGAACAAATAATCTCCAGATGTAAATCCTCTCCGTGACCTCCTTCACATTTCCATCTCAGACACTGCATCTTGTTTTAATTTTCATTTCATTTGTTGAAGAATAAAAAAAACAGGCTGGATTTCTCTCACTAAACAAGAAAAAGAACTAAAACAAGGCAGATGACATAATTAGGCTACAAGCAAAATAACAATCTCACCATCTGTGAGTCGAACCTCAGATCCAGGAGGAACAATACATTTTTCATCCTGGTCACAGAAAATTGGAGCAGCTTTGGACGCCTTGAGGATATTGAGGATATTTGAAGGTGTGTTGGAGTTTGCCCAACCAACTTACACATGTTTTGTGGACTTGGACAAGATCAGTATGAGGTTTCTGGTCTGTTGCTATGAACCATTCGGTCTGGCTGTTTGGCTTCATCAGGTGGTGGCCTCCAGCTCTCACTGGATCTATATCTCTTATATCTCTGGGCTGGGCTGGCAACACCTTGGTTTTACTCAGGATGAACCACTGGAAGAACCAGGCGCAGGGAAGGACAGTCATTACTCATGACTGGTGGGGGGTTGGGACAGGGAGACAGGACAAAAGGTACACTGTGGAAGAGAGCCAGAAGTCAATAATAACTAATGATTAAATGCTGAGAGGTGTGTATACACAGAGAGTGAGAAGAGGTGAGTAAAGCAAAAACACTCAGTGCATCATGGGAATCCCCCAGCAGCCTAGACCTATTACAGCACAACTAAGGGAGGATTCAAGATCACCTGATCCAGCACTAACTATAAACTTTATCCAAAAAGTAGTGTTTCTGTCTCCTGAACCCAAACTGAAAGCTGGTTTAGAAGAGGGGGGGCTGAAAGCTGAAGACTCATTTCTCCCAATGAAATGAAACTAATATGGGAGAAATATGCTCTCGTCTGCATTTCCTCTTCTTCATACTGTAATAGTTGTATTTTTGTGTAGTTGTTACGCTTGTTGTTACGAAAAGGTTAAGAGGAACTGCATTTTTCAGCTGTCTACACATGCTTACATTATATATGTGCTCTATGCCCATAAATGTATACATTGTATATGTTTATCCTTTAAGTCCATCTCTCTGCATTTCATATGCCTTGGTTCAGTGAGTTTTGCGTTGAGATCTGAGTGCTACCACAATGCTGATCACATACAGCTCATTGCTGACACATATGGAGGACTGATGCCACAGTATACTGTTGATTCTTGGTATTTGATCATTTGGATAACCTCCATCATTCAGTTCTTGCAAAAGCAGATTTACACCTGCCCCACTGGCAAGCAGCTCAATACAACAAAAACATGAACAAGCCTATTTGGGCAGACAGAAAAACACAGTGCACTGATACCAAGACAGAATGACATATCTGTGTGTTAATCATAGTGAATGACAGTTAAAAATGGGAAGTAAAAGAACAAACACAGGGAGAAAAATGGGGAGGAACATCTGTGTACAAAAACAGGAAGCTTTTAGGGTTTTCAGAAGTTGCACAAACGTTGCATCTGTTGTGTGTTTGCTGTCTGGCATCAGAGATGCTGAGTGATTTAGGTCCGACAACCTGAGGCACACTCCCTGTTAGCTGGAGGGGTTGTTTTTCTGTATAGGTGCATGTGTGAGTGTGCAGAGAGCTCGCATGCTCTTGTTCTGCGTGCGCTCAGTTCTCGCACCCTTCAGCTGACGTCTAAGCGATTGCAACAGGTGACTCAGCCTCGGAGTCATTTGTGAGAAAGTGTGTGTGTGTGTGTGTGTGTGTGTGTGTGTGTGTGTGTGTGTGTGTGTTGAAGCGTAAAGTGTTTTTTGAGAGGGTGGGGGGTGGGAGGAGGGTGGAACTGGAGAGGATTTAAAGTAGTTGACAGCACAGTTAGGATGAAAAGATGAAAAGCGAAAGCTTAGAGTAACATCTATAACAAAAGCAATTCATCATCTGTATTACACTTTGAGCTTTTCTGGAGCCACTTTGGCCTATTTTTATAGGTCACAATGTAGACTCGCAGACCACAACACCACCTTGAAGACAGGACATCTGACGTCTCTATCATTCCAGTTCTGTGATTAAAAGTGACTTGCCCATTCTTATCCCGAGCATGTTAATTAATGTTAACTGCTGGTGTGGCCTTGATGCACTGGGTTACATTATCAGTGAGACAAGGTTGTCACTCCCAACTCGTCTTCTTTAAACAAGGTTAATGTTACTGCTGCAACCCCTGAACCTCAATGATCTAACCCAGCCGTCCTGAGCCTTTTTTGACAGACAATATTTTAAACATTCAGTACAGTCATTGCCCCTGACCATTTTCAAAGAAATATTTTCTTATTCTTTTTTATTAAGACACTTACCACTGACCTATGAATCATTCAAGCACAAAAAGGGACCCAACTCAAAGGATGAACCAGTGTTGTGTCTACATATAACAGACAACTTAGCAAAGAACCAATTTCACTTTTTTTGGCCCATTTCAACCCCGTGTGCATTGCATCCTTAACAAAATTGAGGAACTGCACAGGTAGAGGACAAAATAAGTGTCAAGCATTAAAAAGGTTTATAGCAGATGAACAAGTTCTTAAGAAATAGGGAAAAAATCCAGCAAAGACAAACACACCACTGATGCAGTAAAGTATATCTGGGTAGAAAAAACATACACTGGAGGATTATCAGTCATGGGTTGACCTTCCCAGACCTGAGACCTCAACATTTTGAAAGTAGTGTGGGACTGGAACAAATGCAGCCAATATCCAAAGTAGAGCTTTTGAATGTCCTTTATGAAACCCGAAGAACAATTCCTGAACACTACTTGAATAAATTACAAGCACGCTTGCCCAAGAGAGCTCAGGCTGTGTTGAAAAGTAAAGGTCGTCATACCAAATATGGACTATCAAGCTTGTTAGAAGTGTACTGATACTATTTCCACGTTTCCATGTTTCAATAAACCTATATCACACACTCCTAAGAAATGAGTCAAAGCTCAAGACTTTTGCACGGTATTGTACTTTTTTAGTGTCTCAACTAAACCAAGGAGTTTTCAGTGACTAAACGTAGCAGTATAAGTGAAAGACTAAGGCAAACATGAAACAAATCTGCACAGGAAATCATCACTTTGCCAAACAAAAAAGTCTCCTGGATCATAAAGCTGCAACTTATACCACCCTCACCCCTCCATCTACCTTATATAGATTACATAAACCTCAGAAATGAGACCGTTATCTCTCAGCGGCTGATATTACTGAAGCTGGTGTGTTAGAGGATTGACACCAAACACCACTTTGTGCACAGTGGGGAAAACATTTTGCAAGGGATGCTGAGGCTGAACCAGACCTCTGACCTCAATACTGAAGTCAGTTTTCCTATGAAAAACCAGAGACAAGACCAGCTTCAGAGACAACATCGAGGTAAAAAGACAAGGCAGAAAGCAGATGTTTGGCTCCAAAACAAACGGCTACTTGTCCTTCAAGGCTTTATTGACGTGGAGGCAGCAGAAGGAACAAGGCCTTGCAGTGTGGAGAAGATGACAACATGGCCGTCATAACATCCATTAAGTGTTTAGCTCCTTTTGGCCTGGAGGTGACCATGAGAGAACCCTGTCTCAAACCCAGACACACACATATATACACAGAAAGCAGTCAGCCACACACACCCACACCCACACATACAGACATGCACACCGTCTCCAGTGAAATTCCACACTAGGCCTGTGTGCTGCCTCAGGTTACACTGTGGTGTATGAACAGCAGCCATTCAACTGATAAGGTGCCTTAGAAAAACAAGTCAGCGATAGAAATGTTCCTGCTGGAGTGTTTTAACAAGCAGAGAGAAGAAATGTTTTGTTTGTAATACACTAATGCTTCAGGGGTGAAAAAATTTCCACGACTACACGTGTGGAGATTCAGGCCAAACCTTGTATTCATCATTGGCACACCGGCTCCTGTCAGCTGCTTTCACTTTAGTCCCCTTCCTTGGTTTGCTTCAGATTTTTGTGTATTTTTTGAATGGAACAAAAAAGCAAAAAAGGGCTCCTTCTGTTGAGGATTTTGCAAACATGGAGACACTGTGAGGTCATGAACTCATGTCAAAACTTAATGTTAACATTTTTGCTACTGCCATCTTGTTTTTTTGGTGATAGAAATAATGATATTTGGAAAAGAGGTTACTTAGTAATCAGCGAACACTAGCAGGCTGCATCCATAATCTGTATAGGTGCAATGCACACACAAATATACGTATCATTTAGTGATAGGCAACAGACTGATGGTACACTGGAACTTCACTAAACAAAACTGAAGGACAGACTTCTTAGATGGGCTGCATCACACAGCAAGTCATGTGCTTCAGAGGGCACCAACAGCACAAACACAGTCGAGACGTCCAGGTCAGTGACTCCAGCTAGCAGACTGTCAACACTACTGTAGTGTCACGTCAAATTGAACAAAATCCAAACAGGTTCAGTCTTCATACAGTTGGTGTCAACTTGCTTTTGAATGCAGTAAAGTTGGGTACTTTAACAAGGGAGTCTACTTTTGGAGGCTGCCTCTAAAGAACATTAAAAGAAAAGCAGTTTTTGACACTTTCTATAGCTTCGTTCTCCGGACCTGGAGGTTCCTGCTCGTGTGGAATACGCCCGCTTGTCCCTGCTTGTCATCTCTATGCAAATTGGTAGCTGTCCACGAGTGCAATCAATGCTTCAGTCTTCCAACGACATTTCAGGCATTTTCATCTCTTACTGTTCGTAATACCTGGCCGTGTGGTGAAAGATCGAGGTTACGCATAGAGTAGCTACCCTTCAGCATTCACACGGAGTTACACTTGTGTGAGTGAGCATATAGGGACCAAGTGAATATTAGCCATCTCTGAGGCTGTTGCATCTTAAACAAAATGTCATCTCCTTCTAACTGAGATGTCAATTTTTTTTTTTAAAGTGCCATTTCAACTGTTTATATTTTTACCACTGCTTTTTAACATTTCCAGTAATCAGCTTTCAGTGGTTACATGTCAGCCAGTGTTTCAGCCACATTCATCTTAATCTTTAACTGACAGTTGCCTGTATTGCTTTATTCTCACAATCTAACCTCTTTTAGCCATTCTGTGTCAGTTGAAACTTGGGTTTCAGCTTACTTAGGTAATATTGCTACCTGATCCTTGTATGCATTTTCCTACCTCTGCTAAATTATTTCCCACTATGAAGTTTATCCCTGCATCTTACGAAAGTCTATAGTAGAATCAATTCTGCAAAGACAAGTGGGCCAAAATTCCTCCACAGCGATGTCAGAGACTTATTGTCAGTTATGCAGACACTTGATTGCAGTTCTGGCTGCCAAGCGTGGTGCAACCAGTTATTAGGTTTAGGAGATAATTCCTTTTTCATACCAGCCCAGGTACGTTTGGATCGCCTTTTTCCCTAATAAATGAAATCATAATTTAAAAACTACCTTTTGTATTTACTCGATCTATGTTTGTCTAATATTAAAATTAGTTTGATGATCTGAAACATTTAAGTGGGAAAGAATATGCAAAAAAAGAAAAAAGAGCAAAAAGAAAGAAAGAAAGAAAGAAAGAAAGAAAGAAAGAAAGAAAGAAAGAAAGAAAGAAAGAAAGAAAGAAAGAAAGCAGGAACATTGCATATACCTTTTTTTGAAAGCACTGTGTAGGCCCATGTTACATGATCCATTAGGGCTGCTTGCCAACCCACAGTCTGTATAAAGGTGGAATTTTACATTACCAAAGAAAATCATTAGCTGAAATTCTAATTGACAAATCACAGATCTAAAATTAATAGTTAATAGATTACCACGGTAAATCCTACCACAATACTGTCTGTGAAGGTTCTCAGTCATGTGATTAGGTAGAGGATCATCAGGGGGTCCTTTGTCCCTCTTTGGGGGGAAACTCCCCCTGGGTTTAAATCTGGGACTCTCCACCATTTGACCTTAGAACTGAAGAAGCTTCTCGGATGAGAGGTGAAACGTCTTCAAGTAACTCAAAGAAGTCCAGATGGTTTTCTTTCCAAGCTCCTTTGACTACCACAATACTGCAAACTGCCCAGTTTATCCTGCACTCACTGTCCAATAAAAACCTTGAACAACATGGTATTATCATCTTTGGTTTTTAAAATAATTTCAGAATATGAAATGTACAGATACAATATCTGATTTAGTAGTGTTTGGTTGTGTTTTGACTAAGAGAACATTTTTAAAAACTAACAGTTGTTTTGGGCTTATAGTTCTTCTCTCATGAGCTTTACTTATTTCATTGTTTCAAATAGTCAAAAAATGTTACACACAGTGAGATGTTAACCTAATCCCTCTGTTTACCATAAACTCTTCACTAGCAGCCTGCTGGATGTTAGGCTGTGTTTACAATACCAGTGAAAAAGGAAATGGCTACGAGTAATTTTTAAATGGAAAACAACAACCAAACAAACTCAAACGCACTATCTTTGGCTGCTGGACAGACATCATATGCTATGTCACACGCTAAGTATTATAGCTGAGCTGGCCTAAACAGTGAAGTGTAAAGTCATCATATGCTTCCATGTTTTCAAACACGACCAAACCCATTAAGGAACACTGCAACAGTGACTCAGCAACAATGTAATGCGTCATGACAGGCTGATTTGTAACTTTGACACTGGCGGTGTGAACACAGCACAAGAGTCCCACTCTGTCTGTCTCACAGAGACTGTCTCTCAGCCCCTTGCTTCCTGCTTCCTGCTTTCTTACTTGACAAAGTAGCAAAGCAGACAATGACATGGTGTAACTATAGAGAATGGTTACATTTCGTTCATTCCAATCTGAGTATTACTAAATTCTTCACAAGAACACACTCTCATTTCTTTAGCAGAGACTTGAATGTATGCTCATAAAGAGTGCCAGGGCTTATCTCTAAAATCAATCGGGCCTTTACATGCTTAGTACGTTGGCATGTGTCATATTTTTAGGTGAGTTTTTACCAGTTCAGTCAGGAAACAGAGTATGTGAAGAAGCAGTGATGTAAAATAGTATTTACAGAAACTGAGACGTCATACGTCTCATGCTCGCTCACAGAGAAGTGGGAATGTGGGAAAGGTACCACTGATGACTCACAGGACATTCCACAATATACCTGTGTGGAAATGCTGCTATGAATCAATGGACAGTGTTTGGGGTTTACATTAAGCCATGTGTACCATGTGGTGAAGGAGTTAACAGTTGAAAGCAGACGTGCTAAAGAGCAGACCTTCTGCGGAGACTGCTGCTTGATATATTTCAACTTTAAATTATATTTTTGTAAATCGGTTCCTGAATCGCAGATGTTCACAAGGTGTAATTTAAATCAGTGCAGCTCAAGTCATTTGAGTCAAAGCAGTCCAGTGGTGGAATATTATATACATTTATCAATGTATTTATGTGGACATCAAACTGAGAAGTTTCTGAGCTGAGCTTGTGCCTGCCAGCAGTCTTGGTTCAATCTCTGAGCTCTAAGTGGCTTTGGTTTTGCTGCAGCAGGAAGCTATTATGTATAATATTACAGAAAACGTTTTACTCAGATTTAGACAAACTTAAAGACCAGTGTGCACAGTGCCACTGGTTCACTTGTCGACTGGCTGACAGCTGGTGGATGTCTTCTATGACCCTATTTTTATTCTCCAGTTGCTGGTGTCCCTGTAATGAGGATAAAATGTGCTACATGAGTAGCCTAACATATAAGTCCTACATATAATGTGTGTTTTTCTCTGCCTTTTTCCACCCAATTTTGAACTCACCCAATGTAGTGCCAGCTGCTTGGTCTAGTATTCAAGAGCAGATTTATGGAACATGTTTGCGTAGCTCATGAGGTAGAGCAGGTCATTTACTAATCAGAAGGTTGGTCTGCATGCCAAAGTATTCTCAGACAAAATTCTAATGCCAAGTTTCTATCTGACGCATTCATCGGTGTGAGAATGTTAGTAAGTGCTTGGGTGAATGAGGCGAGTCCAGTGCTCAACTTGAGTAGAAACGAGCTACTTATAAACCAGACCATTTTCTGAGAACTGGCTTAGAAAAGGCACACCAAGTCCAGGAAGTTGTTATAGTGACTGCATTTTGAAGTTTAAATTTTTTATTTTTATTTATTTATTTATTTATTTTTGCCTGTCCCATTTGGTTCTTTAGCCATCAGAATTGTTGTCTGAAGACCAACAAGGATACCCAATGGATTTACTTTGCCAAATGGATCATCGTGGCATTGCCGTATTGGTCCATTTGGTCGATCTTTGTTTTTATTATTTATTATATTTTATTTTCAGATGTTACAGACGGGACAGACATGAGTGAGGGATAGGAAAGGGAGAAAGAAAGAGGAAGGAAAGGAAAAACAGAAGGGGAGAGGGACAGTGAGAAAGGGGGGGAGAAAAAAAATAAAAATCTCCTGGATCACCTGTTGAGAGAAGAATAGAAAACAAGCAGAAAAAAAAAACAAAGCAACATACTAAACACAACACCATCGCATTAATCTAGCTAAGTGTAAACAGCAGTAAATACTAAATATTCAATGTTTAAAATTTATAAACTGGCATTTCTACATCGCTTTTTATAATAGCAGGTATCCCAGTGTACTCCTAAAACCAGCCCCAAATCCAGATAAATGGGAAGGGTTGTGTCAGAAAGGGCATCTAGTGTAACATTTCTGCCAAATCAGACAAGCAGATAATCATGAAAGAGATTTACTTATCAGATCAGACAGCTACTGTTCCCAAAGATTAAGGAAGAGGAGAGGGGGAAGGTATGTTAGGAGGCAGTGAGAGAGAAGGAACGGGAAGAGGGTGGAGGTGAGAGTAGAAACTTTAAATGTAGGGACTTTGACTGGTAGAGGAAGAAAGCTGGCTGATATGATGGAGAGAAGGAAGGTAGATATTTTGTTTGTGCAGGACACCAGAAGGAAGGGAAGCAAGGTCAGCAGCAGGTCAGTGGACTGAAGTTGTTCTACCATGGTGGAGATAAGGAAGAAAAATGGAGTTGGGGTAATCTTTAAGGAAGAGCATGTGAATAGTGTGAAGGTGAAGAGAGTATGAAACAGGATCATGAGTGTGAAGCTTGAAATCAAAGAGATGATGCTGAATGCTGTCAGTGCATGCCCCGTAGGTTGGATGTCAGTTGGAAGAGAAAGAGGAATTCTGAAGTAAGATGGATGAAACGGTAGAGTATGTCCACAGGGGTGAGAGACGGTGATTGAAGCAGACTTTAACAGACATGTGCAGAAGATGAAGGGAACAAAGGTGATGAGCAGGTGTTGGGTAGGTAGGATTTTAAGGGGAGAAATGCAGAAGGACCATTAGCAGCGGACTTTGAGAAAAGGATGGAAATGATGTGCACATACTTTTTTTTCAATATAAAACAGGAAGTTAAGATGTTTTAATGTGCTGAAAATATTTTCAGGTAATAAGGCTGGTATGCAAAGATCACTCAGTGTGCTGTGACCAGTTTATTTAATTTAATCACCCCTCCATCTCTTTTAGTCGACTACAGCACTAGAAGACGGTCCAACTATGAGAAATATAATTTTTTACTTTCTGATTAGACGAATAACCAAAACACAGCAAAAAGGACAGCACATGCTGCACTCACATCAAGTGAATAATTTGTATCATTACTTTCCCCTGTGACAGGTAGTGTAAAGGATTACAGTGGAGCGTCAGTCGGTGACAGCCAGTGCAGGGTGGAGAACTGCTGCAGCGTTCCATGACTTTGTGCTACTGAATAAGAGGACAGGGATTAGACGACTGCAGGTTGAGTACTTGTAAGAGGATTGGTCATGTGTCCTTTAGTCTGTGGGGGAAACAAACAGATGAACAATAAACCAGCTGTAAGCCAGGAGTCAACAACAGTTTATCATAATCTGCCTTCATCTCTTCCTCGACCAACAAATTCGTCTTCTTGCCCTGACATTACACTAAAAGAGTTTTGCAAAGAATATAATCGTTGGTTTATCATAACATATGTTCTATCGCTCTTCGTTCTCTGTAACCTCCGTGGTCTTCATCTCCTGTCTCCTAAATCTCCTTCTTTCTCCTATCCAATACTCCGTTTAACCCCTGTACCCCCCAACCCCCACAGTTCTCTGGTGTGCCCAGCAGACAATATGAAAGAGGTTTACTATAATCATTACTCTAATCACCCTTTCCCCTCTGAGTACCCCCATTTCTCTTCAGTATAATGAGGAAAATTGTAGGTCATCAGGCAGAAGCCTTTGTAAGCTGAACTGTTCAAGATAGGCATTGACAAATAGAATCCCTGGAGTTTAATCCATAACATAAAAAGCACCACTATCGAGGTTTTAAACTAGAGAAATGGCAGTGTTTGCAGAGTGTAATAATAACATGACAACATCTTGAAGGGTAGAATTATTTGTTCTGCTTTTCATATTCTCATTATAATGCAAAAATAAAAAAACAGAGAGAAAGAAAGAAATAAAACAGTGCTTTCTTCATTGTATTAAACTATGTCTCAAAAATAAAATAAAAATACCAAAGACTGAGGGAATAAAAACAGACAAAATGCACACCAGACAGAGACATGTAATAGGGTACAGCTGAACTAAATTAGATACTATAAAAGGTGGGGGAAGTACAAAGGAGGCAAGTAAAACTAGAAAGCCACTGGAGAAACTAACTTTCAACATAAAGCAGGAAGTAAACTGAATGGGAGACCAAATATAAGCTGCCAAAAACAAAAACACCAAGGCAAAGACAGATGATGGGGTGGAAACACCTTCATGGACACAAAGAACAAGAAGGAAGAAAAAGGAAAAAGTAAAAGACTTATGAAAGAAACCGTGGACAACTAGAAAAACACACAGGGCTGAGATAGGTTTGATTAGATAAAGAGGTTTGATCAAAAATAAACAGGTGCAAAATGACCACTAAGACACAACACCCCCCCCCCCCCCCCCCCCCCAAACAAAACAAGTTCAGATGATCAAAATAACACCAAACGGCATAAGCTAACTTAAAGAAACACAAAACAGCTGAACAGGGATTCAAAATGACCAAAAAGAGACACAAAACAGTCACAGAGACATAATCACACAGCATAAAGATTTCACTTGTTTGTGAACTCTGGTCTGAAAACCTCGAGATGTCCTGTCCCTTATCTTTGTTGTTTTAAAACTGAATGTGATGAGAGAGGGGTGGTTCTTACAGTGCAACTCCGCACTCATTGGTTAATGGCTCGTCCATCACAAGTCATTAGCCAGTGAACATAATATGGATAATCCTCCTTTCTGGCTCCAAAATGTATAAAATTAACCTTGTGTTTTATTTAGTACAACCCGAAATGAGTGACTGAGCCTGTACAGACATCAAGAAATTGTTTACTGAGGTCAGGGCCAGGGGCTGTTTGCCCATAGACTCCAGCAAGCATTTGAACAATGGATAACTTTTGGCTGGCAGTCTTTTCTCAAAGTCTAGTCATGGTTGAAAAATAGCTTCAGTGTTGTGACTTCAGTTCGAGTTACTTACAGTTAGGTCCATATATATTTAGATACTGACACGTTTTGTCTTTTTTACCTGTTTACTGAAACGTATTGCAGTTATAGTTGTGTACTGGACATGGACATAATGTGTACACTTTCATTTGCAGGTATCCACATTTAAATTGGATGAAGGGTTTAGGAGTTTCAGCTCCTTAGCATGTGCCACCCTCTTTTTAAAGGGATCAAAGGTAATTGGGCAATTGACTCAAAGGCTATTTCATGGGCAAGTGTGGGCAATTCCTTCGTTGTGTCATTATCAATTAAGCAGCTAACTTCAGGCTTTCATTGCCAGCAAAGGGTTTTTAACGAAGTGCTTGAAATGAACATTTTAGTTTATTATTTTTTTTACTTGGCCAATTACTTTTGGGCCCCTGAAATGAAAGGAATGTGTTAAAAATGCTTTAGTTCCTCATGTTTATATCCAATCAATTTGTTCAACACTCTGAATTAAAGCTGAAAACCGGCACCTCCACTGCATCTGAGATGTTTCGTTTAAAATTCATTGGTACAGAAACAAAATGAGAAAAACACTGTCTCTGTCCAAATATTTATGGATCTAACTGTATTAAATGTCACCTCGTTGTTAGCCTTCCTACTAGGAGAATGCTTGTGTTTAAGAATTTCTCACTAAAACAAATAAATAAGAAGACATACCTCAGTGGCAACTCACAACATTTTCAAGTCCACCAGTTGCTTTTTTTCACTTGTCTATGCTAATAGCCTGCCTTAGCTGCATAGGCTAATAAAGTTGCTAGAGTTAAGAGTCAACTAGCCGACTCGGTCCAGACTTCAACAATCCACCTACTACATTTCTTTAGTATTACACCTGCTTTGAAGCTTTATCAGAATCAGAATCAGAAAGGGTTTTATTGCCAAATGTTGAGCAGGTTTACAACATCAGGAAATTGCTGCGGTACTTAGTGCAAAACATACTGTCAGACAACACTTAAATAAACATAAAAATTAAAATTAAAAGTGCTAAGTAGATAGATATATACATGAGTGCAGGTGGTGATCAGTGCAAAAATGGAATGATGCAGTGAACACAGTGTAGGGTCATGTGTTTGTGATGCGAACAGTCACATGGTTATTGTTCATGAGTCCAACAGCAGAGGGGAAGAAACTGTTCTTATGGCGAGAGGTTCTGGTGCGAATGGAGCGGAGCCTCCTGCCTGAGGGGAGCAGGTCAAACAGACTGTGTCCAGGGTGAGAAGGGTCAGCTGTGAACCGAGCTGCACGCCCCAGAGTCCTGGAGGTGTACAGGTCCTGCAGAGTCCTTATGCTATGCTAAGCTGATCAGCTCCTGCCTGTAGTGCCATGTTTAACAAATGCACATGCAAATGGGTTCAGTGTTTTAATGTCATTTTTGCCAGTAAAAATATGGATTTCCATTTTTAATATCAAAGAACTGCTTTGCAGACAAAAAAAAATGTAATAACGAGTAAAAATGATTCAAATTTCTATTCCAATTCCACATACTTGTAAGCATTTGAAGTGACAGCTAGTAAATGAAAGTGGGTCTCATCTTGTCAACAAATCAAGCTTTTCTGTAATTCAAAGGAGATGTAGATGAGTGTGTGTTTTGCTGCTGTCCCCACAGACTGAAGCTCCGTGTTGATGTTGAAAGCTGCAGAGCTTCTGTCTGGACTTGGAATTTCATCTTGTAGCATCTTTCTTTCACTCCTCAAAACTGCTACACCCTCACACAGGCATATACAGTACATTAAAGCCTTCCCCCATCTGACATGTTATGCATTAGCAGATATATTTCTTTTATGCTTATTCTCTGATATTGTTCAAACTTCTTTTCATTTTCACAACCTTCAATTTCTGGAAAAATGTTTGGGCTAAACCCTTTGACTGATAAAATCGCAGTCCTCCAAAGGCTTGACTTTCTATTTTCATGTAGCGCAAAGAAATTCACATTCTCATAAAATCCTTCCACATGGGACACATGTCCTTTTCTTTTTCTCTGTGATCCCCTCTTGTTTGACCCTCTTTGCCTTTCACACCCACAGTTTTATCTCTCTATCTTTTTTTGCCACTTCTGAAGCTGATAGTGGTAATATTCAAGAATCTTTTTTTTACCTGAGCAGTGCATGCTTGGTTTTTTTGCTCTTTCCTTTGCCTTGTCTGTTGCTCAGTTTATCCTTTACATTAGAAAAGTGTTGTTTTATTTTGTGTTACTCATTTGTTAATCTATTGATTTTCTATTGTGTTAGAGGGGAAATAGTCTAAGCAAAGATGTCCTCTTCCCAGCCATCTCCTTCACTTTATTTAGAGGGATACCAGAGGTCACCTAGAAGGATGGAAAAACCATTTTACCTGGCTCCTTATGGGTGCTTTTTTTGCCTCCCACTGTCCAAATACATGCACATTGAGAAAATCAGTGATGATGTGAGATAAATCCCTCACACACAGAAAGTGATTTGTGTTGTAAAGTTGTAAAGTTTAAATATTTAAACAGTGGATCTAAATGCCAGTTCATTGCATTTCAGTCACAGCAGTGGATATTTCCCATGGTTATTGAGAGTTATATTTACATTCTTCACCACCCACCGAGCATCTTAAAATATTGCTCCATTATACTATGTAGGAAGGCTGTCAGATATTTTGAAAGTAGAAACACAGAGCTTGCTTACCACACAAAGAAATCATAATAAAATGGAGAAAAAGCATCATTACAGTAAATGTATGTAGTTGCAGACAGCACAGTGAACATATGGCAAAACATCCCAGCTACAGGTGTACTGGTATGTGAATTCATAACAATCCAGTACATGAGGTGTAGTTTAGGATGTGATTTTTTATGTTTTTGTCTTGGTTCAACAAGTCCTGTTAGCCAGTTCTCGATAAATTTCTGTTTATGACAACATAGCACACTGGGTAAGCAGTGCTTCTCTTGCTTGCCCTTCCTGACAGAATGCCACCCCTAATAATTCTTTGTGTATTAGTTGCTGCACCAGTTCTTTGCTTACTGTTGTGATCAATCCCCCTGACAATCACAACAGTGTTGGATGGAAGAGATGCTAAACTGTGTGTCCAAAACTGAGGCACATAGCAAACTTTGATACTGGATAGCACTGTACATAGCAAGGGCTATACTAAATATTTGATGGTTTATAACATTTTTATTACAACATGCTGACATCAGCCTGTTTTTATTACAATATAATGACATCAGCTTAAAGGTCAAGGTCAGTTTCTTAGCCAAACAAGGTACCTAGGTACTAATGTCCCCAAGGACTAATTGAGTTTCACTAAGTTAAATCAGCTCGAGTTGTTATTGGTATTTACAGACAGACAAACAGAACTGATTACATTCTCCTTCCCTTGTGGGAGAGAATAAGTAGTCAACTAATAAATATTTTCAACATATTTTTTAGAGGATCCATCACTCACTTTCAGCTCTATATTTTGATTCTTGAGTCTGAAATAAGCTGTTTCAGCGCCTAATTCCTTAGAAACAGAAGGTTTGAAATCTAAAAGTAGACAAAAACTGTCTGAAACTAGATATTTAATCTGAAGCTTGAGTTTTGGTTCACGGGGGCACTGACCTCATTACTTGAGACCTTGGAGATGTTTACTTATGAGAATTCACTGAGATGTGGTTATTCTACTGCTACACCTACCATTTTTCAGACAGGCAGGTCACCCCAGTGAATGAAGAAAATACTAAAAAATACAAAGAAATAATATACTGAGTTTCATAGAAGCACATTCCCACCCCACTATCTCTTCCAAGTGCCTTTAATGCTTTCATTTTCCACCACTTTCATGCATCAGCTAAACAGCTGAAATGTGAGCTGACATCCAAGATTTTTTATTAACCAGTACTATTTGAGGCGTCTACTTTTCACATGAGAATCTTTTTTATGAGCAACCAAATTTGCCATTTTCTGCTTTTTTGATCCCCTCAGCCACATGTAAGGCCATGTGGGAAAATCATACTAATGGGGTACATACTTGTCCCTCTACTAGTGAATTCTGCAGAAAACCTACATGCATTTACTCAGTTAATATGCCAAATCTGAACAACCAGTTTCTGTTCTAAAGTCATGGGAGAGCTCGATCTTGCTAAGGGAATGCACTGTGTATTAACAACTATATTAGTGTGTCACAGTCCCTCAGCATGCATGCACAGTCAGGTCAAAGAATGTAAACAATGTTCATCAGCTGCTGCTACAGTTGCTACTCTTCTAAAAGCTGGTGCATCCATAATTCATCCACACATGCATCCAAACACACCCATGCATGTCTGAAGAAACACTTCCACACCTATCCAGACGCACAGACTCACACCGAGGGCCAGGGTTACAACCAAACTGCTTACGGCATCTCTGTTTACATATTTCATGAGTTTGCTGTGCAAGAGTGTGTCTTAAAGAGAAATGCTGCTAAATTATGAGCCCAAAGGTGGCATGTTTCAGAGATCACATGCTGAGAAAAAAAAACAGCCAAAAAGCCATGCATATATTATGTTGTCTGATTGATAGTAAGATACTGAAAGGCTCATGGGACCTTACCTCGTCAGATGTAAAAGCTTCTCATGTCTGGCACTTAACAAGACTGTTATCTTCACATGCAAGAACCCCTGCTGTTTCATAGCATTAGCATTAGACACACATGCATACTTTTAGCCCCCTTAAAAGCCACAGTTAAGGGAAAAAAGGAAAGAGCCTCAAAATTTTGACACCTTTTGCCAACAGGACACATCGATCAGACAAAAAGAGATATAGTGGGGGGCAAGGTAACATTCAGTCATTCCACCTCGTCTTCACAGGAGGCAGCTGTGCGATCGAATGCTATGGCACAAGACCACTTAGGTTAAAGGCATACCCATAATCTGTCCATCCTCTTTTCTTGCCATGTTTTAATCCCCATTTACCCTCAAATCTGCACAAAAAATTCCCAAAAAAGTGGCAAGGGAAAAAAGAATCCCATTACAGCATTTTTCCAGCAGCCACATTTTGATGGTGTTTCCCGAATAAACCAGAATCATGCAGTCAGGCCACAGCCAAAACACCTTAATAATGCACTGTTTTAGCCCCCTTCCACATATCCATGCACATACAATACACACAAACTTTCTTTTCTGTCTTGCAAAAATTCCTTGGCTCATTCTGGCGACCTAGTTTACAGCCCTCGCCTCTGAGCCACAGAGACTTGGTTCCTTTTGAAGATGCATTGAGCAGCACAGCATGACAAGCCCATTATAGAGCCGGAGGAGGAGAAACCGCTCAATTACCAACTGGCAAATCAGAAGGGAAAAGCAATGTGCGCTATTCACTTAGCCATATCAGTTTTTATGACTTAATAATAAATATTCTCAAGTGCTAGGTTACACACAATGAGTACAGTATTTTCTCTCAGCGAACGACAAACTCACACAATATTCACCAATCTCACTGGTTTGGACATTTGGACATATCATCCAGTGTGGAAACACTAGCTGATTTATCTGCTTCTGTATCAGATAAATGCACTTATGTCATTGTGTTATTGCATTTTAACTCTCACTATCAACACTCATACGCTGCAATTTCCCCAGCGCCTGATATGTTGCAAAAGTCAGCATTTGAGAGTAACAAATATGATATGATGAGTGCCAGAGTGGTTAGCCGCACACTATTGTGTCTAATTTTATACCCACAAATATGCAATCAATGCTACCATAGATAAAGAGGCGTTAGGAGTAACTTCTTTGCATAGTAGAACTGCTCTGACTTTATTCAGCACATATTAGACAATAAGCATTCAAAAACCATTTTTCTTTATAACCTTACGGAAACAACCACAATCTAACAGTCATTACTCCTTTGGAAAATTACTTTTGAAAGTAAAAACGAGCTTCAAGTCTCGTCGGGTTATCGCTTGGCCACACCAAAACATGACACAGTAAAATTACATGCACATCACAGTGATTGTCACAAAAATCAAAACAAAAATACATGTAGCCACACTGAGCCGACCGGGTAGACACAGGGACTTGTCAGGATCTGGAAGTTTGACTGGAAAGTTCCATCAGGCACCTGAGTTCCTTGGTCTCCAGCCCACCAAACTTGCTCTGGAAGAATGGCGTCACCTATTAGAGGGAGTGGAGTACCCATTCACTATCTTCACCGACTACAAGAACATTACCTACCTTAAGACAGCAAAACAACTGAACGCCCCCCAGGTGGTCCTTGTTTTTTGAATCAGATTCTCAATCTCTTTCCGTCCAGGCTCCAAGAACACAAAGACCGACGCCCTCTCCCAGCAATACAGTCCAGATGAGGAACATCATGAACCGGCTCTGGTGCTGCCTGCTTCCTGCCAGGTGGGCTTCCTGTCTTGGAGTGTGGAAGAGACCATTCAGCAGGCCCTGGAGACAGAGCCCGACCCAGGAACGGGACCCCCGGATCGTCGTTTTATCCCTGCAGCTGCTCGCTCAGCAGTGATCAGGTGGGCCCATGCTTCTCGTTTCTCTTGTCACCCTGGAACAGGTCGCAGCATTGCTCTCCTTAAGCTCCATTTTTAGTGGAAGACCTTGGAACGGGATGTGAGGGAGTATGTTGCCGCATGTGAAATCTGTGCCCGAAGCAAGACCCGGACTCAGCGACCCTCTGGACTCCTACAACCTCTTGCCATACCTTCTCGCTCCTGGTCACACATCTCTTTGGACTTCGTGACTGGGTTGCCCCCATCCGCAGGTAAAACTGTTGTGCTTTCTGTAATAGACAGATTTTCCAAGGCCGCACACTTCATTGCTCTAAACAAACTTCCCACCGCCACAGAAACTGCTAAGCTAATGGTTGATCATGTTTTCCGGCTTCATGGAATCCCTGTAGAAATCACATCAGACAGGGGACCTCAGTTCACTTCTCAGGTCTGGAGATTGTTTTGCTCTGCCATAGGTGCTCAAGTCAATCTCAGTTCCGGTTACCACCCACAAACCAATGGTCAAACAGAGAGACTCAACCAGGAATTGGAATCCACTCTCCATTGTGTCACCCAGCCACCTGGTCTGCACACCTATCATGGGTGGAGTATGCACACAATTCTCATGTCTCAGCTTCAACTGCTCTGTCCCCATTTGAGGCTTCCCTAGGTTACCAATCTCCACTGTTTCCTACTGAGGAAGCCGAATTGGCTGTGCCCTCGGTCCAACACCAGCACTGCCGGAATGTGTGGACCCGAACACGTGAAGCCCTGAAAAAGGCATCCGCCTGCCACTGCCAATACGAGGACCGCCTTTGAACTCCAGCACCCAGATACACCCCGGGGCAGAAGGTATGGTTGGCAGGTAAGGACATTGCTCTCAAGGTGTCGTCTTGCAAACTGGCACCATGGTTCATAGGACCGTACACCATTTACTCCATTATCTCTCCCAGCGCTGTCAAACTCACTCTCCCGGCATCTCTACGGATACATCCAGTTTTTCATGTTTCCCAGATTCGAGCGGTCCACTCTAGTCCTTTGTGCCCACCTTCTGACCCTCCTCCAGCTGCCCGGCTCATCGATGGTCACCCAGCTCACACTGTCGAGAGGATCATTAATGTGTGCCAGTGTGGTAGAGGTCGCCAGTGCCTGGTCGACTGGGAGGGCTACGGTCCCAAGGAGCGCTCATGGGTTCCTCGCTCTTTTATTCTTGATCCCGCTCTGATTTCTGATTTCTACAGGTCGCAACGGAGTCTACAGCCTGGTCGGTCGCCTGGAGGCATCCGTTGAGGGAGGGGTACTGTCAGGATCTGGAGGTTTGACTGGAAAGTTCCATCAGGCACCTGAGTTCCTCGGTCTTCACCCCTGGGCGGAGCCATCACCTCTTCTACAGTCCTGCACACTTGAGGCTGATTCTGGGTAATGTTAAGGTTCAAAATATTGGGGATGGAGACAAGAGAAAAAACCACAATAACAACACTGGTCCGGCCGGGTTGAGTCAAACGATGATTTAATGATCACACACGTGGGAGATGGACACTGATGCAGACAGCCTCAAAATCTCAAAATGGTGGAGCATTGCTCAAACTTTTATAACCTCTGGTGCCCCCACCTTATCATAAAAAGCCTAAACATTCACATGCTCTCTCTCACACAGCGCCTAAGCTACGACCTTGGCTCCCTGTTTATCTGCTCCTGCAAACTAAAACTACATAATAATTCACAATCTTTAATTAGGGGTATAACATGGCATAAAATAATATCATAATTTTACAGTAATCACGTTGAAGATTTAAGCTCCACTGAGACTCTCCTTCACCACCAGTTCGTCAACGACCTCACGTTGGTATCGGCTCTAAGGTTTTTTCATGCTCTTGCTACTTGGTTTGTAATTTACTCTCCTTGGATTATCCTCGCATTCCAGAACAATACAAAGGACCTCACCTGCCTGCCCTCCAGCCACCACTCACCACCTCAGACACAGCGGAACTCAGGTCAGCCAGCCTTTGCCACTACTCACCTGGATCCTCACCGCCTCTCCCTCAAAGCCAAGTTCACCCCGACTACCCACGCACCCGCTCCATCCCCGTCGCTACCTGCCAATTCCCCGTTCACCCCACTGACCCATGGCCACACCATTAGCAACACTTTGCCACAAATTCACCTGCTGACCTAATAAATGTAAATATACGAGCCGTCTCTGTTGTGTTTATCTGCGTTTGAGTCCAGTTTAGCTATCAGCCTGAGGCCATTGTGACAGGGACCCTGACAGACAGTTGGTTCTAGATGGCTGCTAGTGGCCAAACTAGTGACCATTCTTTAAGTGTGTTAGCTAAATATTAACAGACTTGGGAGCTGCAAATTTTATTATCATGAATTATTTTACTAGATGATCCTGCAAGTATTAAACACTCACAGTTAAAGTCAACGTTTGCTAGCCTGATTGTGTTTGACTGTCGGTTTCTATCCTCAGTGATGTAAAAGTAAGGGTTATGTGTGATTATGCCAGATTTTTACACAGAGGCTCTCATTGGTTGGTCTGACTGATGTAAATTTCATCATCAGAGAGTGTGCAGAGGTCTGTGTGGATGTCCGCATGCCTGCCTTTTGTTTGTGACCATGAGGATTTATTCACAGATAATTTACATCACAATGCACCAGTGGACTTCAAAGAAGTACAACATGAATGACTACTCAGCTGTCGGGTCTCCAGCTGTCCCTGTCTGTGTCTGCAATCAGAGTATAATTAGGGCATGAGACCTGCTTGTTTTGGAGACAAGAAAATAATACTCTGTTGACACATATGAATACTTTTTAATGTGTGTCAGTTTTCTATTACTTTCTTTATCCCCTGATTGCAGCACTTGGGAGAACAATTTTAAAACAACAAAACAAAAATTATATATTCTGATAGCATAGGTCAAGACAATAATGACTTAGACCTTAGAGAATTAACCAAATTGTTCATTGTGGCACAGTTATTGTTGTAACCGGGTGCATCCTAACTAAAAGCATGGATTCCTAAACCAAACCAAGTAGGTCAAAGTACCTAAACTTAACTAGTAAGAGACGGGCACATACTCCAGTGCTTGTTTTTCTTAGGGCATATTAGTGCTACAGGGTCCACCAAACACTCTTAGATAAACAGCCCTTCAAAGAACTGTTTGGGTTTTTTTGCAATGTTGTGGGAAGTCACAAAGCTGGTCTTGACTACCCCCCCAACACCCACACCTCCAGTTGTGTAAAGCTCGGTCCTTGTTGCTTTTGCAGCTTTGCATCAATCCAGTTCGTGTTTTTTCCTGCATGTTTAGACATGTAATAGCAATTCCAGTTTTAATCCTTAAAGGTAGAAATCTGCTCTAAAACCAAGCACATGACATTAAGTCTGACTTCAGTAAATAAATACTTAGAAGTTAATGTCTTGTTAAAAACTCTACATTCTACATCAGTTTTTATTTTTGTCATGTGAGGTAAAAATCGTTTGTGGCTAGCAAACAAACATCTCTCCTAAACGTGTGTTCCAACATTTACAGGGAAGATGTATTCGAAGCTGTATTAAATCAAAGCAACAAACTTGTACTGTGTAGTAAGCCATTCTCTGATGGACAGTTTATCAAAGATTGTTTGGTCACTGAACTGGGGCAAACTGTAAGGTTTATATTTATTTACATCTCACGCAGGTCGCTCAGGGGAAACAAACAGGGCTCATGTGGCCTGTAGAATATGCAGTGCCTAGGTCTAGTGAAGGGACATGTACTGCAGTGGTTATTAACCAGAAAGGACATAATGATAACCTTTGGCCTGAGAAACTGATGATAGCAAACATACATTGCATCCACACTTGAGCACACACCCACACAAGTGCACTGAAGAAATTCACTGAAGCACACAGTATTTTAGATGCAGCCACCTTGCTCTGATGAAACTGCAAGCATACACGCACGCACATAGAGTTAAGCCCCTGCACATACAGATCTAAATGCACGCATACACACATGAGATGAGTACTCATTCTCAAACACACACACACAAATCCATTGTACAACAATAGTGAAATATTAATCTGGGTTCACAGGCAGACTCTTCCTCAGTTAGATGAGCCGACGAGACGAGAAACAACATTCAACAGTAACCTACATATCATGCTGGTTCACCGGGTTACATCACATTAAATCGCTCCAGTTATTTTACTGTCTTCCACAGCTCTGTGATAATTTAGCAGCAGTCTTTTGGCTGTGTAATGCTGACTTGGAAGGAGAAAAGAAGCATTAAAATAGAATAAAACCTGTGTGACAAACTGCTATGACTGCTCCTTTTTAATCAGTTTGTAATGCTGGTGAACTGACATTTGATGAAACTGAATCCTGAATATCTGGAGCCACTGCAGTGTGTGTTACTGCAGCTCTAGGTCACCACGCACAGCTTGGATGTGAAACCGTACATGATAGGATGCTGCTGCTCGTACTGTGTTTCATTCACCACAAAATCCTTCATTCTCTGCTTCAAATGCTCCATCATCATCAAAGCATTTTGTTGTGTGTTTCTGCACCATCAGAGATATTTTTATACATGTGTAATAAAAGGGTTTAGTGTCCAGGTGCATTGGGTATATGCGTTTAGACTGCAGGAGAAAAAGCTAATGTGTTTGTCCGATGTTCTGCACGCTTAAGTGAAACAAAAGAGATTTAGCTTCATTGTGCAGCCTAGTATAAGCTGTGCAGCCTCATGCAGGCGGTTTTACAGACATAAACTCAAACATAGTCAAAAGTGGGTTAGCTTGTGCATGTGTAACTAGAAGAGGGTTTTTGCTTTGTCTTCTCAAAGGATGAAAACACAGCTGAAAGAAGTGAAATAAAAAGCTGTCACTGTTTGTATGTGTGTGTGTGCATTATTTACATGGTTTGAACACCCTGAGTGTGTTTCTGTCGCCGTGTGCGTCTATGCTCCAGGCTCTTCCTGTCTGGCTTTTTTGGTCCCAGCTGTTCTCAGATAGAGGGAACAATTCAAGCTCGCTGGATTACAAATTCTGGTCAATTTGTGAAATCGCAGTTTGATCCTTGAGAGGTTTCCAGACACTTTAATGTCTCGGCAGGGAAACGGCACCCAGATCAACTTGAATATTTTTACCCACTGGGAAAAGCTCCCCTGCGGGGGACATTGCTTAAAGTTGAGATGAAGCCATCAAGCTGGTTTTATCAGCACAAGTGTTTTTTTATCCACATCACATATAAAGTTTTTGCATTTTAATACAGACGCAACATCCTTAAGTAGGATTTTCTAATCCACAACATCATAGCTGGCATAAACACACTTGGCAAAGAAGACTTGGCTGGCGATCCTCTTTATTAAATGCTTTCCCATAGTTGAGTTCAAATGACAGCTGCACATGGACGATTTACTGTATTGCTGAATACCAGCTGTGATCCAACGGTCAAAGACAGCTGGCATGCAGATATACATTTCCTGTGGCCATGAAGGCCCCATAACCAATCACCATAATGATTCTAGTAGCACACAAGGAGTCTCTGGAGGCACACGTGTCAAGCACTGGCACAGATATCTCAAAAAACAACCCTGCTCAAGTAACGCATTATCACTTCCAACTCGTCACAAACTGATGCTTAGTCAGGAACCCCACTCGCCATATTTTTACACATTTTTACTCATTTTCTGACTCACAACAACACTCCTTTATCACTGATGAGGAAGTCCCTAAATGCCAAGACTATTGAAGACCTTGCAAAAAACTTACATAATAAACATGAGCAGCAATACTGATGTTCCACGACATTATAGAGTCTGTGAAGACTCATAGAGGAGTTCGGTGCCTCCTGAAGAAAGCATTCTGAGTAAATCCCATGCATATAACCACAATATTAAAAACCTCTGACCTCGAAGTGAAGAACGCTGATCATCTTGTACAGTGCAATCTAGTAAAACTTTGGAACTTGGCATTCATGCAAATGTTGGATTATATTTAAATACATGTTAAATATTATGAAGAACATTAGTGTTTTAATATGTGAAATATAAGTTATGAATATAAATTATTTTGGTATGAAGTAATCTAAAATACTTTATTGAATATTATGAAATTTAATGTCTAATTGCATTATGAAATGAAAGCATATCACAACTAAGCAATTGGAGTTTTATTCTTTCTACAATAGAAATCAAATATTCTTCAGAAAGTTCTTCCCATATCTGTTTGCAGAAGTTCCCATGAACATGTGGCACTTGTAGGTTGCTTTGCTTCTGTCCATTTCATCCCAAACAAGTTAGATGGGGTTTAAGTCTGGAGACTGTGCTGCCACTCCATGTTTTCAAGCTTACAGTCTTGTTCTTTTTTCCTCAGGTAGCTCTAACATAGCTTGGACTTATGTTTTGGGTCATTATCTTGCTGTAGGATGAACCCCTGACCAACTAGGCGCATATCAGAGGGTACTCCATGGCGCTGCAGAATGCTGTGGTAGCCTTTTTGGTTCAGGGTGCCTCTCACTCTGTACAAGTTACTGACCCTGGATCCAGTAAAACCACCCCAGACCATCACACTTCCTCCATGTTTGACAGTTGATGCCACACACTGTGGAACCACCCTTTCACCTACTCGAGATTTCACTTACACCTACAAAGATCCTACATGATGGATCAAAGATTTACAATTTTAATTCATCAGTCCATAAAACCTTCAGTCTTCTGTAGTCCAATGGTGGTGTGGCCAAGGCAAGGCTCTTTGTCTTATTCTAGCGTCTTAGTAATGGCTTTCTTGCTGCAACTTGTCCCGTCAAACCTGCAGCTCGAAGCCTTCTCTTCACAGTTGAAACAGAAACTTGCTTACTATGACCACTATTAAGCTGTGCTTAAAGGTGTTGTCCTGTGAGCCACCTATCACACAAGCTGTTAACTCTCAGAAACTTGTCCTCTGATTCAGTTGTGCCTTTGCGTCTGCAGAAGCACAGACCTCGTCCTTTCAGTGTTTTCCCCAGTTCTTGAGTGGCTTTTGATGGTGAAGGAAACTGTACTCATTGACACCTTGACTTTTTTTGCAATTTCCCTGTAGGAAAGAAATACATTTTTAAATGTTAGGATGGTCTTACTCTTTTCCATTGTTAATTGCCATTTTCTCGCCATTTTTGTAGCAACACACTACTTTCTGCAGTGCAATACTGTTCAAGTGATGCTCATGAGGGTATGGTACAACAGTGTGTTCCAACACTGCTTTTATGCCGACAGAGGGGGTTGTACGTAATCCAGAAAAGATGGAACACCTGCAGGAATTAGTAGCACCAGCTTTCAAGATTGATCAACCTCCGCTGCTGTCACAATCTGGCAGAAGCAGACTGTCTGGCGTGAGGAGGAGTATCCAAGTGCGGACACATGAAAACAAAACTTTTATTAAGGCTGGATTAATGGACTTGAGATTTTTGTGAGCTTTTCATGATCCTTCTTCCTGATGTTGCTTTCACTTGGTATAGCTACATCATGTCACATACAGCTGTGTGGCAGGCATGGATGGAGACACCCAGGGCTGGGTGATAGCAAGAATGAACTAAACGAGGCAGTTTAGAAAATTCTAAAAACATAACCTAGAGGATCTTAGCTTGGTCATTCTCAATTAACCTAGGTGATCATCGCATTTTGACCTTGGGATTTCCAGGTCATACTAGTCACAGATGTTTATGGCATTCCATATATGCCCTGGCTGCTAGCATCTGCACCCAGCTGTTATGTGCTGGATTGTCTGAGAGGCATTTTTGCACAGCCTGCACTGGCTGTGCTCTATCGCTCTTGTTCTTAGAGCGTGTTCCTGTGCTGCCATGATTAGTTCCTCTGTACTCCAGTTTTCTCCATCCATTGATAGGATTTTTTGATATCAGTCACTTTTTCTATCTGCCGGTGATACATGCCGTAGAGGGGCCTCCCCTTCCATGATGAATTCTTTTCTTGCTCCTCTTCCTCTGGTTGCTGCTACCTGAGGTTTTCACTATAAGCACATGATCAGTCATGGCCATCTTCCTGGTGTACTCATGGATCTTTTTTGTTTCATCCCGGATAGTGGTTCTGACTCTTAGTAGTCCCCAGCCTCCTTCCTTTCTATTAGGGTGCTGAGCTTGGAGTGAAACGCTATCTAGTTTGATGTCAGTGGCTTCTATTTCCTTATTGGCCAGTGTAGTATCCCAGCAGGGTATCTGGTAGTCTGGCGAGGTGTTGACTGCCTGGATCTTGTTCTTACTCTTCACCTGACTCCTCAGGACATGCATTACTCTCTGCAGGTATTTGGTGCTTGTGGCTTTCCTAGCAGCCTCTTCATTGTTCCCATTTTCCTGTGGGATCCCAAGGTACTTGTAGCTATCCCCAATGGCTGCAATGGTAGTGCAATCCCCTCAGTTCTGATTGCTTTCCCTCTCTTAGTTACTATCTGACTACACTTATGCAGTCTGCTTGACATTTGAATATCACTGCTGTAGATCCTTGTGGTGTGGATGAGTAAGTCAATGTCTTGTTCACTCCAGCTCAACGTCATCCATGTAGAGGAGGTGACTGACAATTTCTCCATTCTGTAGTCCCTATGGTTCATAGGGAAGCTCCAGGCACTGATGGAGCTTCTTTAGCCAGTAGGCATGAATCATGTCAGGACTTAGTGCTGTCCAACTCTTCATACTTGAGACTTTTTCATGGATTTTCAGGGAGGTTTCTATGGTCTGCAAGTAGCTCCAGTAGCCGCTGACCATTGTTGTTATGAGTTGTGTCCTTCTTCCATATGCTCTTTCAGTATTGCTCTGTTTCCAGCCATGGTAGGGGTGTTTTCAGATTGTTGCTCTGCCACTGGGAGTAGACTTTGGATGGTTCAGTGGAAAACAGTTGGTTAATTCTCCTGTCTGTGAAGGTTCTCAGTTATCCAGGTCACCGAAGTCTAAGGAGCTTGGAAAGAAAAGCGCGTGTGTGTGTGTGTGTGTGTGTGTGTGTGTGTGTGTGTGTGTGTGCGCGTGTGTGTGTGTGTGTGTGTTTGTGTGTGTGAGAGAGAGAGAGAGAGAAAGAGAGAGTGTGTGTGTGTGTGTGTGTGTGTGTGTGTGTGTGTGTGTGTGTGTGTGTGTGTGTGTGTGTGTAACAGGAATCATCGTCTCATGTTATTTTAGTTCAGATTAGGCATTGTCCAAAACAAAATGCAGAAAACTGAACATAGAAGTTTGGTGACAGAATCCAACCAGTACTAAAAGGAGGTCATTAATGAATCTCATTATATATATATATATATATATATATATATATATATATATATATATATATATATATATATATATATATATATATATTAGGGGTGCAACGATATTCGTATCGATATTGAACCGTTCGATACAGTGCTTTCGGTTCGGTACGCATATGTATCGAACAATACAACATTTGTAATTTATTTTATCAACTTTCCTTCTGACGATGCTGTCTGTGTTGAGCGCTCAGTGAATCTGTGTTCGACTACTCCGCCTAGGCTGCACTGTCGAGCGCAGATCCACTGAGCGCTCAACACAGACAGCATAGTCAGAAGGAAGAGCGCAGGGCAAGCTAGCAAGACAGAAGTTAAGCTCTCCTTGCAACAGGCAAATTGAACGTCATTCAGATCTGGCGTTTGGAATTATTTTGGTTTTCATGTGACGTATGACCCTGAAGGTAAGCGAGTCATGGACTAAAGTAAAACAGTATGTTGAATGTGCCATGCAATGCTCAATTACATTGGTGTGAACTAGTGTGTTAGCGCAGTTAGCTCGTTAACGTGTTGGCCGTCTAGCCCCATGCACGGAGCGATCGGCGGTAGCTCGTTAACGGAGATTTGCCGTGTTGTGGCGTTAAGGTCATTTCAACGAGATTAACCTGAAAGCACTAGTGGGAACACAACGAATATGACTGCACATTTACGCCGACATCATCCTAGTGCAAAGACAAGTGGAAGCAGACAAAAAAAAGCAAGCATGCTACTAACTTTAGCCGAGTCATTTAGACAGCTGTTTAATATGCTGCTGAGAATATAGCCCAGAAGAAGCGGATAGTATAGCTTTTATTTTGGAAAGAGCCATTTCTCTGTAATAAACTCTCTTTTCCAAAGATGAGTGATTCCTCAATCAGATACAGGGCTTGCAATATCGCTAGCCCGACGTCCCGGAGCTAGCGATTTTTTCAGTCGGGCTACCAAAATCTATCTCTTCCCTGCCCGTCGGGCTATTGTAGGAAAAATATGTGTCAATGCTTTTGCATTCTTTCGGAAATGTAGCTGGGTAATTATGTCATTAGCATCGGTGAGCCACTGTCAATATGTGACATATTGAAGTCGCGTTTGAATTTGCGCTTGTTTTTTTGCTTTCACTTTGCAATCGTGCGAACTGTGTATAGAGAGCGACAGCACTGATCTGTGAGTGATGATAATTTGTGCACCAATTCCTCTGACATCGTCTTATTAATCGTCATGTTTGCATAGTAAGCTAACAAGTGAAATCTCCCGCAGCAAGCTTAAACATGTGAGAGGTTGATCGCGCAGAGAATCGCTGAGCTTATGTGAGTGAGTGTGTAAAAGCATATATATATATATATATTAGTGGTGCAACGATACACAAAATTCACGGTTCGGTTCGGTTCGATACTTTGGTGTCACGGTTCGATATTTTTTCGATATAAAAAAATGTTCATGCATTTTTAATTTGTCATTTATTAAAATTATAAATATATATTTTAACTCAAAAGTTTTTAAATTTAACCCTAACCCTTGTGCGTATTTTTTATTTTGACAGCGAATGCGCACCTGCGGACCACTTATGTGCAGCCCTGGTTATTTAGCTCATCATATTGTAGCCACAGAAATTCTTTTGTCCATGAAACCATAAAGCTGCACTTTCTTTTTGCCTCATAGTCTGATTTGTCATAACTTCTCCGTTTTGTGGTAAGCTTTTCTTTGGCTGTCACTTCTTCACCCTGACCTGTCTTATTTGGCTCAGCAGAACTGAAATATATATCTGTCTGTGAAGGTTCTCAGTCATCCAGGTCATCGTAGTCAAATATAAATCCTGCTGCTTTTACATACGCACTCACATAAGCTCAGCGATTCTCTGCGCGATCAACCTCTCACATGTTTAAGCTTGCTGCGGGAGATTTCACTTGTCATGTTTGCATAGTAAGCTAACGATTAATAAGACGATGTCAGAGGAATTGGTGCACAAATTATCATCACTCACAATATCGCTAGCCCGACGTCCCGGGGCTAGCGATATTGCGAGCCCTGTATCTGATTGAGGAATCACTCATCTTTGGAAAAGAGAGTTTATTACAGAGAAATGTCTCTTTCCAAAATAAAAGCTATACTATCCGCTTCTTCTGGGCTATATTCTCAGCAGCATATTAAACAGCTGTCTAAATGACTCGGCTAAAGTTAGTAGCATGCTTGCTTGTTTTTTTTCTGCTTCCACTTGTCTTTGCACTAGGATGATGTCGGCGTAAATGTGCAGTCATATTCGTTGTGTTCCCACTAGTGCTTTCAGGTTAATCTCGTTGAAATGACCTTAACGCCACAACACGGCAAATCTCCGTTAACGAGCTACCGCCGATCGCCCCGTGCATGGGGCTAGACGGCCAACACGTTAACGAGCTAACTGCGCTAACACACTAGCTCCCACCCATGTAATTGAGCATTGCGTGGCACATCCAACATACTGTTTTACTTTAGTCCATGACTCGCTTACCTTCAGGGTCATACGTCACATGAAAACCAAAATAATTCTAAACCCCAGATCTGAATGAGAGTGGGGGAGGTCCATGTTGTAAGGAGAGCTTAACTTCTGTCTCGCTAGCTTGCCCTGCGCTCTTCCTTCTGACGATGCTGTCTGTTTGAGCGCTCAGTGAATCTGCGTTCGACTACTCCGCCTAGGCTGCACTGTCGACCCTAGGCTGGGCGGGGGCCCGGGCCGGGCCTCGGGGGCTCGGGTCCTGGTTGGTGTGTTGCCGGGGTTGTGGGCGGGTGGGTGCATGGGGGCCCGGCCCTGGAGCAGGGTGCCGCCGGTGCATTGAGCCGCCTGGGGGGCTCTTCAACTGGTGGGGGGGATGGTCACATCTGGCAGGAGCTTTCTTCTCTCAGGAACTCTCTGCAGGAGGGGGAGATACAGGAGAGGTGGAGGAAGATCTCAGCCTGGGCGTTTACCGTCTTATGTAGTCTGGAAGATGTGTGGTTGGTGGGGTGGGTGCAGTTTTCTCTGTGGTGGGGTTGGGTGGACTGTCCAGGGCTCTGTGGAGCCGGGGGGCGCTACTGCACTGGGCCCCGGTCTGATGGGCCTGGGCCCCCCTTCCCTGGCGGGTCGCGGAGGGTGGGAGTGCCTACTGGGGTCAGCGGGGGAGCTGGCCCCAGGGAGGGGTTACCTGCCCCTCCCTTCCTTCCCTCCCCATCTCCAGCTGCCTCCCTCTTCCCGCTCCTCCACAACCACCCACACATGCAGGGCCTTGGAGTGGGGGTATGTCACCAGGGTGCAGAGGAGGCTACCCCCCCCCCTGTCCCCTTCTGGCTGCCTCTGCCTCAATTTTATCCCACAACTTAGACATTCACATTATTCACACTCTCATTACACATACATATAGGATCTTGGGGGTGGGCACAATCACGGAGTCCAAATCACCATCAGGGTGTATACCTCACCCCTGACGTCGTTGCCCACCTCTCAATTTTAAATACACTTAGTCATTGAGGGCTAGCAGGAGGGACCATGCGCTTACCTGCTGCTCCTTGGCAGGTAGCTCCATGCCCTCCTGGGTTTTAATTGCACCTTAGAACACATATGCATCAACACTACAATGAGCGGGTGGAGGGAGGTTTGGAGTCTTCTCCCACCCCCATTCTCTGCGGCCTGCTGGAGCGGGGGGGCTAGTAGGAGGAGTTGGCCGTCCGACTGCGGTCTGGGGTGTGGGGCCTCCCTGCTGCTGCGGAGTCGGGGTGGTCTGCCTCTCCCCACCGCAGGGAAAAGGGTAACACCACCTGGGTCTGGGTGCAATTCCCCCCTCCAGGGGCAAGGGTACCTAGACCCGGTTTGTAGAGTACGCTTGGGGAGTGTGATTGTGTGTACAGCGTCTCTTTATGTCTGTCTCCACGTTGGTTGAGTGTGGAGTGAGTGCATATGAGAGCATGAGGGTGGGAATGGATGTTTGTGTCTGTGTGTGCCTGTATGTCTGTGTCTATATGTCAGGTTGGGTATCAGACGCCACCTCTCTGGGGACACCTCAGGCCCTCCAAGGTTTGGAGGCCTATCTCCACCCACCACCACTTCCCCTGCCGGTGGCGGACTCCCTCAGGTGTCGGTGTGTTGGTGGTTCTTTGTGTCTGGGGGTGGGCGTCCGGGTACACACCGGCTCACTCCTTGGCGGCCGCTTGTCGGGGCCTGGGGCCTGGGGCTCGCTCGGGCCCCTTTGGAGGTGGGGTGCCCCCGGCCTCTCGGCCTAGGGCTCGGTCACTCAGGCGCAGCTGGGGGCCGGCGGAGCTCACGGGCGCGTCACTGCAACCCCCCCTGGCTTCTGCTCCGCGGCTGCTGAGTGAGCCCTCATCTGGGACTCTCCTCAGCTCTTACTGGAACAGTGGCGCGGCTGCCCCTCTGTTGGTCTTCCATGGTCTCTTGTGTTCTGGGGGCCTCTGGATGTCTGGAGTTTTGATCTCCTCCATACCCGCTTCACACCCTGGAGGATGGGGCTGTGGCCCCCCCACACTCCCTAGCAGATCATTACATGGAGAAACCTTTGGAATGCAAGCATGCTGATCCACACAGGTATGCACACATGGGTATTCACAGACGCGGACTAAAGCTTTCTTGGCTGCTGCCTCAAAGCACACTGTGCGCTGTCTATCTTGCGTGCTGCACAATATCGTTTATTACTTAGTAAATACTGATATCTATGACTAGCTAGTTTATTGTGATGGTGCTTTGTTTTCTCTATTATTATGTTGCTCTTTGTTGTTTGCTGTCTCCTCTGTTTGTTTGTTTGTTTGTTTGTTTGTTTTTTCTCCATACAGGTGACCCAGGAGTTTTTTTTTTTTTTTTGTCTCTCTTCCCCCCCCTTCTCACCGTCTCTTCTCCCCTTTGGTTTTCTTTCTTTCTCTCCCCCTCTCTCTCTCATTCATTCCCCCTGTCCTATTTATTAAAAAAAAAAAAAAAAAAAAAAAAAAAATGACAAAGGATGAACTGAAGCTCTGCCATCACGTAATGTCGCATACTGCTGTTTCTGATGTCATTTAAAAAAAAAAAAAAAAAAAAAAAAAAAGGTAAACATTAAGCCTCTGGAGATCAGCCTACTTTCTCTTTGCCTCACACACACTTGCCAGGCACATTTGTGTGCGTCTGGCAGTTTTTCAGAGGCGGGTACACTCCATGCATCCGCTGATTACTGCTGAGGGGAAAAGGAAGAGAGATTTTGTTTTGGCTGCAGGAAAAAATTCTGTCCAATTATTAAAAAAAAAAAAAATTGTCACAGTGCTTTTAAGCTTTGCAATGACGTATATTCAAATCAAAGTTTCCTTGGTTGTACTTTGCTCTTTTCTTTGAATGTTCTTTTAGGAGTACAGTTATTTGTTAACTGTGTCCTCCCTCTAAGGCACTGGCTGCTGTACGAAAGATAATTTACATGAGAGCAAAATGACTGCAAAGGATCCAAATCCACGTCTGTTTGGTGTTTGCATGTTGTTGTCTTAAAGCTCAGCAGATTTGTTCACAGATTACTTGGCTGAGTCTGAGACCTCAGGTCAGTCCAAATTCTTGTCGGAATGTCAGCACATAAAATCCAAGAGGCATGAGTCATAAAAATGCCAGGGCAAGGAATAACATTGACAGAAAGAGAAAGATTAAACAGATAACAGAGGGAAAAAGAGAAAATACGGGCGTCAAGACATTTTTTTTGAAACTGTAATGAAACAATCGAGGCATTTATATGGGTACTTTTCATGTTCAATACTTCAAATTTGACCTTTTCTATTTGGTTCCCTCACTACCTTTACAGCTCCATTGGAAAAATTAGGTACTTTTCAGATTGTCCTTTGTTTCCTTTAACTCTGGCAAGGTGTTTCAGACTGTTTTCAAACTTTCCACATCTGTCTCCGACATGCCCAGCCAAGACTCCTAAGGCTCCAGCCACATAATCCTTGTTTACTTATAACGACAGACCGTCCAGACAACCATTTGAGTATTTGAAACAATCTAATTCTGACATGCCTGTAAATATATATCACATGACGTTTATACTTGGCAGGTATGCTTGTGGAACAGTGGTGGTAAAAACTATATACATTGTTACTACAACATTGCTGGCCCTGTAGAGGAACACGTGTAGATCAACAAAGTTCACGTAACCATTAGGTTTTTATGGCAGCGCAATGCAGAACCATATAGCTACTAGGCAATGTGAATCAAATGGACTTGACTAACTGATTATCAGCAAGTGTGAGCATCTCTATAAAACAAGAGGTTTTGGCAGTTTGCTAGTCTGGAGCATTCAGGTATCGGGAGGAAATATATCAGCAAATATGTGAGAAAGAAGCAATTGTTTCTGCCAGTCAATTTGGGAAACCCATTTCCAAACAACTTGAAGGCCATCCTTCTACAATGAGAAAGATTATCGACAAGTGGAGTAGACCTCCCAGCAAATTCACCTTAGACTGTGTGATACTCACAGAAACTGCAAAAAACCCAGGAGCTACATATCAGACTCTACCAGTTAGCATGTTAAATATTAAGGTTCATGCGAATGAACTTGAAAACATGAAACATCTCATACCAGCTGTCAAGCACGGTGGTGGAGAGGTGATGATTCCAACTGCAGGACCGGAATGCCTCTGTATACAAATGTGAGGCATCTGAAGTGTGGTTGAAACTGGGTCATTTAACAGGTCAATGTTCCCAAAGAGCAGCAAATCTACAACAGAATGAAAAGAAAAGAATCATGCTGGTCCAATGGGCCAATCAAATCTCAGACCTGCACGGCGTCAACGCATTAGCGTGGTTAGCTCATTAACACATTAGCGCCGTCCAGACCCACACACGGTGCAATCCACGATAACTCACTAACGGAGATTTGCTGCGATAATGTGGTTATGGCGTTAAAGTCCTTTTAACGAGATTAACGCTGACAACACTATAAATAATATTAGAACCTACTAGACTAGACTAGATTATTTTTAATTATGTCCCATAATTTACTTTCCTTTTCACAACTGCACTTCTTGAATCAATGTAAAGAACATAAGGGTAAAGATACCATCACACTAAATTCAAAACGCGACAACTGTGAGACTAAGACCAATTTATTTATAATCACTTATGTAGGCTTTTACACAACACCTGATAAGCAAGCTTAATTACTGGCATCTTCCCTTTGTACAGACATGAGTGTGTATTTCAGATGTGGCTTTGCTGCTCTGCAACTCTGTGCTGTCCCGTCTGAGTGGGTCTTGTGTGTGTTATAAACTGCTGATCTTTGCTGTGGTCTGTGAGTGCGTCAGTATTATGAAATATCCACAATCCACCTCATTTAATCACACGCATCCTAAACACACTCTTAATCACACCATGCTTTCTAGATCAGCCTCCCACGTCTTCTGTTTCTAGTGGGAAAACATGGGAGTAAAATTGTGCCTGTCAGCAAACACTTGGAATCCTATCTTGCACAATGCAGACACACTGTAACATCACTATGGGTGATTCTTACCTCACCTTAGTAGTAAAGTGCTTATATTTTTAACCTATTACTGTAGTTATTCATGGTTAAAATGGGCTAAACTATGTGGTGAAAATGTGTACTTTAAACCTGATAGTGAAAATGACCACAGCAGCACCAATTCATCTCTAGTCGGAAAAATGAAAACTTTGACTTACTGATGGCATTAGGTGAAGGGCACTCATTCTTTACTGTTTTAGAAAATATCTTTAGTGATCATATGTGATTTCAGGGTGGCCAGAAATAACTGTCAACCCAAATTGTGATAAAAATTCTATTTATTTACATTTTATGGTTTGACCAGGGTTACGGTTAGAGTTACAAAAGATGACATGACACCTACAACCCCCAAAAGTCTCAAAAACACTGGAACACTGTGTAAATTATAAATAAAAGCAGACTGTAATCATTTGAAAATTTCATAAATGCATATTTGACCGTGTCCTTCTGAATGCCCTGTGGGGGTTGCTCCGGGAGTGTGGGGTGTTTGGCCCATTGCTACAGACCATTCGATCCTTGGTTCGCATAGCCGGCAATACGTCAGACTCGTTCCTGGTGGGTGATGGGCTCCACCAGGGCTACCCTTTGTCACCAATTCTGTTCATAATTTCTATGCATAGCCAAGTAGCGGAAGGCTTTCACTTGGATGGTCTCAGAATTTCGTCTCTGCTTTTCGCTGATTATGTGGTTCTGTTGGCTTCATCGTGTGATGGCCTCCTGCTCACATTGGAATGGTTGGCAGCCAAGTGTGAAGTGGTGGGAATGAGACTTGGCACCTCCAAATCCGAGGCCATGAAAAGGGTGGAGTGCCCACTCTGGGTCAGGGATGAGTTCCTGCCCCAAGTGGAAGTTTAAGTATCTCGGGGTCTTGTTCACAAATGACAGGAGAAGGGAGCGGGAGATCGACAGACAGATTGGTGCTGTGGCTACAGTGATGTAGACACAACACCGGTCTGTTGTGGTGAAGAGAGAGCTAAGTGTAAAAGCGAAGCTCTCAATTTACCGGTCGATCTACATCCCTACCCTAACCCTATGGTCATGAGCTGTGTGTAGTGACCGAAAGAAGGACATTGCAGATACAAGTGGCAGAAATTGACTTCCTCCGAAGGGTGGCTGGCCTCTCTCTTAGAGATAGGGTGAGAAGTTCATCCATCCGGGAGGGGCTCAGACTAGAGCCGCTGCTCCTCCACATCGAAAGGAGGCAATTTAGGTGGTTTGGGCATCTGACAAGGATGTGTCCTGGGCACCTGCTGGGTGAGGTGTTCCAGTCATGTCCCACCGGGAGGAGGCCCCGGGGAAGACCCAGGACATGCTGGAGAGATTATACCTCTTGGCTGGCGTGGGAACACCTTGGTGTTCCCCCAGATAAGCTAGAGAAGGTGGCTGGGAAGAGGGAGGTCTTGGCTTCTCTTCTTAGGCTGCTGCCCCCTTGACCCGAATGGATGGATGGCGTATTTTATACAGAGTATAACACAGAAAACAAATCAAATGTTTAAACTGAAAGTCCAAAGCCTAAAGCCAAAATGAATACATGACTGTGCTGGACTTGTGTTTGCCTAAAATGCACCATTTTTATGTAGATTCTTAGTCATCCAGGTCATGGTAGACGTAGGAGCTTAAAAAGGCAACTGGAGTTCATGAAAAGTTCAACTAAAGCAGGCGTTTGGAAGAGAGGAGTAGCGTCTAGAGCAAACATAAAGATGTCCAGTCACCTTCTTTTTAAGTTTCTTAGTCTACCATTTTAAGAAAAATATTCGTTCACTTGAAATGTGATGGCAGCAACATGTTTCCAGAAAGTTGGGACAGGACCATGTTTTATACTTTACTTTTGTCCATTTTAAATAAGACTGCAGTGTTTCTGGACTATGTTCACATATGGATTCTTCTTTGCATGGTGGAGCTTTAAACTGCATTTGTGGATGCCACACTGAACTGTGTTCACAGGCAGATTTCTGAAAGTGAACATGTGGTGATTTCTATTTTTAATGCAGTGCCACCTCAAGGTCCAAAGTTCAGTATTGATTTTGAGCCTTATCATTTGAGTACAGATTCTCCAGATTCTCATAAACTCTTGATGATGTCATGTACAATAGATAATTAAATATTCAAGGTCGACACAATTTTATGTTAAGGATCATTATTCTGAAATTTTACCACACTTTGTAGACATTGTGTTCAGCTTTCTGAGCTTCTGTCCATCTTTACTTGTAAGAAACTCTGCCTGTCTAGATGCTCTTCTTAGACCCAGTCGTGTTAATGACCTGTTGCCAACCTAACTATTACTACATCTTTTTCTTGAAATAGCTGTAGTTATGTCTGTAGTTATGTTAAAATCAAACAGGCGGTGGTAGCAAACACACAATGGCACTGCAACCATGTAACAAGCAATTGTGGTGTCTAGACACATTATATTTACAAAGTTTTCATTTCTACCATAATTCCCCAGTGAAGCTCTCAATCACTACCAAATCCTTCATCATTCTAGTTCATAAAACATTTTTTAAACCATTTCATTCAAAATAACACCTGCCGCTGTTTTTGCTAGCACTAATGCTGTTCAAATACTTATGGCTTATGGCCATACCACCCTGAGCACAGCTGATCTCATAAGCTACGCATGGGCAGGTCTGGTTAGTAGTTGGCTGGGAGACAGCCTGTGAATGCTAGATGCTGTAAGCTTGGGTGGCAGTGGTCAGCACCATTGCTTCGCAGCAAGAAGGTTCCTAGCTCAAACCCTTGCTGGGGCCTCTCTGTGTGGAGTGTTTCCATGTTCTCCCTGTGCCTGTTTAGGTTTCTTCATGATACTCCAGCTTCTGCTCAAAAACATGCATGTAAGGCTTATTGATGATTCTACAGTGGCCATGGATGTGATGCAGACAAAAATGGATGGTTGTATAGTAAAAATGCGACGTAGTCTAAAGTGCTTTGCGCAGTCAGTGAGACTAGAAATGTGCTATTTATACATTACATTAAACATGCTTTGTGAAACACAAGCAGCCTCATATGAGCAACATTGTGACTATCACAGTAACTATGACTAAACACGCTGATACTGATGTTGCTAAATTTAAATACTGAATCATTAAACTTGGTAATTACATTTGAAAAAGTTTGATGCAGCCCAGTCAGCAAGATTACAAATCAGCAGGTAATTAAAAGTAAAATGACGAATTCTTGTCAGTTGAAATTCAGCATTCAATTAAATCTCATTTATATGGCGCCAAATCACAACAGCAGTTGCCTCAAGGTGGTTTATATTGTAAGGTAGACTATAACAGGGGTAGGCGACTCCAGGCCTCAAGGGCCGGTGTCCTGCAGGTTTTGGATCTCACCCTGGCTCAACACACCTGAATCAAATGATTAGTTCATTACCAGGCCTCTGGATAACTTCAAGACGTGTTGAGGAGGTCATTTAACAATTTGAATCAGCTGTGTTGGACCAAGGACGCATCTAAAACCTGCAGGACATCAGCACTGGAGGCCTAGAGTTGCCTACCCCTGCTCTATAACATTGTTGCCACGTCGAACATTATGATGTTGCCCCTTACTAAGGTTTTTCTATCTAGGATAACACATTACATATAAGTGTAAATTTACGCTGAAAAAAAGATTGCTAATCTTTTATTTTAATTAAATTTTTAATTCATTCTAATTATTTGTGAGCACAACATAAAAAATGTCACCTTGTGATTATTTATTTGCTCCATGGAGCCAACAAAGGACTCCCAATCTGAAGAAAAGGACTTTTCTTTGTGACTGATATAAATAGCCACCCAATCCTGGACTGTAATCAACACTGACTACTGTACATAGCACCATAGACAGTATAAAAGATGGACAACCAAATCCTGGTTTAGCTCAGTGGGATGAGCCATATGAGCAGAGAGGAGTAGGCCTGAGTTTGAGTCTGGAGCCCTTTGCTGCATGCCTTCTCCCCTCTCTCTCTTCCTGCTTTACTGTCTCTATTGGATAAAAGCTAAAAAAAATTAAAAATGATGAATAACGAGTTGCAGTAGATCACTGCTGCTCCCTGAGAGTTTTTCCTTCCCACTGTTACCAAGTGTTTGCTCAGTGGGTCATGTGATTGTTGCAGTCTATTATAGTAGGGTCTTTACCTTACAGTATACATTGAATTGAGATGACTGTTGTTATGATTCGTCTCACCAGCAGTTATTTGATCTGTGATTACTTGAAGTTGCTGAATGTAATTGACTGCCAGTGATCGCTCTGGTCATTGGTGTTAGTTGCTGTTTAGACTCTCTTACGCTACACAGGAGTGCTGAACAGCTCCATTTTCAGAGGAAAAAAATCTGTCACCACAGTCTCATGTCTTGAAGACAACCTGCAGTGAATTCTTTGCTCGGAATAAATAAGATTTGAATATTGGTTCTAGTGGATATTCAAATATTTTGGACTGTTTTTCAATGCACTTTTCCAGCATATTCACAGTTTAATATGCCAAATAGTCAAACCACAGCAGGAACTAAGTATCAGGTCTGTCTGAGGCCAGCTGAATGACAAAAGCTGCTTCGTGTCCATATGTATAGAGGAATGTAAACAAAGCATAATGCTCCATGTGATTAGGAAGCATCCAGAGGCTGGTATGATTTAGATGAACAGATAAATGCTCAGAGTCTTTATACGGAGCATGGAAAATTGGGAGATGGGTGTCGAGAGATAAGGGAAGCAGCGCAGCACTCTGCAACAACATGTAAAGCTAACACAGACAGCCCAGTTTTGCTTTCCCACGGGATGTACAGTAGGTCCCACTGAAAGACACACACACACACACACACACACAAATATAGTCAAAAACACAGAGATCCCATCTGCCCCAGCGTTTTAATCAGCTTATCACTCCCAGGGCCATTCAGAACGACTATATCAAGCTCTGACATACATTAGCGGTACTACAGGGATCAAGCGATATACAATCCTCACTGCAATACTCCTCACGTCACACACGTACTCACACGCACAGTCACACAAGTCCAGCACAGTTGTGCATTCATTTGGCCTTAAGTATGCGTGCAATGAAAACATGGATCCCAAAAGGATTGAAAACATCATCTGTGTGTAAGCGCCACAAAAGTCATCAAACATGCTAACGCACTCACACAAATACAAACTCTGTGCGTGTGCTTGTGTATTCTGACATAGTGCCAAAGCCCAGCTGATCTCTCAGTAAATATGGACATATGGTCAGCCAGAGTGGGGAGAGAGGTAGTATGAGGATGACACAGAGATGGTTCTTCGTGTGTTTTCATTTGTCTGTGGGGAGACCACAGCAGGGGGAGACATCTTATCCTCTCGAGACATGTGTTGCTCTCCCAAAGCTGAAGTGCTTAGCCTTTTTGGACTCTTTACATCAGCCCATACCACCAAACCCTACCTCACCCAGAGGAACAGGTCAGAGGTGTCCGCTCTTGGTTACGTAACTACTCTATTATGGAATGAAAACAAGGGAATTGTTGTGCCAGACTGAGGGGCTTGTTATGTAAGGCCCAGAAGATGTGATGCAAGATGATCAGCTTGGAATACTTCCTGGCAGCTGAAGTCAACCTGTGACCTCTGTCTTTCTTTCTCTATATTTGTCAAAAACCCAGGGCTGCTGCCCTGTTGTCCTTTTTATTAAAGAAAATTAATCAGTGTAGTTAACTTTTCAGATCTTTTATCTATCTCTTCTCATAAAAAAGTGCAAACACAGTGACAACTAATTTTGAAAAATAAAGTAAAACAGACTTAGAGTGGCACTCACGTGTGACCTAAAAGTCAATTTAGCAGAAGAACAGATTAAAGTTACAGAAATGACTTAGTTCTTCTTTCACAATGCTATAATGGCACCACATAGAGAAATTAGCAGCACTAGCTTGACAAACCGACCAACTGCTAATATCCTTGTGAATGTAGAGGGCAGAAAAGCATGCTCAATCACATTACTCTCTGTTGATTCGATCAAAATTTGGCTAAAATTAGCACTGAATTTGGATGACAAATGCAATCCAGTAACATCCACCTCCCAGTAATCCTGTCCCTACTCTTCAGAAGATCCATCCATCCATCTTCTGGTTATCAGGGGCCAGGTCGCAGGGGCAGCAGCTTAAGCAGAGAAGCCCAGATCTCGCTCTCCCAGCCTCCTCCTCCAGCTTGTCCAGGGGATCATCAAGGCGTTCCCAGGCCAGCAGTGAGATATAATCTCTCCAGCATGTCCTGTGTCTGCTCCAGGGCCTCCTCTCGGTGGGACATGCTCGGTACACCTCGCCAAGGAGTTGCCCACGAGGCATCTTGTCAGATGCCCAAACCACCTCGACTGGCTCCTTTCGATGTGGAGGGGTCCTGGGTGAGGGACCAGACAAAGAGCGACTCAGAAGACCCCCTATGAGCAGAACACCAGGGGAGCAGTTCACCCTGGATAGGGTTACTGGGCCCTGCCTTGGAGCCAGGCCCGGGGAGGATGAGCCCATGTCCCCAAATACGGGACATGGGCTCATCCTCCTGCAGGCCCACCACCAGCATTGTGAGCCGGGCGGCGACCAGGAGTGGAGGCCCTGGCAGACCGAACCCCGGCTACCAACACTGGCAATTGGCACATGGAATGTCACCTCTTCAGAATATGATGTACGTACTGGACCTGTGGCATCTACAAACCAAGTTGTATTTTGCTAATATTATATCACTGAAAGTACTATTAGCTAATATTGTAAGTAAGTAGCAACAAAGTAGCTGGGCAAACCATAACCAAGCTAGCATAACTAGCTAAAATAACTAACATTATTGGGATGGAAGAAGCATTTGTAACAATGTGGCATTACTTCAGTGTTTATAGGCATTCTGTAACATTAGGCACATCATTAATTAAGGCTATCGGCTATCTTATTTTTTATTTCAGATGTCTGTTCAACTGAAATAATTACATTCTGATGGTGTCAACTAAGCCTGTCATACAGTATCAACAGCAATTGGTCAATGGGTTTGTTTTTCATTTTAAAGAGCTGGTTGTTGAAAACTAACAATGTGCTGACCAAATGTAGACTAAGTTAGCCTCGGGCTAGTTTTCTCTAATTTAGCATGAATGATCACCTGGATTCAAGATAAACCGATCAGAATTTGTTGTTCAAAGGTCAAAGTCGGTTTAAGTTAAGACTTGCCCCACTCTTATTTCAGAAAATAAGATCACAGAACATCTGATACAACCAAATACTTACAAAATGAAGACTCAAATAATAACAGAATTTCAAGCAGATGTCAAACAAGTGTTGACATTATATCCAATGATATGGTTCCCAAAGTTCTGCAAAAACACTTCTGGTCATTCAGCAAAAAATAAAGGTTTTTATGATTGCATTTCATATTTGGTTGGTGCTCACCTTTCTTCTACACTATAATGACACACATGACTAGTTGCTGGAAACGTTACCCGATTCCTCGGTAGTAACATTTCCATTGTAAGTTAACTTACTGCGATTTAAAGGAATACCCAGCTGTTTTGACCAAGTTACCGTATGCTCAGAAGTCCATTCAATTCTCGCACAAGTCTTTACCCCAATTTTCTTTCTTGTTATTTAGCTCCATTCACAGGCTTCTCTGTGGTGCTCTTCCATCTCTGAGCCCTTGACTTTTGCGATCCATTGGTCAGTTAGATTTTCTACTTCTCTCCTTCCAGCTCAGTGTTGCTTGCTGTTCATCAGAGCTGCTTGGGAAATGAAGCAGGCTGCTGTCGTGATGCCCAAACCCAGGTTCCAGGCAGCAATATTTATCATTTGCAACAAAGTTCCCCACTTCATCACACTTCAACTCTCTAGCCACCCACACACTAAAAACCAGTCAAGAGAATGTCAATCAAAGCTATGTTTTGGCAGACATAATGAATGAGACCATACCAGGGTTTGAAAGGACTGGTTTCAGGCATGAAACAAGAACCTCAGTCCAGCTGTTTGAAAATGCCATAACACAGACATAAGAAACCAGAACTACTCATCTGAAGTGGTGTTTGATCTGAAGAGTTGGTCTGGAGGGGTGATGAAATTATAGTTTACAGTGAACTGGATCCCAGACTGTTCAAAAACCCAGGATGGTTGAGTTGAAACTAAATGTTATTCCTTACAAAACATATTAAAGCAAGTTTATTCATCATTAGTACAAAATATTCTTACACTTGAGGGCTTTGACACTGCATCTTGCCTGAATTGTTGAGTATATTTAATATGTTCTGGAAACTCTCTCTGCAGCTTTAGGATCAAACACTTATGTGATAAAATAAATCTATCAATTACAAATACCCTAACAAGTCCACAACTGAGTTCTTAGTCTTTAAAGCGCACAACTCTCGAGAACATACATCTTGCACCACATGCATGTTTATTTCAAGTCAGTTGCAGTGGAATCAAACAATAACAGAATCACTGTGTTTCAGGCTACTCCAGCATGAGCCACTTCTCTGCACGTGTCCTTTGATCCATAAAGCACTAAGCTTTTCGGTCACCTTCCAAACCCCAAAAGCAGAGATTCTGGAGTTAGATGGAGTTTCAGCTTTTGATTGCAAAGCTGCTGCTAGAAATGGGCCCCTTTCACACTGCCTCCCCTTAAATAAAGCAGTTTAAAGACCTAAAAGGTCCAGATCTCTGAAAAAGGTGTCACAAATGGCACAGTGAAGGAAAGTCGGACTTTATCTACACTACAGTTTGTTCCGTCTCACTAAATATCCGTTTCAGTACTTTTGAGTAAAAACATAACAGTAGCTCCTAACCTGGTGTTACTGATTACAACTTGCTCAGCAATTTTGTGCTGATGTCAGATTGCCATGTGTCAATTATTCATGTTGAAATATAATTTAAAGCAGACCTGCTTCAAATGAACTGAGCTGGACTCGGCAGCAGCCTATCATAAACACCAAATAAATCAGAGGAGTGACTGTTTGGAGCCATACGCTGGAAGCACCACCATCTGCCTTAATATTTAGAGAGAAATAAAGAAAAACCACAGAGTAACGTAATTGAACATTTTGTTTTTTTTTATTAACTGCTCAGAATACACCATGGTAAAGCATTTTCCATCTCTCATCTCTTGAAGATTCTTTGGGCATTGAGTGATGGACTCAACAGCATACTGCATGTGTTCTCCGGCCCTCTCGTCTGAGGAAACGTGGCCGCCACTCACACTGCTGGATAACTTACGAAGGCAGTAGATGCAGAGGAGAACTCGAGAGAACTCACACAGGGTGAGGGAGGAGACAGACCTCTTGTTCCCAGACAAACAGGAAGTTGAATAAATACACAACAGTCTCACTTTCTGTGCTCCCCACAGAGAGACAGGTGCAACATTCACACTTTGCATTTGTCTCCTTCCTGGATTTAACTGTCATCCTACATATACTGTGATTCTAGTAAACACCATCAGATTGCACTTAAGAACAGAGATTGAATTCTGTACACAAAGTCATCCAATATTAAAAAATACATTAAATTACATTTTCCAAATAAATATTGGTCCATTTTGTTAGTATGCCATCTTCCTGAGACACTTTCAGAGCCGCAGACATATTCATACAGCAAAGGTAGCTTTTCTTTTGATCCATGAGTATTCTCTTTTCAGTCTTCCTTTCATCCATCTTTTCGTTTTTCCCTCCAATTTTTTCCCACCCTGGAGGCTAAATATCTTTGTCATGTTACACTTACTTCAACCGTCTACATGTGAGCTCATCCTTCATCATATGACTTGCTCTCATACGTGCAGGGACATACACAGCAAACTGATTTCTCGGGCTGCACCAGCACAGCGTGAGCCACGATGTGAGAAAGTGTTGCGGATGCGCACAATTAGAAGACGTTGCACTCCGATATACAGACAGCACTAACTGTAATTGACCTGAACGTGAGTCAGTGCAGCGAACTTCTGTGCAAGGAAGACGTGTGCTTGATGACATACCCTAAAATATAATGTATACAAATGATTCACTTGCATGCTGACACAAACGTGTATAATAACAGTCCAACAGCCTAAAAGGTTTTTGAAAACAAAAAAACAAAAAACAGGAATATGATCGTAGAAGCTTTTTGTGTGAAAAAGTTTCACAGTATCAACGTGGTTTTCTTCCTGGCTTGCTCAGTGGCAGTCTGCCTTTGTGCCAAAACACACACACACACACACACACACACACACACACACACACACACACACACAGAGTACCTTTACATAAGGAGACCCTATCGCAATCATCCTCTGCCTTCATCCTCACCATTCTCTGACTATTATTGCTTTCAATACCAATATTGTTATACAAGACCTACAAAGGGGGGGGGGGGGGGGGGGTGCATCTTCCGCTGCAAGTACTGACTTGCAGCCCAGTTCTAAACATCCGATGTGAAATTCCGAGAACAAAAAAGAAAGTCTTTACAGGAAACACATCAACTGCAGGATTATCCGTATCTGTAACGTAAGGCAGCAAAAGATGAACAAACAGGAGTCCGAGTCCCTGACGGTCTATACGTTAGAGACGGCGTTGTTAGAATCTCTCGCCTGTCGGATGCCATACAGCCACTTGATGACTCGAGCGTTCCTCTCGATGACAGAGATGCCATACGGGACCCGCTCGTTGGCCCTTGACGGACCGTCGTCTTCGTCGTCCTCGTCCTCCCTGACCCGGTCGTCCCCACACTCCGAGCTGGGCGTGCTAACGCTTCGGAGCTTGGAGACTGACACAATGTCTGAGTTGGCCCTCGTGAAGCGCTCCACCCCGCCCATTCCCTCCACCTCCTCGGGGTCTAACCCGCAGTAGTTAAAGAAACGCTCCAGGTCGGCTGTGGCACGGGAGTAGCGGTCGCTCAGGTCCGACTTGGAGCGGTGCAGTGATGGGTGCTTGCGGGCAGACCCTTTGGAGCTGGCGTTTGAGATGCGGGTGAAAGCGGGTGAGGCTGGAGGGATCATGCCTGCTCGGACTAGCATTGGACTGGGTGGCAGGTAGGCTGATGGAGCGGGGATGGCTTGGGATGACTGAGGGAGGGGTTGCGGTTGATTCTGGGAGGGGGGAGGGGGTGACGGGGGTGGGACTTGGGGGTGTGCGACTTGGCCCTGGGGTGTCTGTCTGGGCCTGAGCTGTGGCTGCAGCTGAGCTCTCTGGGGCTTCCGTATCTCAGCATGAGGCCGAACGTCCACCCTGCGTACTGTCACCGAGTTAGGGGAGCTGTAGGGAACTGGAACGCCAAAGCGGGGTGTGCGAGCTGGCACAGGGGGTGGACGTCGAGTCACTTCTGCTGCCGCCGTCCGAAGATGATTGTTGAGTGGAGAGGAGGTGCAGGAGGAGGTGGACGATGAGTTGGCGAGGGCGTGATTCAAAGGTTTGAGGTTGTTGGAGAGTCGGCTGCTCCTCTCCTGCTCTCCTGAAAGACTGCTACTGATGCTCTTAGCTCCCGATGACGGAGATGACGAGGAAGGGGAGGTGGAGGAAGAGGACTGGGAACAATGTGATGGTCCATCACATACGTCATTGATTAGGTTATTTAGAATATCCAAGTTTAGAGCAGGTCGTCTCCTGTCTCCTGCTCCCTGCCTGCCTGCAGTGTTCTCCCCCTCAGCCGGCGATCGGTTAACTTTCCGGGCTGGAGGGGTGTTGATCATCATCCCCGAAGGGACGAGGGGCTTGCGGATGATTGGAGGCTGGATGGGGGCCTGGCGGGTGAGTGCCACCTGCTGGCTTTTAACATACTTGGCCTTGTCGGCCTCCAGGCGCTCCACGGCGCTCAGTTTGCGGGCCCCGGGCTCAGCCTGTCGGCGGAAATACTCCGGACCCTTATTGAGTATCCTGAAAGGCATGGCAGAGGTAAAGGGGACCCCGGCCAGACGGCCATCTGAGGGCCGCAGGGTCTCCACTGGCATTCTGCACGAGCTGGACAGAGAAAATAGAGATTTTCCATGAGTTACAAGTAATTGGAACATAAAATAATTCACTTGTATGTGAAAACAGTTTTACAGCTTCATGGTCAGACACTAGCTGACAGGAGGAGAGGCAGGCAAACACCTGGCTTTAATGGTCAGTGAACATCCTTTTAGAGCTCCCACACATCCTCTCTAAGCTTAAGGGAAACAAAAAAAGGGCTCTTTTGTACTCTTTTTCTCCCCACTCCTCCCCCTCTCACACCCGTGCTCTCAGAACCCCATTTAACTTCCTTACCGGTCGCTGTGCTGCTCCTCTGCCTTTCGTCTGTCCTCCACGACACCTCTCTTGCACTTTTATTTGTCCCTTTTCCCAGTCCGGGCTCAGTGAAAGGCTACTTGCGAGACAGGGTCAGTTGGGGTCAGATCCTCCACACCAGCCTTGTGCAGACCACCTCTATTAACTCAGCTGTGATCCAGAACAGTGAGAGACTGGGTCAGGGTCAGTCTTTTTCTTTTTTTTTTGTTTCTTTAAATCCAAAAGGCAAGTCTTGTAGATCAGTCGCCAGTTACTCAGACAACACCACAGTCTCTCTGATCCTCTTTACAATCCTCTGTTTAGCCCCAGCCCGCCTGTCCAGTTGTGATCAGATCCAAAAAGCCGGCCGGCAACTCAGCAGGAGCGCCCTGTAGTCCTGGAGAGGGTTAGAAAGAAACAAGTCCAAGTCAGATAAACCTCCACTTTCTTTCCACCGCTTAATACCATAACGCATCCACACATACTCTCTCTTTTTCCACACATGCACGCACACTTCTCTGGCTGACAGACGGGGACTCTCTTTAACACTGAAGTGGAGCAGACGGGACAGGCTTTAATACAGAGTCTGGCTCCTCCCAGCCAGCCAATCGCATGTCGCCGGGAGACTCGGAGGGGTACAAGGGGCGGGCTGGGAGGCGAGAGGTGTGCTCGCATTGGCTAGGCTCAAAGGAGATCCTGACCAATTGGGCCCCTCCCCCTGCCTTTCAAGCACAACAAAACTGAGGCAGGGCTTTCATTCAAATGAAAATTCTTTGAAAGGGAGAAAGGGGGGAGAGAAAGGGGACGGCGGGGGAAAAGAGGGGCACCGCAGATGCAATTTTTACATTGACTTGCATCAAGCTCAGTGGGGTGCTATGAAAACATGTGAAAAAAAAAAAAAAAAAAAAAAAAACCACTGAAAGCCTGCACAACTGTTCCTGCTGCTGAGCTCTTTGTGTGGCTGTTTGTGTGTTTGCATTTTAGCCTAATGAAGACAAAGTAGATGAAGATCACCGAAACCAAACCTGATTCAGCTTTTAAAAAAAAGAAAGAAAGAAAAGAAAAATAGTGTAAGAACAAAGTTTAAACAAAGAACTGGGACAAAGTTTTTCCTCTGCCGGAGCACAATTAACTTGTGGATTATTTCTCTCAGCTTCAGGGCTTTAAAACACTGCTAACACACATGCTGTTCATTTATTTCCCCCTTCAATTCCACAGAAAAAAAAACAAAAAAAAAACAACCCCACTCTCCCCCTCCTCCACACCTCTTCCCTGCTGCATGTTATCATTTACAGCCTTACACTCCAGGGTTACATCACATCCAGATAGACGGCACGGTGCGTCCCCTCCCCCACCTCCACCTCTTCTCCAGCACGTCTATCCACACATTTTTAATTAATCTTTTTATAGCCGTCTTCCTTCCCTGTCTCCCTCAACATGTGACCCTGTTTTTCCCCCAACATCTCGCCCCGTCTGACTCCCTCTTCACGCTCACATCCACAAACAGCAGACCAGCAGCAGACGAGAGAGAAAAACTGACAGCTTACACTTAAAAAGAAAAACGCACACACACGCTTAGCTTTCATCTTGTAACAGACCAAAGAAGAGTTTAAAATAGCCTACCTCAAACTACTCAAACTAAACACTTTTGCAGCACAAAAATAAAAACAGAAAGAAAAAAAAAAGATTCCCAAGCATGAGTGAGACGACCTGAAGCTTCTGCACAAAGCCTTTGGGAATATATGCATTCAGGGGATGGAACAAAAAATAATAATAAAATAAAGAGTCTTTCATGAAAAACACAATACAGAGAAAGCTTGAAGTGAGCTTGAAGTAGGAAAAGAAAGGAGAGGTGGATTAGCGGACAAAGTCACGAGATAGATGACGTCAGCACAGACTTGTCTTGGTGTCCTAAAAAAGCTCAAACCACTGCAGGGAAGCAGCTCTACTGTATTTTTTCCACATGTTCATCCTTATCATAGCGCTCAATGCAACTTAACACGGTTAAGCTTTAACGCACAACACGTCCAGTTATGTGACACCATGGTGGCGCTCCACCCGCTAATGTAAATGCCTGCAGCGCACAACAGTAAATACACTGAAGACCACAACCCACCTGGAGCCACTCACACACTCCCCGTCACTGTGCTGATTAGCACTTTCATCTGACTGTGTAAGTTGAGGAATTCGCCATAAAACATATGTAAAACATCACTGATCTGCTGCTGCATGTGGATCTCTTTCTTTCACATTGTTGTTTTCCTACATTCATCATCCTCACGACAAACTAACTAGTAGTTTAACAGCTAAAAGGTTAAAAGGTTTCAGGTAATTATAGAATTTCTTGTCCCTGAATCTACTCAAAGAAACTCATCTTAGAGAAAATGCTTTAACAGAAACGGTGAAGACAAACGTTGGGTCACAGAAACCTCAGCCACCTCGGTTTTAGTATGCTGTGGCCTTGTCATTACACTTACACAGCCCTCTGCCAAGAGGAGGAAAAAACACACCTCCTTTGCTCCAGATTTAGAGTCTTTTCATGTCTTTAAAAACACTAATTTCTGTAAGAACTGCCAACCTTTGCTGGAGTATTTGTTCTATTTCACTGTGTCCCAAAATGTCCAGCCAAACAGCTTGTGATCCAAAGTCTACACATTTTGTCTTTTTAAAGCGTGGTTATTGATTTCTATCACTCCTAATGACTAACATACACTTATACACAATTACTGGTGTGAACAAATCCCACAGACACAAAGGGGGCAGGAGATCCCTGTCACACCAGCATAAACCCACCTCTGCTGATAACTCTAATCCCCTGATCCACCCTTTATTCAGTCTTTTTGTTATCATTCTGCGCTCAACAGTTTGTGCATTGATATTGTTAGTGAAGGAGAACGAGTTCCAACAACTGACAACAATTATCGTCAAGCTGCTAAATGAATTCCCTCTTCATGGAGATTAGATTTGCTTTAACTATGTAAATGTTAACCCAGTTACCCTCCTTCCTTTGAGCCTGCCAATGAGAAGAGTCGTCCACATGCAAATACTGTGAGCCTGGATAGTCACTACTTTAAAAACAGCAGCTATTGTCATTCATCTTCTCCAGTGAAAGGGGTCAGATGGCTAAAAGCCGCTCTGCTAATGGGACTAATGTGTGTGCAAACGGCACCATTAAGCCTCTCGTCCCCACCGGTCCACGAGTTGAGCGTTGCAGCAGCGCTCAGTCTCGTTTCTCTTAACTTTTCTGCCTCTTGGTTTCCGTTCATGTTCTGTAACTGTAGTTGATGATGTCTCCAAAAAGGCAAAGGGCCGAGGAATGATATTCCTATTCCTCAATGGAAACTTGCGCATTGTGATTATCATCACAAAACTATGCAAACCGCTGAGTTGTTATGAATCGGACTGTTTTTACGTTCAGTTTTCTAACCACCATATAAGTGGCCAACAACATGGTTTATGATGTCTGCATGAGAGAGAGAGAGACTGCGTTTCATGGCGTGTGAGTGACTGTGGGGGGTGAATAACAGAATGTTTGAAATCAAAGAGAGAAGCCCAAAATGTCTGCGCGCACAAATGTTGTAAAGCAGCTGAAAGGAAACAGTGACTGGCATTTTACCACAGCTGACTTGACCGTGCCGCCGGCTTAAGTGTAATTACAGAGAGAGCCCATGAATGGGAGCAATTTGCTTCGCCAATATTTTCTAGCAAGTTACTGAATAAGTAGCAGCTCGTGAGGAAACGGGTTGCAGTAGGAGGGTGGGGGAGGAGGAAAAGGTGAGAATAGACAAGATTAGAAAATATATAATAGCAGAGAAAACAAGAGAAAGCCCAACTAAGAGAGATGGTGTCAACCTCCCATCCAGGGTGAGCCTCACAATAAGAATGAATCATACTGAGTCTTAAACAGTTCCTGATGCTGACTCAAAGCCAGAGTGCAGCTCCATGCGATACCATTCAAATCCTTCAGTTTTTGAGCCTGTCAGCTTTACCCCAGCATGGAAGGAAAGAGGTGGTGAGTTCATCAACAGTGACTACTCAGCTGCTTCACCCACTGGAGGGATGAGCAGGAAGCCGGGATTTATTTCACAACAGAACGTGAGTGGGAAAGAGAAAACCAAACAAACGTCCTCGGCTGTGGGCAATTCCCGCAGGTTGACCCTGTTTCGCGGTGAACTTAGCTCATCTATTTCTGGACACTTGGAGTTTCCCGATTTGCTCCTGAAGCCTGTGAACACCCGACTGTCAACTGCAAGGAAGCCCACATGGAAATGCTGCACTACAATCCAAAGTGTTCAGGAAGGGGGAAAAAAGAAAAAAGCAAAACAAACAATGCTCCATGCTCATAGAAACAAATAATGAAGTCAGTGAGTGGGTAAGTGATCTAGTGAGCCAAAAGTCACATGCTTCAGACTGCTCAGGCAGTTTTTTTCCTGCTCCTAGCTCTGTAGATGACTGAGCGCACTTATCCCTGATTTAGTTATAACTAAATCATTCACCTGCTGTGCAAACCTGTTTGCAAGTTAAGCCAAAGGAAGGTCTACAGAGTTATAGTTTATCTATTTGGACCAGACCTGAATTTATCTGTACCAAAACCCAGTTCAACAAAAGGTCAAGAAACGGGACAGTAAGCAAGATGGATCGTATTAACAAATCTCTCATCTCAGTGCAGGGTTCAGCTGGTGTCCTCCCTGTGGCTTCCAGATGAACGATAACCTGATGAGAATCAGACCAAGCTTGGACAGAAACTAATGCAACACAAGCCCCTGCCCATTATCCCACTGGGACACTCAGCCGACGTTTTTAAAAATCAATAGAGAGCTTAAAAGAAGGGTTCAAAAAGTTATCAACCACTCCCCTTAGGGCTGATTTAGGGAGCTCCAAAGAATGATAATGAAGACAGACAGTTGGTCGTGACAGCGTCAGACCTTGCTGTTATTCTGTTGAGCGGCTATCAGCTTCAGCCACGTTGCTTGTTTCCAACTGAAGAACTGCTCCTGGCTGGATGGACTGACATGCATGACTGAAGTGTCTGGACAAGGTTATGCAACTGTTTTTATACGGACAGAAGTCGAGTCGACTGCAAAAACAACCACTGAACCATAAACCGACAGTTATTATAGCACCCAGCTCGTCTTTTTTCCCCTGGATCTCCCCGCTTCTGTCAATCCATCCGTCCGTCTCCCCTTAAACCCCCTCCTCCACCTCTGCCCATATCTGTCTGTGTCTGTGGCCCCAGGAAACGCACACATCCATGTACAATTACACCAGAGGGGGGAAAATGGAGGTCAAACCAATGAACTCTTGTGTCTGTGTGCCTGTGTGTTCACGTCAGGAAGAGAGTTTTGACTGAGTAGGTAATCACAGGAGAGCAGGTGGCTGAGTCCTCCCTTGGGAAAACTAAGCCAAGCTGTGAAGACAAATACAGAACATCTGTGATGTGTCCACATTTGTAAAATAAAGGGAAAAAATAGATATAGGGATCATTTGAGTGCAGTAAGTAGTAAGAACAGTGTGTAAAGTGTATGCAAAGAAGATGATAAGAACATCTAACGGGTATATAAATGAAACATCTGCCTTTTACTCCAACTTCCTTTTAAGCTGACATCAAGTTAAGATGTGCCAGACATAGAAGACTACATAAACAGTGCATACAGACACAACATTAACATAAACAGATTCTTATAGTGAGTCAGGTTAGCAACACAACCAAGTTAGTTAAGGCATTATAACAATTTAGCTAATTCAACTCTTAACCCGAATTTGCACTGTAATATGGTGAACATGTCTCAACTCTGTATATTTTATATATTTTATTTATTGTTTACTCTATTTAATTTGTAAAATATGTGTACACACACACACACACACACACACACACACACACACACACACACACAGAAAAATATTTAGTATACACATCCAGAAATGCATATACTATTATATATTGTACATATATTTATTAGTTTCAGATGTAGCCATTCTTGTATTTTGCTTGTTTACATTATTGTATTTTGCACAACTCTGTTGCTTGTGAAGCTCGCACACAAGAATTTCACTCACATGTGCTGTACCAATGTACCTGCACATGTGATGTGACAATAAAAGTGATTTGATTTGATCAGAACAGAGGTGGCGGACGTTAGCAGGCAGCAGTGCAAACAAGACTGTTGAGTTTATGGATTTATTGATTTAGCTAGTTCTGACCACAATTAGTTCATTAGAGTGTAATTAAAATTGCTGCCCGAGTTCTAGTGTATTTTTGCTAAAGGTCTGATACCCATGAAGTTTAGGTTTTAAAACTAAGAACTATTCCTGAGCTCGAGTGCAAAAGGTACGTAGGTATATAAATTAGACTGCATGATATTTGCATATCATTAGCCATTTTTCACCCTTTCAACCACTGATAGAAAATGCATATTTTGTTAACAACTGTGATCCTAAACTACATATTGTCAAGAGGCACTTCACACTTATTGGTGTGACTCTCTTGAGTGGGGGGTAAACTATACCTATGACCCCCCCTCAGGAGGGTCCCATGAGGCTCACACCCTTCAGTGGTATGTAAATTACTTGTGTGCTGTGCTTCTATTTTCACTTTAGAGCTCATTAGAGTTACACGGCTCAATTGTAATCTCAGAGCGCCACCCTCCAATCGTCACGAAATGTTAAATATCTGTGAGATTTATATAGTTTAAGCACACTGTAACCGCTTGAGGTAGAGCATCAGAATTTATAATGACCCTTGATTTCCTTTACACGTGCAATGAGTCTCACCACAGCCACTTCAGACTTCTGTACAAAATGTATGTAGGGTGTACAACAGGGGTCCCCAGTCCACGAGGGCCGGTGTCCCAGTAGGTTTTAGATCTCACCCTGGGTCAACACACCCATGATTAGTTCATTACCAGGCCTCCAGGCCTCTGGAGAACTTCAAGACATGTGAGGAGGTCATTTATCCATTTGAATCAGCTGTGATGGATCAAGGACACATCTAAAACCTGCAGGGACACTGGCCCTCGTGGACCGGGATTGGGGACCCCTGGTCTACAACATAGCCTATACAAGTGCCCACTGCCAACCTTTATATGCCTGTGAAGGCTTAAATTTATGATGCAGAAAAAAGATTCAGCACTGTCATTTTTATTATAATTTTCCCCCCAGAAATATAACAAACTGTAAGAACTTGGACAATTCTTTTCCCTCCTATTCTGGGTACTAACATGCAGGACTACCACTCATTGACTTTACAATGCCTGAAGACATTCTGCCATTGCTGCATCTCCAGAGGATAAAATAACTCTGATCCAGCAAAGATTTTTTGCTGATTACAGAATCCACTATGATATACCCACCCCCCATCTGATCGGAGTTTGCATCAGTGGCTGGGGGCAACTACTCCCACCTCAGTCAGCTGGAGCTAATCTATTAGACAACGCACACTCACACCTTGGGGTATTAAAGCATTAAAGTAAATATACCTACTATTGCAATTACATGGTAGTTATGTCCTTTTAGTATGCAGCTGTGTTAAGCACAGTCATCTGCTGCCATAAAGACACACACACACACACACACACACACACACACACACACACACACACACACACACACACACACACACCTCTGCTGTAATGGGAGAGCCTGAAAGCAACCGAAAATAAATAAATAAAATAAAACAAGAAGAAAAGGGAGGAGAAAATATCCCCCCTTCAACACGGTGATGAACACATTCCAGACACAATCACCCATCGCTGTCCTTAGTCAGATAAAGAACACACACACACACACACACACACACACACAGGAGGGAGAGCGGTCACTGGAGTCGCCTCAGTGGCTAGGCCTCAGAGTTGGCTTGGATACAAGGAGTGTTTTACTCATACATGTACAGACACACTCACACAGGACACATTCTTCTGCCTTTAACCCTTTGTGTAATCCTTGATTAGCTCTCACACTGGTGCTGAAAGCCTAAAAATCATTCATGAAAAAAAAGAGTGGGGAAAAGTCAACTTGTTTAAAGAGAGATATTATGTGGGAGATAAAATGAAGCACCTCTGGAGTGACAACAGTCAGCACAACACGTTGCTCTACAACAAGAATTTAAATTCAGTTTTAGGGAGGGTATATTGTTGGCTCTGCCAGTACATGTGAAGCTTCGCAGCCCCTTACAGCTGAGAGAATGAAATTAGTCCTGGAGCAGAGCTGCCAAAAGTTATAATCAAGACCAGTATTTTTAGGTTTGGCACCCAACTCAAGGACAAGGAAGTACCGGCAGCGACAGAGAAACAGACAATAGCACCCGCTGTGATAATGCAGGATTTCATCCAGAACTGAATGTCATTTTAATAAAACAGGGAAAAGAAAACCAAATCGTTCCATAAACTGACAACTTTGAAGCGTGACCTGTCCTGTGGATACCTGCCAGAGGAACAAGCCCTCCCCTCCGTTTAGATAAACAACCCGCACGTGTACACCCTGCTGACTGTGCTCAAACAGGAGAAAAAGCAAAGTTTACTTACGTTCTTTAAGCTGTTAGCCGGCTCTAGGAAACCCAAAAAGAAATACTGAACGTGTCAGGCTGAAGGAAGCAGGCAGCAGCTCCGAGCGTGCAAAGCTGTTCTCAGCTGCTGCGAGTTGCCAGTGAGCCAGTACTTGTGTATGAGCCAAATGAACACTAACCTGGAGGGAGTCTCTGCTCTTCAAGCTATAAGACTCTCCCCCGTCTCCTCCCACATCCAAGGGAAGACTCCACCTCAGGAAAAGACCGGAGGAGGAAAAAAACCCAACACTATGTGAACAGGAAGCCTGAGTTTTTCCAAGCAGTGACACAAACCTTCCTGACACTTTAACTCTTTGAAATTGTCCCGTCAGTTACCCAGAACCGTGGCACCGTTAATACCAGAAAAGGTAACGGGGCTTTGTGTATCGCATCCGGATGCTGAGGTATCGCCAGTCACTATAAGGGAAAAATCCGAGAAGAATAAAGCAGTTTCTTTAACAGCTTTAGCAGAATTATCAGTCTCAGGGGGGAAAAAAATGGTAAAGAAACATTGTAGGTCATTGAAACACTTCGGTAATCAGCATCTAGTGGAAGCAGTATGTAAACTGTATGTGTTGCACTCCAAGCAGATTACTTTGCAAACACTGAATTACTAGTTTTTACCTCTTGACCCTCTCGTCCCCATGAAGACTTTTCAGAGCAAATAAATAAATCTAAACTTAACTCTGTGGATTCTATTTTATCATCTCATCTTAACACTGTAGAGATAAACGGCCAGTCCCTCCGGAGCAGAGATGCACTCATCTAACATGTGGACTGTACAGAATTCTGATCTTGACTTAAAAAGCTGCAGCAGATATGAGTGACAACAGCTGATGGGACAGCAGCAGCTAGCAGGAGAGCTAATGTACTCCCAAAAATGCCTGCGACACAGTCTCCCTTTACTTAAATGTAAAGTTGGTCAACTGTGGTCACACCAAGTTGGTTTGACTGGAAAGTTCCAGCAAGAAGACGCCTTGGCCTCCATCTCTTATCTACTTTCACTTGTTATCTTTATTCAGAGAGACATTATATAAAGGTAGAAACTAGCAGGGCATTTGTTTGTGTAACACTTAAGTGTTGTCATCAACTCAATTATTGTTATTTCACTTCCTGCCGTTTTTTGCAGCTCTACAGACGGGTGGAGGGCGGGTGGGGGCGAGGGTCCGGAAAAGGAGAAACTAAACTGTAAATAACAGTTTCATGCAGCAGAGTAATGACTCTCACGCAGAGCTTAAATTAGATTTGTGCCTTAGATAAATATTGCCCATCTCAGGCCTAATTTGATTTGACATTTTCCTAAATGTTAAATACAGATTTAGTACATTTATATTACTGGATTTATTTGCAAAGTTGAAGCAAAGTTCACCCTGATGTTGACTTACTAATAAAAAAAAATAAAAAAATGATTAGGTGCTAGGTCAGTGTTCAGTATCGGTACCCAAAGCCAACATGTGCATCTAATCCCAAATGGAAACGTGGCATCCCTAATCATAAGGGCTTTGTTTGGTGTCAACCTCCAAACCATTTTAATGGTAGAGTTGAGAGGACTACAATTTTCCAGGTGGGTTCCATTTAATTTACCATCTGTGACAACGTCCAAATAAAAACACTCGTGGCTTTCTTCAAGTGAAATATTACCCTTTTCCTCTCCAACAGATCCAGAGATAACGATGTATGCTAGTAAGTGAGAAAGTCAGGAAGGGGAGTGGCTTAACAGACAGTGGGCGAATTCAAGAAAGCAAATATTATTATCAAAGAGGTGTGGCTGAGGATATCCTGTCACTGAAGGCAGTAAAACAGCAGTTCAGGAGAAGCCTTACTACTGGAATACCTCGACAGGATTCCTGGAATACTATATATAAAGCTCTGTGTACTATATTTAAAGAACACAAAAAAGCAAAACTTACTTGTCTTCTACATTCAATATTTTTTTTTTGTTAACATCTTCCACACTGTGGCTGAGCTGCTCTTGCTCATTACAGTCTGAACACACAGCGGCGCTTGTTTAAAGGAGCAGTCAGGGCAGGCTGCACCAGACCAACAAACACATACACAGATTCAGGTGCTCACAGTCACAGGTCTGAGTCCGACACACATGAACACAGCGGTCAGTCATTCTTCTGAGGCAGCAGCAGTAGGAGGGGACTTTCACTCCATGCTGCAGAGGAAACGCTGTCGACGGCTCTGCATTAACACAACGGGAGTAGGTTAGATAGGACAATAAATAGTTCAGCTGGGTTGACACATTCCAACACCTTCTCTACCTCCACTTAGGCTCTCCTCCCTCCCTTCCTTCCTCTCCTCCCTTCCACTTCATCACAAAAACTTCTCTATTCCCCCTGCGCATAATCTGCTAACTTTTATCCTGTGTCAAAAATTTTCCCCTTTTAGCCTCTCCCTTTCTGTTCCACATTCTCTCGTCACGCATGTAGAGCTACATGATCTCTGACCAGTATGACATATTAGCCTCTTTTCCCCACTACTACCTTCTCGGCTTGACCAGACCATTAGGGTTTTCAATTAGGTGGTAGGACAGGTACCAGGTACTTTTTAGTACCTACTTGACGTAAGCAGGTCGAGATGAAGGGGGGAGTGACATCAATGGATGAGTCATGACAGCAACTCCTTCACAAGAATCAAACCCGCCATTTTTGAAACCCACAACAAGTGAAATGGCTAAACACAAACTGACACCATGGTCCAATAATGAGGTGTTTACTATTGGTTTAGCAGCAGGTATATATAACGACACCCCACGCGCATTATGTTGGTTCTCAAATGTAATGGAAAAATGACCGAAACCCAGTAGAGTAGAGTAGAGTAGAGTAGAGGCAGTGCTAGTGAACAAGAAGCAATTGTGAACACCCTCCAGGCAGAAAAAAAAAAGAAACCAGAGATGTGACAAAAACTGCAATTTCTTTCATGGTCACTTGAGTTTGGCTTTAAAAGGTGAGTCAATCTCAGAGGGATCCCATTTTAAAATACCCAGCTTAAGAGAATTATTACTTTATATATAAGCAGTTATCCAGTTCTCTGTAATGCACCTGTATAGTTTATTTGACTAACTGATGCTAGCAAGATTGCTAACCCAGCTTGCTAGCATTAGCTAATAACTTCTGTGCATTTATTTGGGAAGTTAAGCTAAATCATTACATTTATTTTTATGATTGCCACACCATAAAACTGCAGATCAGCTGAGCAAAAACAACAACAAAAGTTTACTATTTTAGGGTAGAGTCAGCAATTGGCTACTTCAGACTGACATCATTAGCCATCTCAAGCCCAAAAAAAACCCCCCAAACAAACAAATATAATGATCAATGATGAGATGAGAGATGATGATGAGATAGCCTTTATTTGTCAGTTGCAGGTCTTTTGCCCACAACCGAGCATCACATTGGGGAGACAGGTCAAATATCCCAGCATTTACAGAAAAGATCATTTAGAAGGTTTAGTGGAGTTACAAGCCAGCCATAAAATCTAGAGCTGACATATTTCAGAACGATACCTCTGTAACTCTGAACTTAAACAACGATGTAAAACTAAATACCAGATTTTATTATGAAATTATATTAGGATCCTATAAGGACAGGACTATATCGTGTAAAAAGGATGCTGAAGCACCAAGACAGGATCATACTTCTTTGCAAATGTGGAATTTTCTCATATATTTAAATTCATGACTGAGACAGAGACATGGTGCTCTAAGTATCTAAAGCAGTCAGAGAGCGTTCCCTGAACGTCTTCCATTAACACACATGACTGTGCTCTGAGACTCAGAGGAGGCAGGTGGATTAAATGTATTAGTGTGAATGTGTGGTGCCTTCTCATTTGGCAAATACTCTGATCTATGATACACAGATGCAGACACAGGCTCTCATACAATGTTGAGTCAATATTGACAACCCACTGGAAGTCCCCCCCCCACACACACACACACTTTTTGATTCCGAGACCACCGAAAGAGTGTGAGGGGGGATAAAGTTACAGCTCCACCCACTTTCTCTCATACCACAACTATAATCTCTGTCACTTGATGCACACACCCAGATACACTTCACAAATGCAGGGACTTGCTGGGCTAACATGTCACATTACTCTTCCCGTTACATGCTGGCATGTCCAAGCAGGCCCAGTGTCTGTCATCCTGCAGGAATCAAACTGAGGTAACAGAGTAGGAGTGTTCACATAACTCACAGAAAACTTCTCAAAAGCACTGCTGTAAGAGCTTGGATGAAAAGCACAAGAAGTTACGTTCCTGTGGTCCAAGTTTCTCTATAGATACTCCTGCTAGTTCGCACAGTGAAGGGCATTTGCATTCAGAGACCACAGAATTTCAGTGACACTGGACAACTTTAAACTTCATGTTTCCAGCAGTTATTTAAGTGGGCAGGTCCCAAGTTAAACTGAAGCAATTACCAAAGAGCGAAGGTTACCATTGATTGACATATGACAGGGCGGTAAATGGACATCCCCATACACAACAAAGTGCTGCACAAAGAGCAAACTGCTTTCTGTGTGGATGCACCTAAAGTGTTGACCAACACAGAGCAACATGATACTCAAGGACTCTTCACCACACAGTTCTTACTGAGGCAGTTACTCATTGAACATTTCAGGTTTTATTAGATTTTTGCAGGCACTGCTGTAAATGAAATTGTACGTCCCCACTAACCCAGGAAGAGGATTTTATTCATACTGCCCACTTCTACTCTACTCTATTAAAAAGGTACTCCAGAGATTCAGTAATGCCGTTTAAGTAGGAGAATTCACAGGAGGCAGATTTTAAAGCAGTCCTGTTCTGTTCACGTGCACATCCACATTTTAAATTCCAGGACTTGACCGTGACTGTGACACATGAATTGTGTTAAAAGGTACTCAAGTGAACTTTCTTCTGATAGCCTCCCTCACCCCCAGCATATACAAAACACACAGTAAGGAAACATATGATTGGTCACTGGTTGAAATAGGTATACACTGGATTCTACACTTCCCTCAAAGGTTCATCTCATGAATACTTTTTCCATCGTTTGGTTATTTATTTAAACAATTGTACATTCAACCATTTCCCAGGCATAAATACTCCTCAATAGCTATATTGGTGCGATATAAAATCTAAATCAGAATCCTTTAATAATCCCTAAGCAAATTATTTAAACAAATTGTAAACAAAACAAATAAATGCAGCTAATTTTTATATCTGAACACCTGAAAAAAAAAGGTTGAAGCTCCGGCAACAATATGAGTGTTACAAAACTAAAACTACACTTTTCACCCAACAAGTGGCCTTTAACATCCAAACTCCTCAGTGCAAATCCTGTGATGTCAGAGTCAAGCTATGATCCCAAATTCTTAAAGAGAGAGAGAGCGAGAGAGAGAAAAAAAAAAAATGGCAGCATAAAGAAGAATGATGCCGCTATGAATTCTTTGCTGGTTAATTACATTTTTACTTGACCTGCAACCACTCAAGCTCTAAAAACCCAGCAACACAACACGTACCAATGCTGTGCCTCAAAGCAAGGCTACTCACTACAACCCTGCACATAACTTTGCTAATGGTGCATCACGCCTTGTTTAACAACAGTAACTGGATGCTACAGGTCCATTATGGAATTAGTTGGAAGAACACTAATGACTGTGTACCAGATTACATCTGTGCTCATTAAGAACACCGTTTACTTAAGCTTACATCAATCCGCACACTGTTTCAGCGAGCTGGGAAAGGCAGCTCAGGAGTAAACCTGCATTTATTTGCTCTTAGGAGAGCCCCTCCTACAGAGTTGGAAAGTCATTTTCTGACTTGTTTTGAAGTCAGAAACAAAATTGCCCTTAAAAGACCGTGTGCTTTGTTCAAACAACATGTGGATAACAGTTTCCCAGAATATAGCTCATTTACCCGTCTTACTCACGTATGCTGATAATAACTATGTTTTCCCACTATGGTAAGCTACCCCTAACAATATAACCACAAATCTAACAATATGACATAAATAACCCGACAACCTGCATGTACTTATTTTAAAGCACCATGTTAAGTAACTTTACTTTCAGTAGTCACCAGTGAATAAAACTGCATTTATAGAATAAACAGTCAAATCTGACACTTTCTTAAACTTCCCTTCAAATATCAACTTCTCATTGAATTCTTTGCCATTTATCGTCTCACGTATGCATTTCTTTCCAACTCAAAAACTAACTGATAATCACGATCGGTCCTTCCTCATGAAATGGACTCTGTACAACACTACAAACAATTTGCATCTACATGAAGACAGCATTGCAAAAGTGATACTAACATGACACAGCAGCAGAGATCTATAGCATAGCGACATGTTAAAAGCTGTTTATTTAGTTAGTAGGTCAGTAGCCCCTGTGTAGAGGGGGCAGGGTAAATAATGGTTAACTAGAAGCCCGTTTCCAAATAATGACCTCAAAACAGCCAGAGGCACCGCATGGAAGATCCTCACAAAATAAAACAAAATACAGAAGCGCGAACACTATCCATCCATCCATCCATCCATCCATCCACTCACCCACTCACTCACCCACCCACCCACTCACTCACTCACCAACAGGCGCAGTCATGTGTGTAGAATCCAAGAACTGATGAGCAAGCAGTCAGTGACACGTCAAAGCTAAGCACAGACTCACCAAACCAGATATTTCTACTTCTGTCGTTGCTACTTCAGTGTTAACTGTCTAGATCCCAGTACCTGATCCAACTATGATTAATGGCCCTGTGTGTGTGTGTGCGTGTGTGTTCCTGTCTAGCTATCTTTGTGAGGACTGAAATCTGCATTCTACTATACTTGTGAGAACCAAGAGTCACTTGTGAGGACACACTCACCGGTCCTCACAAGTTTGAAGGCCTTTTTGAGTCTCAAAATGTGGTTCTGTGTGTGTGCGCGCGTGTGTGGAGGCTGCTTGTATATAATAGCGCTAGAGCTGGGCGATATGAGATTTTTTCATATCACGATATGTTTTTTTCATTTCAGGCGATAACGATATCTATCACGATATAAGCCAAATAACTATATTTGTAAGATTTAAATGTGCCGTTGCTCACAAGTAAAATGTGAAATAATCAGCAGCTTGTTTTTATTTAAATATTTATTTCCCATAATAAGTTCAACAGGGTAGATGTACTTAAGGAACATGAGACTTTTTCAGATAAATAAAGGCAAATATTGCAAACTACACAAAAGGCAGCCGCTAAAGCGTTTAAGTTTCAAAATAGAACAAACGAAACAGACTAAATTGTCAATTCCACTTAGAAACAAAATATTAATTCTAAAAATAAATCTTAGTTTGTTTTACAGAAGAACAGACAAAACTGACTAACCTTTGTCAATATCAAATAAACTGAGAACTAAAAGGAAATTCTCAATCTCTCCTTGTTGTATAGCTTAGCTTTTCAAACAGTTTTAACAGTTACTTTAGTCTGACAAAAGCCGAATGACGAATTAGCGCTTCCAGTCAGAGACTGAGGCTACGTCCACACGTACACGGGTATTTTTGAAAACGGAGATTTTCCGTTTTCGTTTTAAAAAATAATCCCGTCCACACATAAAGGCAGAAATGAAGGAAAACGCTGCTATGAACATGCCAAAGCAGCAGGTGGCGCTAGATTCCTAACCGTGCAGAAATGTTGGCCAATCAGAAGTCTAGAAGCCTCGGTGGGAAAAAGTAAACAAAGCTGGGGCATAGAAGCAGAACAGAGTCGTATGTGTGGAGGGACAGTAACTGTGTGTATATGTAAGCATTTAAACACTGCAGAGAGTAGAATTAACAGTAACAGTATTGTAGAAATTCATTTCACCGAAACAATAACGTGGCGCACAGTGTGACGCATGCACCAGTTTATTGTATTTCCAGACTTGCTTTCGGCACATTTACAGTGCACGCTACTCTGTTTTTGTCAGACTTGAAATAGCCGAAATACCTTCACACTACGGAACTTCTATGGCTCTTCCGTTCGACAATCTCTCCGGCATTGGAACCATCATCTGTTTTCTCTTCGGTCACGCTCGGTTGATTTTTCTAGTCGGCACACTCATTTCCTCCATTACGCGCTGGCTCCATTACCCGCTGGCTGCTTCCCAAACAAACACACGTGCGGCTTGGCACTTGTGCTGTACGTAACAAGTCACGACGTGATGCTGCGGCTGTGATTGGTTCGGCTCTGCGCTGCTTAATTTGGATTGGCTGACCTTTTTTTTTTTTTTTTAAGAGGACAAGAGCGGCGAGGTCTATCGCGATAGCTTAATTTCTCTATCGAGTAAAAGTTATATCGCGATACATATCGTTATCGTTCTATCGCCCAGCTCTAAATAGCGCCAAACAAAAACACCATTAACTGTAGATACTGGGAACAAAATACCTTTTTTAGTAAATAAATGCTCGAGTAACACTTTCAGAAACTTGTTTTCCTCTTGTGGAGGCTCGCTCAGCTAGCAACTCCACTGAAAATAAAACTAAAAACAATTAAAAAATAAATTTAAAAAAAAAATCATGGGTTTTCCTTTTAATAGGTCAAGTTCCTCTCTGTGCTATACAGCATCTCTTAGTCACTACACCAACATGAGAGCCCCGAGCTGCTGACCTCGAGAAGTCAGGAGATACAGAGGCACAGATTGCCTGGACCAGAAGTCACACTGACCTCATTTCTTAGGAGGAGACTTGACTAAACTGTAAGTACAGCCGCATGACTCCTACCATCTGGGATATTTGGACCAGAGAGGGCTTAACCTGACTGGGAAATTCAAAGAATTCTCTCTGTAAAAAACAAACAAAAAAACAGCATGAACACGAAAAAAAAATAAACATGTAAAAATGTTTTTTTTGATCAGTTTTTAGAGCCTTTGGTTCTAAATAACACTTCTCAGACACTGGGGGCAGAAAATCTGCTTTGCTCAGCTATTCAAAAATAATAATTGGAAAAGACAAAAAAGAATGATCAATCTGCAACTGAAAGGAGACACTAAACAATCTCTGCAAGTATTTTCTTATATAATGAAGCATTATAACCAGCTCCTCCTCTGGTGAGTGCAGCTGGGAGTCACTGCAGCCCAGTAAGCCCATCGTAGAGACACATAAAGCAATTCTCCACTTGCTTTAGGCTCAAGTGTCCTTAAAGCCTTCAGCCGATCCTCACCACCATAGCCAGCTGCAGTACACTGAAATGAATCTTAAATATTCCCCTATTAACACTTTATGAAGGTTGTTGAATAAGTTAATATATCCACTAGACCATAAAAAATTCAACAACCTCACATTAACCTTCACTTACGAGTTCCTGCTTTTATCTCATGACATTAAAATATTGCAATGAAGGACTTTCTTAAAGTAGACCTATAATTGTTCCGTAGATATACTAAATACTAGAGGTGGGAATCACCATACATCCCACGATACGATATTATCACAATACTTAATGCACAATACGATATTATTGCAATATTTTTTTTTAAATATTTTGCGATATTCAGATTCTGTACATAAAGGTAAACTTTATCAATATTCATTTTATCTAATATCAAAGTCTTTCTCTTTCTCTCATTTCAGTCAGTTTTATTGTTTGTATTACAGTCTAGTCCAACTTAACTGAATGCAACCATCTGGTACAATTATAGCTATTCTGAACTATGCAATTTGTGAAAACTATGCAGCCCCTTCAGCAACTGAAGCATTTGAAAGTAAATTAAAACAAAATATAATTTTACATTAAATAAAAAAGTTTTAAACTTAATTAAAATAAAACATGTCTTAAATTAAAATAAGTAAACTGTCATGTTTATTGCTGCCATAAAAAAAGTTAAACACATTTGGACAGTGAAGGAATGTCAGGATTCTTGCTCAGAAAAAGGATCAACATGCTCTGAAGTCAGAGTTCCAGTCCACAAAAACTTTTTTTGTAACAAAATATCGATTTCTGCTGTCCCTGTATTGATACATTATTAACAAACAAAATATCACGATACTACACAATATCGATTTTTTCCCCCACCCCTACTGAATATATAAAATATATTTAATATAAAATATTAAAACATGATCAATGTCTAAAAGCTCATCAAGATCAGTGAGTGCATGTAATCTCTGCAAGCATAAAAAGCTCAGACTTCAGACTGCTCCTCATGTTTTGCTTTAGGGCTAGGGGTGTCCAACTCCAGGTCTCGAGGGCCGGTGTCCTGAAGGTTTTAGACGCGTCCTTGATCCAACACAGCTGATTAAATGGCTAAATTACCTCATCAACATGTCTTGAAATTTTCCAGAGGCCTGAATCATTTGATTCAGGTGTGTTGACCCAGGATGATATCTATAACCTGCAGGACACCGGCTCTTGAGGCCTGGAGTTGGACACCTTTGCTTTAGGCAGTCCCACCTGTGAACACAGCAGTCCTGCATAGCTACATTTCAAGTCTACTGTAATGGACAGCCAATCAGGAAAAAAAAAGTTGCCTCAAAGGGAGCAGAGCTCGTTTCTGAAAGAGGAACTGAAGAGCTACACGAAGGCCTAGTAACAATAAGTAAGGATTATTTTTTAACTGTCCGGGAGTTGAAAACAAGCAGAATAGGTTTCTTTTAATGGCCAAGGAATGAGTTCAGTAAACTCATTTCAATGTACAGTATTGTGCAAACACTTTAAGTCACCCCTCATTTGATTTATTTTGCTTCCAAGGAGGACTTTGTCATTTTTAAAGTGGTCTTGAGCAATAGTTAACCAGGCTTTTCTGAAAGGCTTTCAAAGTTTAAACATTGGCTGTTCTTTTCACTCATTTTCAGTCCACACTTTGTACCTGATCATTTTCAGAGGAATGCTTTGTTTGCTAACCCACTTAACACAGACCCGTGAGTCATTCAAGCATAAAAACACACATAACTAAAGGGGTAAACCAGTGTTGTGTCTACACAACAGAGAATTTAGCAAAGAAGCTAAATTTCAAATTTCTTTAGTTGAATCTATGAAAAGATGGTTACACAGTGTGAACGGTATCCGAAAGCCATGTGCGTAAAAAACAAGAAACGAGGTCATTCTGAGGACCAGGACTGGACTCTGGGTGATCGATCCAAATGAAATATAATGAAATATTTGGTTCAAACTGTCATTAATTGCAGATGAGAGATGTACAACAGTGTCTACAGCCGTTAGTGAAAAATGGTTGAGGCTCTGTCAACCATTTTAACAGAGAGCCCAGGTCGATCCCCGGGCTCTCCACCCTGGTCGTTGTGTCCTTGGGCAAGACACTTTACCCTACCGCCTACTGGTGATGGCCAGAGGGGCCGATGGCACGATATGGCAGCCTCACTTCTGTCAGTCTGCCCCAGGGCAGCTGTGGCTACAACCGTAGCTTGCCTCCACCAGTGTGTGAATGCGAGAGTGAATGAATAGTGGCATTGTAAAGCGCTTTGGGTGCCTTGAAAAGCGCTATATAAATCCAATCCATTATATTATTATTATTATTATTATTATTATTGTCTGGGGCTGCATTTCAGCCAGTGCACACTCTGCACCCATTTCCCATTTTCTTAACAAAAATATCAGGAAATAATGGGTGGGTCAAGACTTTTGCACAGTACTGTATATATGGGCACAAGAAAAGATGCTTGACCTCTAATCGCCAGCACATTTGGATGGCTGTGACTCAGCAGACGACGGAGTCTGTGTGATCGTTAGAAAGTGCTATGAAAAAGTGCTTTGAGGGCTTAGACTCAAAAAGCCCTTCACAAGTCCATTTACCATTTACTTGCAATCAAAATGAACATCATATTTAGTGACATGTGAGTAAATAAATCTGATACTAATCTGGTTCATCCAACGTAAAGTAGTTCGTGGAACAGTGTTGCATAACGCCCAACTGTAGCTGTGGCTGCGCTGTATACTCTGGCCAAATGGAGCAGATTACCCTCCCCAGTCTGAATAACAGTGTCAGTGTAAGATGATCTCATCGCCATGTCAGTGCAGATAAACTGCAGGACAGGACGAAGATAAAATTCAAAACACAGGTGGCACCATGGAACAGATGAGAGCCAGAGACAAGTCAGGAAGCTACAAATACACAAAAGAGGAGAAGAAGAGAAAGAGACAACAAGCAGGACTTGGCAAACTCAGCAAAACAACGCAACGCTGACAGCTTCCAGGCAGCAAGTGTGAAAACGCAAGCCTCTGAGTCAGTCCATGTGACACGATGAATAATACCGACTGTTGCAACAAGCGTAGTGGGAGTCTTTGTGCCTCCTACGAACACACCACTCCAAACTCTCCCTTTGTTAATCTTGGCTAAACTCGACTAAAACAGAACTCATTGTAGTTTCTCTCAAAGATGAGTGTTTACATGTAAACACACACATACACACACGGAAACCCAGCGTGCACTCTGCAAAGAAAAACATTTTCCCTTGTTGTTTGCTATATTACAGTCTACAGCTAGTGGAGCATTACATAGCTTAAGCCACACTATTATTTTGGTGGCTATTTGTTGTGATGGATTGTGTGTAGGTTTCAATGGAAAATATGATATTTTGCAGCTAATCACAGGCTTGCTGCCACATAAACAGTGTGGATAAGCTGAGAGAAAACGGAACACGACTAGACTCCAGCGGTGAGCCAAACTATTATGAGTGCCATCTGGGGTAACTTTTCAGATGAGATGTTCCAGCATGTGTGTGTCTGTGCGGCAGCTATGTTGGGCACAAACTGTGACATTACAGTCACTGACTAAAAAGGATTGTTCCCCCCCCTTCCCAGAAAGGCTAAAATTAAGATGAGGCACCACCAGAAGGACCAAAATACTGAAAAGTAAACAACAAGAAAGATTTTTTTGTTCTTAAAAAGATGCTCTGAGAGATTCTGGGACAGCAAAGCATCATTCTGGGTTTCTGCTGGTTCAGAATGACATACATCCCCTCCTCTTACATTAAAATCCATGAGTCTGATACTTTACTGTGACAAATATATCCATCGTCTTATCTTTTCACACCTGACATTTTGATGATCAAACATGTCTTTTATATTTGGGCAAATATTATGAAATATGTTGTGCAAAAAGAATTTTTTTTAAACAAGAAAAACCTTGCTCATTTAAAGCAGATTTATAAAGATTTACAGTCCCGTGTTAAACGCTACTACGCAACTGGCCACTTTGTTAGGTACACCTGTTTAATTGTTCGCCAACATAGACACCTAATCAACCAATCACATAGCTGCAGCCCAGTCCATTTATCCAAGTCAACATGGTCAACACAACCTGCTGAAGTTCAAAGCGAGCATTTATATTATTTATACGAGCACAAAATCATAACTACAGTCATCTACAATATTAGATATTCACTTCTGCTTCAGGATGCATCAGATAACCTAAAAGACCGAGTCAACACGTCTTTAGAGGGGAGAGGAGGTTCATAAGAAAACAGTGGATTGCTACGTCTAACCATGCACCCTTATACAGTGGGGCAAAAAAGTATTTAGCCAGCCACCGATTGTGCAAGTTCCCCCACTTAAAATGATGACAGAGGTCAGTAATTTGCACCAGAGGTACACTTCAACTGTGAGAGACAGAATGTGAAAAAAAAAATCCATGAATTCACATGGTAGGATTTGTAAAGAATTTATTTGTAAATTAGGGTGGAAAATAAGTATTTAGTCACCTCAAACAAGGAAAATCTCTGGCTCTCACAGACCTGTAACGTCTTCTGTAAGAAGCTTTTCTGTCCCCCACTCGTTACCTGTATGAATGGCACCTGTTTGAACTCATCATCTGTATAAAAGACACCTGTCAGTCAGACTCCAAACTCCGCCATGGCCAAGACCAAAGAGCTTTCGAAGGACACCAGGAAAAGTATTGTAGACCTGCACCAGACTGGGAAGAGTGAATCTACAATAGGCAAGCAGCTTGGTGTGAAAAAATCAACTGTGGGAGCAATCATCAGAAAATGGAAGACATACAAGACCACTGATAATCTCCCTCGATCTGGGGCTCCACGCAAGATCTCATCCCGTGGGGTCAAAATGATCATGAGAACGGTGAGGAAAGATCCCAGAACCACACGGGGGGACCTGGTGAATGACCTGCAGAGAGCTGGGACCAAAGTAACAAAGGTCACCATCAGTAACACACTACAACGGCAGGAAATCAAATCCCGCAGTGCCAGACGTGTTCCGCTGCTGAAGCCAGTGCATGTCCAGGCCCGTCTGAAGTTTGCCAGAGAGCACATGGATGATACAGCAGAGGATTGGGAGAATGTCATGTGGTCAGATGAAACCAAAGTAGAACTTTTTGGTATAAACTCAACTCGTCGTGTTTGGAGGAAGAAGAATACTGAGTTGCATCCCAAGAACACCATACCTACTGTGAAGCATGGGGGTGGAAACATCATGCTATGGGGCTGTTTTTCTGCCAAGGGGACAGGACGACTGATCCGTGTTAAGGACAGAATGAATGGGGCCATGTATCGTGAGATTTTGAGCCAAAACCTCCTTCCATCAGTGAGAACTTTGAAGATGAAACGAGGCTGGGTCTTCCAACATGACAATGATCCAAAACACACCGCCCGGGCAACAAAGGAGTGGCTCCGTAAGAAGCATTTGAAAGTCCTGGAGTGGCCTAGCCAGTCTCCAGACCTCAACCCCATAGAAAATCTGTGGCGGGAGTTGAAAGTCCGTGTTGCTCGGCGACAGCCCCAAAACATCACTGCTCTCGAGAAGATCTGCATGGAGGAATGGGCCAAAATACCAGCTACTGTGTGTGCAAACCTGGTAAAGACCTATAGTAAACGTTTGACCTCTGTTATTGCCAACAAAGGTTATGTTACAAAGTATTGAGTTGTATTTTTGTTATTGACCAAATACTTATTTTCCACCCTGATTTACGAATAAATTCTTTACAAATCCTACCATGTGGATTCATGGATTATTTTTTCACATTCTGTCTCTCACAGTTGAAGTGTACCTCTGGTGCAAATTACTGACCTCTGTCATCATTTTAGGTGGGGGAACTTGCACAATCGGTGGCTGACTAAATACTTTTTTGCCCCACTGTACACAAGCACGGTTTTCGCGAGTGCTATTCAGTGACACGCTCTTCAATGAATTAAAACAAAACCAAACAGCCCTTGTCATTTCCACCACTATTTTGGCACTGCTGGTACCAAGTAGCATGCAAAGTTTCTGAACTAGACAAAAGGCTGTTATCAATGTTAACGCAACATCTTCCAATCACATTAGAAGAGCAGGATCTCGTCTATTGCTTCAAAAACAGTGAAAATACACCCTCGGGCTGTGGTGGGTCTCCGTCTAAAAGCCCCATAAGCTTCTTTCCAGACAACACTAACCCACACTCCTGCTACTATTTGATGTTTCCTCTCTTCAGAAACAAAGTCTTTGCAAATTCTTCAGCAGTCAAATGCGAATACCAGTAGGCCAGAGCTTCACCACTGCTATAAACATGTTTGAATAGTAGTAATGTTTTTCCAGTATAGATGTAAGAAGCAGTCCCATCTACATTAGCTCAATTACAAGCCACAGCAACAACAAAAAAGTGGCAAGTGAGTGACTTTTCTAGGCTGCAAGACACACATTCCTATCCTGGAAATTATTAAGAATGGAAATTACAAGGGTGCGTTTGTGACTGTCGCCCCAGGTGAAAAGTGTTGCAAGGCATTTACCTCACCTCGTGCCCATTACTGCAATCTTTTACCTGCCTACCTCACGCGCAGAATTTTGTAATCAGGTCCCATTGTGGTATCTTAAAGATAACTCAGCTGACCTTTTGACCCTGGAGGAGTGGACAGAGAAATTACCCAACATGATTCAGAGCTTACATCACATACAAAACAACTCACTTTGTCTAGACATGCGTTTGACATAGATAGATTAGATAAAATAGACTATATAGATTGAAAGGTTTAAAAAAAAAAAAAAAAACTTAATCAGCTGAAGAGAAGGCTGCTAGTGTCAATACAGGAAGGGACCTCCAATTCAACAGCAATGCATTTAGGGCCGTAACTTCCTCCTTTGACACACAAAAGGGAACCGTTTTCCTCCCCCCTGGCAAAAACCTGAGCTTCAATACATCAACATCCCGAGCACAGTGAAGCTCTGCATGACCTTTAAACCAGACTCACATCCTTTTACACGACTTCCTCTTCTTATGCAACACTTCTTTTGTGCACGTTTCCAGTTAAAGAGCACATTTTCCAGCATGGTGTTCTCCGCAACATTTGAGGCCTGCTGCAAGCTCAGTGGGCCATTTCAGACTCTACAATCGCGAACCTACAGATCCACAGTCAATATCTTCAATAGTAAAACTAATTCGTATCTCAAGGTCCCCTTAACACAATGCAAAAAGATGTCCATCTTCCTTAGATGCGACTCCACTAGCCAATACACTGTGGCAAAGGTGTATTCCTCATACAGGTGCGTAACATTAACCTATACAAATGAGCAGTTCAAAAAGATTACTCACCTGCAAAACCAACTGAGTAAAGCAAATACAGTTCGACGTTCAAACAGCTGTGTCAAAGCATTTAAACACAAGTAAACCAACAGCAAGCTAACGGCATTGGAGTTCACTTTCACGAAACTTTCAATGTTGGCGCGGACGAATCCATTAATTAACTCTGAACACACGGTTACATTTGGGCTTTTGTAAAAGGGCACATTTAAAGCTTTGCAGTCTCTCCAATAGCACTGTAATAATGCGTTTACACTGTTGTCCCTTTCATGTTGTGAAATTCCGAGTTCCTTTAATATTGCCAAGTTTCTTTGAGAAAGCTTTAAGGAGCACCCCTAAACCGGTTCCCACTTTGGTACGGTCCGAGCTCCCCTCATTGGCTAGCCGGAGGCATTTGCAATTTTTGGAGGACGCTGCGTGCCCGGTACCTTGGTAACCCCATTGCTCTCGCGAGAATAAAAAACAGGCTCAGAACCGAATTTTGAGGCAGAGGCAGAGCAGATTTTCCAGCAGCCGTTGTGTTCCATTATATTCATGAGCAAAATTGTGGAAATACGCATTTTTCAATGCTATTCTATATATTAAAAAAGGAATATGTATGAGAAATGTCGAACATGCCTGAAAATAGAAATGTTTTTCTAAGGGCTCTGTAATCAAGCAGCTGTACAATCCCCAAATATATCATTATATTCTATATATTTTAAGGGATAATATGCTTAATCCTACACTAACATGGAATCAAAATGACGGGATTGCTATATGACCGCTAGTGTGACTATATGCAAGAACAAAACAATATAGGTTGTAATAACGTAAAGTCGGGGGGAGTTGAAAGTTGGACATTAGTAAGGTTACAACTAGCAGCTCTCTCCCACTGGAAACACAAACTGTCCTTCATGTTCTTCCCACTGAGAGGAGACTAATGCAGGGACACAAGTTCAGCTAATGACAAAACAAGCTGGGGGATGATCTAATGTTTTGGCAACAAACTGCTTTAATTAACTAATTTAGGATGACCTCAGCTTCAAGAAGAGAGGAGTCCTTCTCTTGCCTCTCTCCTCACATACGTGCAGAGGAGGATGTATCACTTACCGCACCAGTTCCCACGAGGAGAATCTTTGTTTTCTTCTCCTCATTTTATTCCTCCCTGCATCATCCTTTGAGTTAAAGAGGCAAGGCTAAACGTCTGGATAAGTGTTGATAAGAATGAGAGTGATGCAATGATTATACTTAGCACACATCAAAGAGCAGCCAAGAGCTAAATGTGAGGCGATCATAGCACAATCACAATATAAGTGAGGGTGTATGATGGTGGATGGTTAGTTTCCATGAAATGTTTCTAGAAATGTGGTGATGTGAAAAACAGGATTTCTTCTTGTTCTCTTTATTTAAAAAAATAAAAGGGTGGAGAAAGAGAGTAACACTTGATGGGCAGCATGACCTTTCCTTTCCTGACCTAACAGCACACATCATTACACACATTACACCACCTGTTTCAGTGTGTAAGCTTGTTTGGTTTTCAAAGTAGGATCCAGTCAAGAACAATATAATGTTACACATCATAACAGATTTCAAGAACTATTGAACCTGAAAAGACTGGCTTTTGAAATGTTCTGGTTTCAGCACTAAGGCACAACTTTTATTTTGAAGGTTCTTTGATTCTTGTTTGTGTAACACTTTGCTGTGGTTTCTGTAGATTGCACAGAAAATGCCAACTTATCTGCAGACGCTTGCCAACTACTTAATCTGCTAGCAACTAAAGCAGTCGGAACAAGGTTTTCGATGCAGCACTGAATAGTCACCTACAGACAGGCAGCAACCACTGCCCATCTGGCATACTCACATTTCACCAATGGTTGCCAACCACTCACCAACTAGACTTTTATGATTAAAGCCATCACCTGTTAGTGGGTGGGATATATTAGGGAGCAAGTGAACATTTTGTCCTTAAAGTTGATGTGTTAGAAGCAGGAAAAATGGGCAAGTGTAAGGATTTGAGCTCATTTAACAAGGACCAAATGGTGATGGCTTGACAACTGGGTCAGAGCATCTCCAAAATTGCAGTTCTTGTGGCATGTTTCCAGCCTGCAGTAGCCAGTATCTATCACCATTGGCGCGCGAGGAGGCATGTTTGGCACATGTGGTCTGATCCAACAGACAAGCTACTGTAGTTCAACTTGCCAAAAAAGGTAATGCTGATTCTGATAGAAAGGTGTCAGAAAACACAGTGACTTGCAGTTTGTTGTGTATGTGGGTGCGCATGCTGACCCCTGTCCACTGCTGAAAGTATCAACAATGGGAATGTGAGCGTCAGAACTAGACCACGGAGCAATGGAAGAAGGTGTTCTGGACTGAAGAATTACATTTTCTTTTACATCATGTGGCTGGCCAGATCCACTTACCTGTGGAACACCTACCATCAGGATGCTCCAGATAAAGAAGGCAAGCTGGCGGAGGCAGTGTGATACTTTGGCAAATTCTCTGCTGGAAAACCTTGAGCTCTGCCAAACCATGTGGATGCTACTTTGAAAAGTACTACTTAGCTAAGTGTTGTTGCAGACCATGTACACCCTTTCATGGAATCGAAATTCCCTGATGGCGTGAGGTACCATTGACCTTTACCCTGCAGACCTAAAAACTTTCATATAACACTATTACACCCAAATGACTTGCATACACCCATACAGATGATGTGAAAACAACACAACTTTTCTTTTTTATGGTTAAAAAACAAAAACACTCGGGAGAGTCAGAGCCAGGAGGTGCTGTTATGTCTTGAAATAGCTTTATTCAGTTCAAATTAACTGATAAAAGACATAAAATAAATAGATACAAAGTCAGTAGAGCGTCTTTGAGGTTTTGTATATAAATATGGCCAAAGGGGTTAAAATGAAAGCTCCAGAACTGTTTTGCTTTTCTAGTGATAGAAGGAGTGTTGTGTGAGTTTGATATCAGACATGTCATGAAATCTTTTTCTGTGACTCTTTATTTTTCATAAACAGGAGTTTTGGTATCAGGTTGTGTGATTGTGCCTTTATTTATTAGAGGCTTTTCTGATTATATAACTGTTTTATATTTGCCACCTGAGGCCTGCATCAAAATACACCACTATGTACCCACTCCTGAAAAAACAACTATCAGACCACACACATTCATAAAGTGAGCTTCCCAATTCATATAAATAGTATATATTTTCTAATCATTTGCCAGAACACTTACATTAGTTTCATATATAAGACTGTTTCAAATCTTATGTAACACAAGAACCATTTCCTCCATGGAGCAACAGTGACAACGTTAGATAGAAAGATCCAGTTAAACAGCAGGATGACTATTGTTTACAGCCTATGCTGGCTGATTGTATTTTCAATGACTTCCAGGGAATAATCAGGAAGCTCATGAGGACTCACGCTCCTTACCTTTTAGGAGAGTTTCCTGAAAGGTATTTCATCGCCATTGGTGGTGTCTGTTTTTGGTCACATGGGGTGTAGCAGGGTGTTGAGATCTTTTAGCCTTCTTCCCTTCCCATAAGTGATTTCTTGATTCCAAAGATCTGTCAGTAATTTTGCTTGGGTGAACTGAATTCTGTAACTGAAACCTCCAAGTTTGACAAATATACAAAAATAAGAAATCAGAAAGGAGCAAATACTTTTCCACAGCACTGTATAAGCCTGTATCAACTAACAGCCTGTGCAGGGTATACACCCTGTTTGACAGCTGTGACAGGACCCAGCCCCTCAGTGGCTATGGACTGGCACAGTGGTTAAAAAACATGGATAGATGAATGTTAGAGAATGAATTTAAATTTCTGTTCACATAAACTCTTTTAAAGGGGACCTGGCATGCTTTTCTTTAATTTTGTATATTAGATATTGTCAGTAAGAGTGGATGTAAAAACCATCTTGTTTATGAGAGGCAGCTACTCAGTGGAAAGCTGGCTTAAGGAAGTAGCTAAAAAAGCTTTTTTAGGCAGTCAGGGGCTACAGTAAGGTTATGTATAATATAGATAATGAATAGTTCCTATTGTTACATCTTTCACAAAGTAACACTTTATATGACAATAGGAGAAAATACCTCAAGTTATAAAGTCTCGTTGTCTCTATTGTGAGGGGGGAAGCATGCAGGCTCGCAAAAACTCAAATGTACTCGGAAGCAGGAAAAGTTTCATTCAGATTTATAGTATAAAAGGGCTAAAGTGTATCTTATTCCAAAATGCAGCAGTTAATACTGCCAAAATCAGGATACTTAAACAAGTGGTTATTGTGGGGGGAAAGCTGGTAAATATAGACAATAAGATGTTAATAAGTGCTTTATAATAGCTAATATGTATCCAACATCCTACTGATATAAGCTAAAAATAAATATAGTTAATGGTTAACTTAATGGTTAATATGTATAACCTAAGATAAAGTGTTTTATCCTTTAAACGGGAAATACACTTAAAAATCAGCCTCCTCTAGAATTCCTAACCAAATAGAGCAACTGACATTAGTGTGTGCCAACAAAAGGAAGTTCATACAGTCGACGTGCCACTCCCCCACCCAATAGTTTTGTTGTTTGTCAAGAACAATGATGTCGTGGTCTTCACTGCAACATACTACTTGCTCTGGAAGTTCCTTGGAAAACCTTTACTCCCACTTGTAAATTCCTTCGAGTCAGGAATGACATGATTTTGCTGAGTGGGCTGGAGCCTGATAAGCATCTTTTTCCAAAGAAGTTGGCCCAGATGCACATTTTTTCCTGCAGTACAAGTAAAATCAGTCTGTGTTTATGTAAACATCAGGATCAAAAGAAAAAAAATGAAGATTATTCACGTCATGTTGGGTTTTTTTTTTTTTCCATTGTACCTGGAAATGTTCAGATTGTTTTCCCTCTCACTTTGAGCATTTATGTTGATTTGTGTTGCTTCAGCTCCCTCCATCAACTGTAGCTGTTTATATGGCCAGTTTCCTGCTATTCAGAGGCAGAGAGGCTACTGCTGAAGAAAGGCTTGGCTCATATACAGGTAGTCCATCACTGCTGACAGCTTCTCTCTTTAAAGTTTTCCGCTCGATTCATCCAACCAGTTATGTCACTTCTCATCGACACTTCACAGTTTCCATCACAAAGCTATTTATGGAGCTGCAAAGGAAGTAGGTGTTTAAAAATAAAATTCTTCTGTTTACTTATCAGAACTCTAATCATTATTTTATTTTAATTTTTGGCACTGGCCTGTTGTTGTTTCTCCGACACACCATCAATCACGCACAGACTAGGGTAATTATCTGACATGGATTTCTACTCCTTTGGCTGCTTAACTTCAAGCCAAGTACGACAGTGAGCCCAAAAGGTGGAGAAAATATCACTAAACAGACAGCAAAAGCAGGGAAACAGAGAAGCTCGATGGGGTGAAGTCTCGAGCAGCAGCAAGCAGGAGTCTGATTTGCCTTGGCGCTCTGGTTAAAACGTGAGTTGCGGACAGAGCAATTGCCCCGGCAGCAGACAAGACTTCCAGCAGGGCCAACCACAGCGTCTCCTGGTTTTAGAGTGTTACCAAAAAAAAAAAAAAAAAAAAAAAAAAAAAAAAAAAAAAAAAAAAAAAAAAAAAAAAAAAAAAAAAAAAAAAAAAAAAAAAAAAAAAAAAAAAAAAAAAAAAAAAAAAAAAAAAAAAAAAAAAAAAAAAAAAAAAAAAAAAAAAAAAAAAAAAAAAAAAAAAAAAAAAAAAAAAAAAAAAAAAACTTTCTTTCAGTGCGTTTCGTCCAGACCGTGACTGCAAAACACCTCTGTCTCTCTTACTTTTTGTGGTATCTCGCTGTGCAGATAGTTTTGGGTTTTATTGGCCCTGTGTCTGAGATACCACTAGAAGACAGTGAAAAATGACAAAAACAAAATGTGCCTTTTCTGAAGGGTATAATTTCCACTGGGGATGCAGGAACACTGCAATCTCTTTGTGTCGTCTTACCTAAAGTCCAGATGAGAGAACTGGGGATGCAGGAACACTGCAATCTCTTTGTGTCGTCTTACCTAAAGTCCAGATGAGAGAAGATAAACATGTTGATACAATCATCTCAATTATTGCTTTGTACTCTAGGCAATAAGCTTCAACACAGTACTTTGTTTTGGAGACTTTATGCCCCTGAGCCAATATTACAAGCTGCCCTGTCTTCTTGGCTGGAACTGTATGCGGTCTGAAAGACAGACACGCAACACTGGGTTGTTACATAAATGACCATCATCATATTCCGCATGTTTTCTGTAAATACAAACCTGGATCACAGCAGTTTGTGATACAGACACAAACTTTATTGTATGGCAATAAATAACAGTAAAAAGACTGTAAGGAGACTATTGCATACAGCCAACTGTAACTTCCTTTTACACTTGTAAGAGTTGGTGAAGATGCATTCGAAAGCAAAAAGGCAACTCTTTAGTTTCAGTTTGTCTTTTAGTGTCATCTCTCTGCGTTTAGTTTGTTGGGAATGGGTCATCCTTTTTAAGTCCCATGTTTGTGTCTCAGAGGGTCAGATTATAATATAAGGTGTAGAAAAGAAAATGAAGGAAACTAAGCAGAGTTAGAATAATATTGTTGCATAAACTTGGATTTATCTACACTGTACAGATTAGTTAGACTTGTAATAACAGAATACTGCTCATTTCCTCCTCCATTTAAATAATTTCAGGAAATTATTTAATTTTGTTGTCCTGGGACTTTTTCTCCATCGTGTTCCCAGTCACTAAAAATATGATGGAAACCTCCTCATAACAAAAATTAAAAAAAAACAAAAACAAATGGTGGTTGCCAGGTTATTACACAGATTTTTTTTTTTCACATTTGGAAACTAGTTGCAAGTATTTACAGCGATCTCAGCAGCTGAGGGTGTGTTGCACACTCAAATCATGGGCAACCACTTTACAATCAATTGCAAGGTGATTGCACAGGAATCACCTTGCAATCACCTCTGACATTTGCAAATAATTGCTGTCTAATTTGTAAACACAGGCAGACTGCTAACACATTGCAATAAATAAGTTCTGATGAGTTCAGAATCTGAGCTAATTTTGTTTCTGGAACCAGCAAATTTAATTTGCAGTCATAAGGTCTGTCTTGATGTAACAAATATGTCATTATTTGTGATTCTGAAGTTACATTAACTACTTAAGCAAGTAAGTAGTTAATGTAAATTTCCGTTTAATGTAAGATTCTCTGTATGTAGATCCCATAAGAGATTTTTGCAGATTTTATCATAGTTTGTTGCATATTATCACAAAAGAACGCATGACATTGCTAACTTGACCCCATTCAATCGCAACCTGATAGCAGACTGATTCTGTTTTATCTGCATTTTATCGTCATTTTTTTGCAACAAAGTCACTTTCATTATGGCAACTGACTACAAGTGTTCGCAGATCTTGTCCCCATGGAAGCAACCATTTAAAAATCAATAAAATACTAATTCCTTGCACATGATTAAAATAATTTTGATTTCGAACTGTTTCCTCCAGTGTGACTGTAGCAAAACAGACATTGACTGTTATTATAAGATTGACTGTTTTTTACATTCATTGGGTTACAAGTGCACATCTTTTTCATTCCGATTTAAAATCTTCTAATTGAAGTGAGAGGATTTGATACAATCTGGTGTTTGCATCCACATCCTTTGTGCTGCACTTTCAAGTTCACTGAGTTAAATGACACAGTTAGGTAGTTCTTGTGTGTGTGCAGGCTCAGCAGGCACGTGTGAAGGAGTGGAGGGGTAAAGGTCAAGGTTGACCATTTCAGGTCAGGTGATCCAAGACAGATGGTGATTTCCTAGGGTTAGGGTGGCAGATTCCTTCTGGGACATCACAGATGCCCAGGGGGTCCCATATGCCTAAAGACAGAATGCTGAATGACTGTATGAATGAGTTATAGTTAGATTGGTGACGGTTAACACAAGCAAGATATTTATACAATATTGTAAACAGCATAGAGTATAACGTGGAAGTAGACCTGGTTCAAAAACTGGAAGGTTTAATGTGTCCCTGAGAATGTGTTGTCTAACATAGTATAACTTTATATGTAGTGTATCTGACTACACTCCAGCTCACTGGGATCACCCTGAGTCGTCTCTACCTAAAGGGTCTTAAGGTGATTGCTCGAGTCCACACCAAACTATCTTCTGGCAGCTGGATAGTGTAGTGGTAAGACTACATGTCTTGGAACAGGAGTCACAAGTTTGATTCCCACCCAGTATCCAGTAAGGGTCCTGGCTAGATCCCTCATGCTAACCACAAAAAAAATAAAAAATCCCTGGGATGGCGCAGCTATGTCTGCAGCCTGTCCACAGCCTGTCCACAGCACGGACACAAGAGCATTTCACTACACATTGTACCCTGTATGATAATACTGTATGTGACAAATAATAAAGTTTGTTTGTTGTTCTAAAACGAGTCACACAGAACAACAATACAAACTAATGCAGGTTTGAATGTGACCTAAAACTTACTAATGATTCCCTTACATGTCACTGTAAAATGAACATTTGGTGTAATAGGGAGTTATAAGGTAATGGAAATGTTTTATTTAAAAGCCTTTCCTTCCTGGAGTTATGAAGAACAGGTGGGCACACAACCACAACTTGCTGTTTTTTTATGCCTCAGCTTCAGAACGGATCACACAAACAAGAAGTCATCTTTCAAACCGCTGGTTTGATGATTTTTCTTTTCCTGTGCTTGGTTATCCATTTCTCCATTTCCACTCTTTGGTTAAAGATAATTTAACCAGGGTTGCTCCTTAGCTAGTTAAAAACAAATTACCCCAAAACGTGACGACTATTCCTGTAAGTAAGAGAACTTTGATGATTCCTAAAGATTATCCCTGTTTTCGATTATTAAAAACAGCATTTCACATTTGAAGCAAATGGTAGTAAATCTATAACTAATTTGCTATAGGGGCTACTGAAGTCAAGGATATCTGACAACAATGCAATCTGTGCCAAAGGTTACTGAAAACTCATAAATAAGATCAATTTTTCTATTATTCTTTGCTCCCCTCCTTCTCCCATATATCTATCCCTTGACCAGCTCCACTTAACTCTTCTTTGCAGACAAACAGCTGCTGCTCGACACCTCCACCAGAGCGAGGAATCATCCCCAGAGAGGAAAAGAGGAGAGGGTGGAAGGATGAGCAGGATAGAGGGAGGGAATGGATGGGTGAGACTAGACGCTCTGGGTTATAGGTCAGGCCTGCATGTGCTTGTGTGCTGACACATGTCCTGAAGACCCCCACACATCTCTGGAGGTCTGACACACACGCGCACACACACACACACACACACACACACACACACACACACACACACACACACACACACACACACACACACACACACACACACAGGCTTCTAAAGGCTTTATGGGGATCCACATTCAACAGACCTCCCCACTTGCACACTTGGGGATTTTTAACCCTGGATGCAGGATACGGGGTTTAGCTTAACAGCAGATGAGGGTCAGAGCCCAGGGGAGTCGAGGGAGATTTCCTAACCCCATCCACCACCTTTAAGACAAATACACACACCCTGAAGAGATAAGTCATAATCACTCCAATATTTCATCTCCCTCTTTCTCCAGTCACCTTCCACCTGGAATAATACTCATTCTCTGCCTTTGCTGTCACCTCTTTAAAAGTTTTGAAGAAAAGTGCTGCCTCAAACACCTTTTTCTTAATTAAAGAAAATCAGGTCACACAACTTCAATTGGTTTCTACTTGGCAGCCAGGCGGCTGCCATTAGCAAACACTAAAAATGCAAAATGCTTGACACACTTTCTAAAAATTTCCATAACACTGCAATAAACTTGTACTTCTGGGAAAAGGGTAATGGAGCAAGATTGCTGTTTGGTGGGACAAAAAGAGGGCTTAGGGTAGAAGTGTGAACGCTCTTTGAGGTGTGTAATTGCCTTTAAAAGAGGCCAAGTTTTTATTCTCAAGGGAACTTTGGCTGGATGACAAATGTCTGATGATGGACACATTGCAGGCAAATGAGAACAGGAAACCTCAGCCATCACCAATGTGCCAGTCATGCTCCATCTGTTACTCCATCATTCCCATCCAAGTTAATACCTCATCATGTTTGTTTGCTAGATATGAAGCAAGCAGTGTATTTCTCAACAGTCAGACCTTTTCAAAAAAAAGCATGTGTAAGCAGCACTGAGCATGGAAGTGCAGGTTACTCATTGTAATCTCAGGAAAACATGTACACCTGCACATTCATGAACTTATCCAATCATGCTGCAGCAGCACAGAAGAAGAAATACTGTGGCTACAGGTCAGCAGCATCGACGTTCCCATTAAGTATCGGAAACCAAACAAAATCCTGTTTAGATTCGACATTAAGATGCTTCTGGGTGATCTCACCATAAGTGTGAATGAGTCCAAGTTGGGTCAAAGATTTTCTGGCCTGAGTGATCAGATGTCTGTTAGCGGTGTGTATGCAGATGTGTGTTTGGCCAGATTGAAGCCGAACAGAAGCACACTCTTATTCTAACACATTTGGAAAACACAAATTTGGAAACACAGATAATGTGAGTTGGTTTGTTTTGTTTGTTTGTTCAAAACCAAATGAGCATTCATTGTATTCATTGTGTCAGAGGCCCGCACCTGCATCCCAAAGACTCAAAAGTATCTGCAGCCAATGTTCTGGAGTCAATAAACCATAGGACACCTAAGAAGACCTCTATTTTGGGGGGCACAATGAAGACTTAAACAAATACTTTGGCTGACAGATATAGACTCGGGCTGTGAGAGCTAATGACAGATGTGAACTGATCTACTATGAATTGCTCACTTATGATCGGATTCCTCGAGAGGCATGTAATGCTAGTCGTTAACAAGGCCTCTGGGATTTTGCCATGTTTGTCGGTTGGCAGACAGTTTGGCTTATTTCTGGACCTTCGGATCTACTGGATACGTCTTCACAACTCTTAAAAGCAGAAAAGTATGTCAGGATCGAGTAGAAATAGGCTTAAACAGCAGAAAACCATGCGCTTTCCTTCCTTGCTAACCGAGAACAGAAAACAAAGGCACTGACTTGCAGATTCACCAAAACTGGACAAATGTAGCCTTGTTTGATAAATCCTGACACAATATTAATATTGTGTTCCCATTGAGCTACACTGGGCTTGTTTCTTTAGGCTGTCTTCTGCTAGTCTCTACCTTCCCCCATATCATCATCCATTCCACAGCCATTACCCTATCATAGTGCATTTTCTTCAATTGTAGACCCTCCACTCTGCCTCCCTGTTAATGTAGGACATACGATGTGGAGTGTGTGGCACGTGCTACACTGCAGCAGAAGCATGGACACCCCCCCTGCAGACTCAGCTGCGTGCATATAGAGTCACTTCAACAAGACATGAATTATGGATCATATGAAAATGAATAATGAAAAGAAAATGATATGCATAGCTGGTGGGAGAAGCTTGCAAGGTCCCAATGTTTGTGGTTCATATGGCAACATATTATTTTTCATTTATAATAGTCAGATTCACAGAGATTAAGCCACTAGTTAGAAGCGGGGGAAAAAAAACATTAAAAAAATTAAATGCTGCTAAAACGAAGTGAAAACTCCTCCAGTTTTCTGTATTTTGGATGTGTATTTTACATTGCTACAGTGACTGCAGAGCAAACAAGCCACCATTGAAAATAACTGGGCAAGTGCAAAAAAAAGGGAAAAAGAATGAGGGAAAAAATGACAGAAGCAGGAATGAATTTAAATAAAGCACCAGGTCACTGAAAGTCAAAACATGGGAAAACCTGTACAGAAAAACTATTTTAGTTAACAGGAAGACAACAAACTATTTTTATAATCAAAAGTCCAGTTACATTCTCTGTTATACCTATTCTCATTTCCTTTAGTCTTAAAAGAAATTTTATAACACACAGTGGTACAACACACTTCAGAGCTACACGATATCTGGCACGCTATCTGTATGTATCCATAATGTACGATATATGTATCGTATATGAGTCAAAAACCCTGCAACATACTCAAACGACCTCAGGCCCAGTTCACATTAGCATCTCTCCAGGTCACCTGCTTGGCAACCTGGATACAAAAGCATTTCTTTTTAGAGACTAACCAGCCACGGAGGCTGCAAGCCAATGTACTACTAGTGCCGGTCCCAAGCCCAAATAATGGGGAGTGTTGTTTCAGGAAGGGCATTCAGCATAAAATTTCTGCCAAATCAAACATTCAGCTCATCGAGAATGAGATTTTCATACTGGATTGGATGGACGGATGTTAATAAAAGCACTTCCAGTACTGTTGACCAACAGGGTGCCAGTGGAAACTGTGCTACTGCTGGCTGAAGACAAAGGCAAAGGAAAGAGGGGGGGAGTGTTAGGAGGTGAGAGCAGGGACTTTAAATGAAAGAACTACGAAGTGAGAGCAGGTACAATGGAGAGTGGAAATCCAGTTGGTCCAGTTGGTTTTGAGAAACTGTTTATGTAGAGTGCTACACATGACTGGCTGTGCTAAACAAAAAAACCCAAAAAAACACTTGAACAGGAACTTTATCTTATTGAGTGTTCGTGGCATATTCAAATGATTTGACAGTGACTTGTAAACATGCAAAAACACGAAAGATGAAGTGATTGCATGCCACACTGCTGTGATTGTGCTAGTTATTTGAAAGTGTATTCATGGTGGAATATTTCAAACTGTGTTAACAAACAAATTCTTTAATTTATTTGTTCCACAATCACATCCCTGGAAGCACGTCAAGGTGTGCTTATACGGTTACCATGCAAGTCCTAGGAATAAGTCAACCGTATTGTTCAGGCTGTAGCTTGTTGGTTGATATGATCACTGCACGCCTGAAATTCACTTTCGCTTTTACATAAACACACGCGCACGAGGAAACCAGGAGCTGAGGGGATAAACTACGTTTTTTGTGATGATGATGGAGCAGTGAAGCTAAGTCAAAAGTTAAAGTGTGCACACTTGTGAGCAGTGGCAGTGTGTATGTGCATGAGCGTGCACGCCCACATGCCGCTATTCTAAGTGCAAGTGACATAAACGAGGAATCTTACATTTTAATAAGCGATGATCACGCTATCCCCAAGATCATCATCCATCAGCAGAACCCTAATAAAGTGTCAACAGTGGACTTGTTTCACTGCTGAAACTGTGATTTAACATCTGAGGTTGAAGACAAACGACATATTATGAAGCCAGTTCATTTAGTCTGGTTCTCATTTTGTTACTTGGCAACAGTAAGCCCAGCACATGTTACCGTAAATGCCACCCTCTCTTTCATTTGAGCAATATTTCATCACAGAAACAGCAGCAGGACACATGAATAATTATCTTTTAAATAAACAGATGATCATGATTTAACGTTAAATATCATCTCATATTCTTTGATACTTTAACCTCATCTAGTAGCTCTTCATCAGAGAAACTAACAGGTGAGTGGGTTGCATAGGTTCAGTCCCAAGCTCTTTTTCTTGTCCGTCTGTAAAAGAAAACCCATTAGCACTAATTGCATCAGCTTGGAGCCGTTTTATTCCTGTCACATTTACCCGAGGTCCTGCACATCCATGCCCCTTCACAAAATAGCCAGAGTTGACAGAAGACAGCAGAGTCTGTAGATTAATTGGTATTAAGTTAATTACTGCGTAGATAGGAACCCCATTGGGTCAGGACCCTGGTATTGTGTCCACAGGTGATCAATCATGGGAACCAAAGGTTTCCTGACACAGAGGCTTTCAGCTTTCAGGACATAGACAAAAACCGGGCCACCACTGCCACGGTAACCAAGCCACACAACAACCCCACAAGCATATTAACAGAGTAAGGCCATGAAAACCAACTAGTTCAGAGTCTTAACAACATCTAACCAGACTCTGAATCTTCACAAGCTCCACTAGTCATTATTTTGTTTGTGTGACCCACTTACATCAAAAGGCTATGCACAAGTTTTACTTCTCCTTTTACTTCTTCTTCACAGCACATTAGTCAGCAGTAAATAACAGTGATGCTGTTTAGATGTATTAATTGCGACAGGATTCAGATTTCTAAGAGAAACACTATTGATACATTTCTATTTGATTTCAATTCCTGATATCATGATGGGAATTAGGTCAAATTTTCCAGTCATTTCATCAGCAAAGACTCCAACACAAAAAAGTAAATGGCAAACTTATTTATAGCAAAGCTGTGAGCTAGGCCGGAGGCTGCAGTTTGGGGAAAGTTTCACTGAGGACCAGCAGCAGCTCCCAGGCCTGGCAGGTCCAACATTTTCGCCTCTCGTTGTTTGTCAACATGTGTTGACAAACTGAATTATAGGTCAGTTGATTCACTAGCTTTGTTGGGGTAAAGAGTTAAGGAAAGTACACATCATAGGTTTTTACCTCTCAATCGTAAAAGGCTGATGAGGTATCGGCTTACTTGAACATCCGAGTTTGTGAATGCGATAACTTGAGAACAAAGCCATGTAGGATTTTGACATTTATACTGCAGGTGCATCTACTGAGGGTTGCTCCTGGCCACCGCCAGTATTTTTAAAAACTGCTCAACACAGCGAGACTCTTAGCTAATTAATCAAATGTTCTAGTGGTATGATCTATCAGTCATGCTAAACTATCAGATAGTAATATAGTAACATAAATTAAAATAATGCCAATTTGGATTACCTAATCGAGTAAGGAAAGCAATTCCGCGACTTCAAGCAGCGACAGGAGAAACAACAAGTGGTGACAAAGTGGTCAGGTCCTGAGTTAAACTTAATCAACTCTGAGGAAAGAGGAACTACTAATTTGAGACCAAAGGATAATGGTCACTGACTTATATCCATCCATCCATTCGCTTCCGCTTGTCCTTTTCAGGGTTGCAGGGGGCGCTGGAGCCTATCCCAGCTGTCATAGGGCAAGAGGCGGGGTACACCCTGGACAGGTCGCCAGTCTGTCGCAGGGCCAACACACAGGGACAGACAATCATTCGCACTCACATTCATTCGCACATTCACACCTAGTGACAATTTGGATTATCCAATTAACCTATCCCCACAAGCTGCATGTCTTTGGACGGTGGGAGGAAGCCGGAGTACCCGGAGAGAACCCACGCAAACACGGGGAGAACATGCAAACTCCACACAGAAAGACCCCGGCCTGATGTTGGAATTGAACTCAGGACCTTCTTGCTGTGCGGCAACAGTGCTAACCACCGTGCCACCGTGCTGCCCCCGTGATAAATGTCGTGATGCATGCTCAGTCATCCAGGTAAGTAAACTAGCACAACTGACTGAACAATGGGCTGTGAGGTCAGTTCCTTAATCATTAATATGCAAATTCTCATGACCATTGATCAACAACTACCGATCAAAGCCCAGTGCTGCTAGTTTCAGTCACTGTGCAATGTACCGTTTATAAGGTTGGGGAAACCTGCAGTCAGCTGAGACTGAAGAGTTTTTCCACTGAAAACGCTACGCCCAAATGAACAGAATCAGCCTTTTGGCAAGGTGATAAATATTACATTGTAGGCAACTTCATACCAAAATGTCTGCTAACAACCAACCATCAGAGATGCACGATGAATGAGTGTCTTGGAGTGTAGACAACCCTTTATGTATCACACAAAGAAAGTCAAGAGAGCAAGGTTGCTTGTTTGGCCAGACTTAAACACCAGTTCATATGATCGTCCTTGCACATACATGCTAACATGAGGTCATGACTGCTGAGCGAGGGAGACTGCTGCCTCGGTTGGTTTTGCAAAAAAATGTGAAAAACCTCAGCAATTGCTTTGTTTCCTGTTTTGGTTTGTATTCATGTTCCAAATGTGATTTTTTTCTGAGCTGGGACTACCAGAGGACTGCAGCACGTTGAGTATGCCTCAGTACAAGTATAAATAGTTATGGGAAGATTTGGCATTTTTCCATACCTGTACTTCTTATAAAAGTCTTCTAAGAAACTTCCTATAAAGAAGAATGAATCTATGCTTATGAGTTTAAAGCATTGTGCTGAATATTAGCATTCCATTAACCCTGTTGCTTTGGTTGCATTTGAACTAATCGCAATGAGCATGTTTAATTAAATTAATTATCATCAGGCAGTAATATCTTGGGGACTGAACACTCACTGAACACCTCCATTTGATGAGTTTTGTAGTAACTTAAATATATTTCAAGGCGACTTGAATGTGCTCCTGTAACTTGAATTCTCTCAGTGTGATTTCCTTTTGGACAAACAAACAGCAAATCTGGATCAGCTTTCCTGGATGAGAGAAAATAGCCAAACCACAAAATGTGGGTGAGAGATCTTGCCCAATGAAATCAAGACAGCACAAAGCCTGCAGAAACAATGTTATCGCACTACACCAGAACTAACTTTAGAAATTTGGGAGCGAACTGAGAGGAGCACATTACTGAACAAGCTACTGATGAGTTTGATTTCTAAGTTAAAACGAATCAAATTATCTTTTTCATTTCAAACTAAAACATGCTGTTAAAATGAAACTCCTCCCTAGGACTGAGAGGGACAAGAAACTCTCAGGGTCAAATGTAGAATCTGTCCTGGGTCATCATGCTGTACGGGCTGTAAGACAACTCATGATCATGTCGCCAATGTATTTTAGGAGATAAAGTGTAAGCAGGGAATGTGGTGACATTGAGCTGGAAGTCAAGTCTATTCTTTATGGACTGAAGAATACAGCCAAAGTATGAAATGTATACGTGAAGAGCAAAGTGACCTCAGGATCATTTTATTTTCAGATGTTGCTGCTGTTTCCAATGTGAAGCTTTGCAGTTCATTGGGAAGCAGAAGAGATGAGGTCAGGGGCCTCCGAATCTATGGCCCTGAGGAGGAATCTGACCCTGAAGCAAAGATATTTGTCAGTGTACATGTTCATCTATGATGAAACGTTATGACAAGGCCGAGAGGATACAATACACACAGAAGGAGTCTAGTTTCCCTGAGAGGATTTACAAAGTTTCAGGCAACAAAAGACCAAACTTTAGAGGAGGCACAATTGTGTACAAGGTCAGTGAAAAGGCAGGTTTTATGTGAATCTGCCTTATAAAAGCACAGAGAGAAGTGTAGAAACTGAAAGACTAGAATTCTTATTGAGTTCTGAGCTCAGTGAGGCTAAACTAAATATGTCAAGCTTCTTAGACTAAGCTAAATATATGACCTTTTCCTAAAGCCAAAGTCTGTATCCATTGCTACCTAATTAATGCATATATATACAGTGGGGCAAAAAAGTATTTAGTCAGCCACCGATTGTGCAAGTTCCCCCACTTAAAATGATGACAGAGGTCAGTAATTTGCACCAGAGGTACACTTCAACTGTGAGAGACAGAATGTGAAAATAAAATCCATGAATCCACATGGTAGGATTTGTAAAGAATTTATTCGTAAATCAGGGTGGAAAATAAGTATTTGGTCAATAACAAAAATACAACCCAATACTTTGTAACATAACCTTTGTTGGCAATAACGTTTACTATAGGTCTTTACCAGGTTTGCACACACAGTAGCTGGTATTTTGGCCCATTCCTCCATGCAGATCTTCTCGAGAGCAGTGATGTTTTGGGGCTGTCGCCGAGCAACACGGACTTTCAACTCCCGCCACAGATTTTCTATGGGGTTGAGGTCTGGAGACTGGCTAGGCCACTCCAGGACTTTCAAATGCTTCTTACGGAGCCACTCCTTTGTTGCCCGGGTGGTGTGTTTTGGATCATTGTCATGTTGGAAGACCCAGCCTCGTTTCATCTTCAAAGTTCTCACTGATGGAAGGAGGTTTTGGCTCAAAATCTCACGATACACGGCCCCATTCATTCTGTCCTTAACACGGATCAGTCGTCCTGTCTCCTTGGCAGGAAAACAGCCCCATAGCATGATGTTTCCACCCCCATGCTTCACAGTAGGTATGGTGTTCTTGGGATGCAACTCAGTATTCTCCTTCCTCCAAACACGACGAGTTGAGTTTATACCAAAAAGTTCTACTTTGGTTTCATCTGACCACATGACATTCTCCCAATCCTCTGCTGTATCATCCATGTGCTCTCTGGCAAACTTCAGACGGGCCTGGACATGCACTGGCTTCAGCAGCGGAACACGTCTGGCACTGCGGGATTTGATTCCCTGCCGTTGTAGTGTGTTACTGATGGTGACCTTTGTTACTTTGGTCCCAGCTCTCTGCAGGTCATTCACCAGGTCCCCCCGTGTGGTTCTGGGATCTTTGCTCACCGTTCTCATGATCATTTTGACCCCACGGGATGAGATCTTGCGTGGAGCCCCAGATCGAGGGAGATTTTCAGTGGTCTTGTATGTCTTCCATTTTCTGATGATTGCTCCCACAGTTGATTTTTTCACACCAAGCTGCTTGCCTATTGTAGATTCACTCTTCCCAGTCTGGTGCAGGTCTACAATACTTTTCCTGGTGTCCTTCGAAAGCTCTTTGGTCTTGGCCATGGCAGAGTTTGGAGTCTGACTGTTTGAGGCTGTGGACAGGTGTCTTTTATACAGATGATGAGTTCAAACAGGTGCCATTCATACAGGTAACGAGTGGGGGACAGAAAAGCTTCTTACAGAAGACGTTACAGGTCTGTGAGAGCCAGAGATTTTCCTTGTTTGAGGTGACCAAATACTTATTTTCCACCCTAATTTACGAATAAATTCTTTACAAATCCTACCATGTGAATTCATGGATTTTTTTTTCACATTCTGTCTCTCACAGTTGAAGTGTACCTCTGGTGCAAATTACTGACCTCTGTCATCATTTTAGGTGGGGGAACTTGCACAATCGGTGGCTGACTAAATACTTTTTTGCCCCACTGTAGCTGACAAGTGACTGATGGGGACAGATAATCAATCAAGCAGTCAAATGTATTTCACAGAATTTTGCCTGCAATTATTCATACTGCTGCTAGAGCTGATTTAACTCCAAAATATAAATATAGGTCATAATAACAGATTTTCATGATGCTGCATCCTATTTACCAGGAGAGATGTGAGTGTGAGGAGCTCATGTCATAAGGTAACTCAGAATGGGTCTATTTCTTTGTGTTGAAAGGGGTCAGTTGAGGTGGTTCGGGCATGCTGGCTGGATGCCTAATGTTGATATATTCTAAGCATGTCCAACACCCAGAATGTGGAGGGATTATATACCCCATTTAGTCTGGAAACATATGCATTCCCGCAGGGCTGAGCTGAGACATCCGGCGAGAGAAGGACTAAAGGGCCATTTTGCTTACTCCAACCCAATTAAAGAGTAGCAAATGAACAGATGCAATATATAGAATTAAGCTCAGCACGCACTGCAGTAAATGATCCAAAAATCAAATGTAGCTCGTATGTTTGGCTACTAATGTGGATTATGCATGCAGAACGAGCACTTGATCCCAGTCCCTTTCATCCTTAGTCATGCTTTGGTGTTCTCTTTGAGGGGATGCCAACGAGGGGGCGATGGCACACTGCTCACCGATACAACCCAAAGCAGCAAGGCTCAATATTACAGAAGGGACTGGGAAGTGAAAGCGAGCACGAGCAATATTGCTAGTGTGGGGGCAATTGGGAGTATGCCCCAGTTATGTACAATGTTGCAAGGGCAGAAGTGGAGGGGACAGTCGTGCAGACTCACGTGCCAACGCACGCTGTGATATTTTGCCAAGGTCCAGACAAGTTATACAGGAAGAACAAGGCCAAATAAAACACGTTGAGACACGCTGAGGGTAAGCTGTGACAGACAGAGCCAGGCACGAGTCTGAGGCTTTCGCACACACACAGAGCACGAGGGCAGGCAGCGGCAGAAAGATCTGAGGCCACACGGAATCAGAATGAGTTCTTGCTTTCTGTGACCTACATACACCGTGTTAAAGGAATTAAGAGTTTGTTGTAGACGCATTTGTGGCTCGTGACTGACGAGCAGACGCTGAGTCCTCGATCCTTGTGGGTCTCTGCCCTGCGGCTCCCCACAATAACATATGATCAATAGCACATGAGGAAATGAAAGAAAAAAAGTCAAAATAACAAAATAACTTACAGAGTGCAGGAATCACAGGGTGCGAGTGACTCCCAGAATCACTTTCCTGCAGGGCAAACTCAGTTGATTAAAAAGATGTGATGAAGCCCTCATCTTGACAAACGGAGATGATAACTGATGACAAGGCACTTGCCATCAATTCCAAAGAGCGTCAGTGCTACCGTCTGAGATCAGTGTGCTGAGTGTGGCTTTTGTCAGGACATCAGATGGGAAACATGTTTGAGTAGGCAGCTGAGAGATCTGCCGTTAGGCCCGTTTTTAAGGAGGCGTGTTGATGTCTGTGTGTGTTAATGTGCCAGATTGACTCCAAGCTGATTCCCTCCCTTCAGCCCTGATTTCTGCTGCTTTATTGTCCTAAAAAGGCACGATGGCTTAGTGGTGGACAAAGGGGAGAGAAGAAATGACTGATGGCAAATGCTTCTCATGAGAGATGGAGCAACATCTCCAATTCTAATGGGACAGCAGAGGGTGGCTGGGTGGGGTTGGGGGGGTCAAAACAAGGTGAAACCCCAAAGGAAATAAAGCACAAGTGTTTGAGTAGGAACGAAGGGGTAGGCTTGGGGATATCTGCCCCGTCACGGTCCTCATCTCATTTCCATAACTAAATCAGGGACGCGTGCCCTACTGTGTTTGTGTTGTACTGCCAGCTGCTGCCTTCGTTTGACAGACGCAGCACCTTCGCTAAATGTCACTGAGAGAGCTGCTTTGTGTCTGCTGAGATAAATGCATCTCACAAGCTTGATTTTCGAGAGTTTTATCATCCGTGAGGTTGCTTTGGCTGAAAAATGGAAAATCTGAAACTTATGCGTTTCTTTGATTCAAATACTTCTCGAGAACTGAAAGCTGAAACCTACTGGTCGGGCAGCATGTGGCTGCTTAATGACACTGACAGACAACACGAGAAGCTTGAACGCTCACAGGCGCATCTGCGTTAGCTATTACACTGATGTAGAAAAACAGGACAGGCAATGAGCTTCAGGGAAATAAGCAGTATTTTTAAGCTGCGTTGGAGTTCATGAATTATGAAACCATAAAATAAAGGTTTTGTCACGCATTCAAAAGTTACTTTAAGAGAACTTAACTGGTTACATATGTGGTGTTCTGAACGACTGTGCAGATGGTTTTTCTTGTAGTTATGCTACAGGCATAAATGTTTCAGTCAACATCTTCATCTCTGTCACATCCAGTTCTAAAAATAGTATTCCTGTTTTTATTCAGCTAAATCAGAAACTCGAAACGCTGTGACTGAATTCTCAAATGCTGAATGCTTTAAATGGTTGGAAAGGAACTTATATACACCAGTGAAATACGGCCTGGATCAGTTCCAGCAAGATAAATACTTGGCTTTGTTTCAACTCTAACTGACAAATGTGCCTTTTTTTAATGCTTTCATTTTGTAATTATGATGCAAGCAGGGTCGATTCTAGGATCAACCATAATGTTGCACATACAGTGCTTTGAACTTAATATTAACAGACTATGTTTGCAAATCTCTTTAGATCTCGATTCAGTTGCATACAGATTACATTGTTGGCTTCAACGCCATTCAGTTTTATTTATATAGATTGATATTACAACAACAGTTGCACTTTATATTTTAAGGCGAAGCCCCAAAATACAAAATTTAGAAGCAACCCAATTAGCTGGATGGTCTACTGTAGTGTCTTAGAATAATTCATAGTAAGTAATCAATATTATTCACTAGATTTAGGATGGGCCCTTTAGAATTTTCCAAAGTAAGTTAAAGAACAAGGAAAGAAAAGAGGACAAACATACACAGCATTGTTTCAGTCTCTTAACCACATACAGCAGAGGCAGTCCACCAAATCATTAAGCACTTACAGCACCATTATTCAGCAAAGACAGTGGGAAATCACCCTGCCTCTCCACACAGCTGGACAAGGAGCGAACTGGTAACAGAGTCGGTTTTACACAAATGTTTTGTAATTCATACAAACCTGTATTGTCCAGACTCAACACAGAGCATTGTGTATTCAAAATTTCAAGAGTGGAGAATAGATTGTAGTCTGTCACATGAATGTGGACAAACATAATTTCTTGAATGTGACATGTCCATTCGTTTCTTTTTGCTCCCTCTCTATCCTCCTCTCAGTCTTTGTGTTGCCACCCAAAAGTTTAATGTAACAATGAAACAGAATATGCTACTAATGTCTAGTGATCTAGCTAAAGTCAAATATAAACAAGTAGACACTTTATAAGTCACAGCAATACCTCCACGTTCAGAACAGTTTGCACTTTTGCTATGTTTCAGTTGATGAAACATAGCAAACAACAACAGCAACAAAAGTCTTATTCAATAATGAATCCGTTAAAAACAATGGCATAAACTAATACTACATGCATTATTATGATTATTATGTTTTTAGTGGTGCTATGAAGAAACCTAGGGGTGTTTAGACTCTTTTTATGGGTGCTCAAACTCACCTATGGTTACAAATAAAGAGATCAGTTCGTTAGTCTAAGGATGTTTGTGTGGTACTGCTGTCTAGTGGGTGTATCTGGTATTACCCCTAAAAGCAAAAAGGGTAAAAGGTTAGTCCATCATTTGCAACTACAGTTTTTTATTTACCATTATCATTTTTTTTAAGAATAAAACCCTTTAAAGTCTCTTCTTGTTTTTAAGGTTCTATACTGATTACTTCAATAATATCCATCTATCCATTCTCTGCCGCTAATCCTTTTTCAGGGTCGCGGGTGGGAGCCTATCCCAACTGGGACTCTTCACCATTGGACCCTAGAACTGAAGAAACTTCTCGGATGAGAGGTAAAACGTCTTCAAGCAACTTAAAGAAGTCCAGAGGCTTTTCTTTCCAAACTCCTTAGACTACATCCTGGACAGGTCGCCAGTCTGTCACAGGGCTAACACATAGACAATCACTCACACCTAAGGGCAATTTAGATTTCCAGTTAAACTAACTGCATATCTTTGAACTGTGGGAGGAAGCCGGAGTACCCCGACAGAACCCACACAAACACGGGGAGAACATGCAAACTCCACACAGAAAGAGCCCGGCCTGATGGTGGAATTGAACTCAGGATCTTCTTTCTGTAAAGAACAGTGCTAACCACAATGCCACCCACTTTAATAATATATGACTTTTCTATTTATGTTTTAAACTGTTTTGTTGATGAATGTTAGGAACCACACTGTGTGTTGAAATTTGCTTGTGAAGGCAACTACTGCTACTGAAAAGGTAGCAGTAGAAAAGGTAGCAGTATATATATTTTTTTTTTCTTTCTTTTTTTCTTGCAGTGGCCAAGTGAAAGTCCAGACCGCCATTGATTGTGGCGAGGCTTAAAGAAAGTGGAGCATAACTCAGTTAACTCAATTGAGTGACTGATAGTGTCATACAAAAGACAATTACATAAAATTATTGTTCTAAAAGTTATTGTACTAAGTGTGCTCAGGTTTTCCACACACTGCTTTGTCATTTTGGCTCAGTTATTGTTAAGTGATGACACAGTGTAATGTGGCATGTGCTGTTGTTCATCTCATGTTGTATTTATCCAATTTTAAGACTTGATAACGACTAGATCTTTTTTATTGTGTCCAGATATGCAAAACTCTAGAACTGACAGAGAGTGTACTTTGATTATGACTACAGATGGTAGGGAAGGAAGCAGCATGGGCAGGACGTTCCCCCAACTCTGCATTCCTGCCTCACACTACCACCTGGCTGAATTCCAAAACTTAGGAGAAAAATGGCACTTTTTTACTTTGTTTATCTTTTTGATTTCGCTCTGGAAAGTGCATTTAAAATTCTTTATCTACTTAGATGGAACACTAAACAAAGATGGGATAATAATTTATGACAAGATTTCCTTTCTTAGCAAATAACTCTAGCTGTACTTTGACCCATGCTGGCTGGCTTACATTATCAGCCAGCTTTTCCTGCATTTCCCAGACTATAAACTCAGATAGTGTCAGTGAACCAAAGCGTATAATCTTAGGGTTATATAAAACAACATGAGTGAAAGAAACATTCCCGACTAGCTCCCTTGCTTTTTAATAACAACATGTCTGCTTTATTTTCCTTTTTTTAAGTCGAGTTTAACTGAAAAGTGCTTTTTATGTCCCCACCCCCTCATGAAGAAATGTTTAAAAGGTTAATACCACCTTAACTGAATTTTGGGTTCTAGGTATTTTGGCAGACTCACACAACTGAGCAGTGTGAGGTTACTATGAAAAGTCTGTCCTTATTTGACCCCTGTCCTCCTGCCTGCACATAGGAGACTGTTGACCAGCTTGTGCACCACATATAACCCAGTAGCAGTTGGTCACAGCTATGAGATTAATGAGGACCTGGTGCCAGCATGCACTTGTGCATGAATTAGGGGTAAATCGTGGAAACTTTACCCTTTATTTCCCGAAATCTCTGTCTGACTGTTCATATACAAGCACTCATCTCTCATTTTGTACTGTAAAAGATAGCCCACTGTGTGTCCTAATGTAACCTCCACAAATGTGAGCCCAAAGTCTCCACTCTGGCTGAATGTAAGCAGTGAAGAAAGCACATGGAGATGGGTCAGTAACAGAAGTGTAATGTGCCCTTGTATTGCCTTTGTTCTGCAGTCTAAACTCTGCCTGGCTCCCTTCTTTGCTATCACATGCTTTGCTTGATTGTTTACTTGCACTAGTTTGGTCACTCTCAGTCTAAGCTCCCTCCCTCTCTTTCTCTCTACTCTTCTTTCCATCCAGCCTCTCTCACCCACACACCAGCTGATTCCTGCTTAGTGTTATGTGGCGATAAGGGCAGAGACGAAACGGGAAAGAAAGCTCTAAAGAGACCTTTTCTCTCAAGATTTGGCTTTTTGCTGCTGCAGCTTTAATTCATCTGCTGTGAGTATCTTTCTTTGCCCGATCCAATAAACAGGCTGTAGTGTTGTTTGGCAAGGAACACTTTAGGAAATAGATGAAATAATAGACGAGTCTCCCTGCTCACACAACCCCAAACTGCAAGGGAGAGGAGGCGGACGTGCAGAAAAGCAACATAGATTGAGCTGAGAGATTTCTAGAAGTGTGTCAAAATGAACAGCCTAAAAAACCCACACTTTTAATGCAAATTAAAGTAAATCAGCACTACTGGTTATTTTTGCAGAATAAAAACTGAACTTCAAGATTTGTTGATGCAACTGTATAATTTTTTGTTTGCCAGTGGGTCTTTGAGTCAGTTTTATTCTGCAGAAAGAAACGGTGTTGTAAAGGCAAAACCGAGTCTCTTATTTCTTTCCAAATATGTGTTTGTAACACGGTTTAAATGTTTCCATTTACCTCTGCCCTTGCAGAAGGTCAGCTCAGACACTTCAACTGACTCATGGCCAATTTCCACCATTTTCACTTGCTGTGTATGGGGGTGGGTGCTGAGTAGTGGTTTGCCAATATGAGTGAGGACCAGTTTAAATTACATACCATTAGAGTGAGGGCGTTTTTAGGAAAGTGCGGCACGACCTCACTTTGGCACGGACTTTCAATGCATTATTTGAGTGTTACAATTTGGTTTAGAGTTCAGTTTAGAAATGAGAAAAGGCTGGGGTAAGGGGTAGGGATGTAATTGTGATGGTTATGATAAGGGGCTATGGAATGAATTTCCTCTGTGAAAATCCTCAAAAAGATAAATGTGTAAATTGAGGGTGTATGCTGTGCAGACATACTTGGTACATACTTTGTAGGGACTTTGCCACCTAACAGAGATTTTAGAAACATGTAATTCATTGGACAGATACTTCTAAAAGGTAGTTATTATCTGAAATGAACTAGGCCACTGGTATGGACCCTGCAAATAATACCAGGTAACAGTTTGTTTAGGTAAACTTTAACTATCAAGGATCAGACTTAATTTCTGTCTTAGTGTCTTTCTGTTAAAGCACTGTGCAGAAGTCTTGAGCCACAACTCATTTCTATATATTTTGTTAGCAAAACAGGAAATAGATGTAACGATTTTTGAAACATCCAAACACACATGGAAACACAGTAAATAATATTTTTAAAAACTGCATTGGAAGTGTTTTTGGGATGATTTAATTTGTGCTGGAAAAATGAAGCCATTGCCAATCAGAAACTTCCCAAATTACACTGAGCGTGGATCAAAAGCTGATGTTATATTCCTGTGTTCATAATTTCATCATTGTGACAGAATCCCCAACACCAATGGCTGAAATGTAGCCCCAGACTATAACAGAGCCTCCACCATGTTTCTCAGATGGATGTAGACACTTACTGTTGCACGTCTGTCCTGACTTTACTCACATGATTTGCCTTTTCTCCCCATTTCCCTTCCTTAACGATGGCTTCTTGTCAAATACCCTTCCACTGTGACCATTTCTGGCGAGGCTTCAGTAAAAAGTTAGTGGTTCAGCTTAAGGGTAAAAGCTATATTTCGGGTCCTCGTCTGTTTTTTTCAGGTTTTTTTATCTTTTCCATCTTTTTTTTATTTAAATTTTATCCTTTTTATCATTTCCATTTCTTAAGTAGAATACTTCAGATACTGTTCATCAGATATTGTTTAACTGGGCTTAGGGCTGCTAATTCTACTTCTATCCTCAACTTGTCCAGTTTCCTAAAATCTTTTAAAGGACATGCTGCACACCATGCCGAGCTTCCAGCTAATAACTTTGAGAATCACTTCCCTGAGAATCCCTGTTTGGGTTCGGCAGACAGGGATAAAATTCTATTTATCTATACCTAGGCCTGTCAGACAGTTAAAGGGTTAAGAAACATATATATTTTTGACATAGTGCTAGTACCAAAATGCCTAAAGATACAATTTAAGTTGGCTCTTTGCTAAGCTATTTATGTGTAAAAGGAACACAGGTAGCTCTACTGAGCTAGGTACTACTTTATGCTTGAATTAGGGGCAATTGTAGGATCAAACCTTCAGTGAGGCCTCAATCATAATGTCATGCATACAGTGCCTTCTAATTAATATTCATTATTAATAATAATATTATTATGTGCAATGTTACCATCAAATCTAATTAGTTGGATGACCTATTGTAGTGTCTAAGAATAATTCAAAATAAATAATCACAGATTTCAATATAACAAAATACTTTTAGCCATGAAACCTGAAGCAAAGGCTCAATCGTCTTGGCCACAATTTTCCAAAGTAAGTTGAACTATTTAGCAGATGAAAAGCAGATAAATGGACAAACATGAACATGACTTCATTCTCTTAACCACATGCAGTAGAGCAAGTCCACATAATCATCAAGTACCTAAAATAAGACACCTATTTGTACTTGTTGACCTTATATCCATCCATTCATTTTTTTTCCTGCTTATCCAATTCAGGGTAATGGGGGTAGAGAGGTGGGGTGCACCCTGGACATGTTGCCAGTGTTTCACAGGACTTGACCTTATAACATCTTGGTTTAATAAACAACCCAGAATTTCATGAATACATCCAGTTAACTTCTTTCAGATAATCTATTATAGCAGATCTATTGACAAGTAATTAAAGATTACAACCTGTTCATCTGGACAATATAAAAACTCTATTAGCCCAGTTTTAACCTATTTTAAGCAGACACTTTCATTACAGTTAAGGAATCTCAAATATCTATTGCTCAGACTACTGCTACATAATGTTTGATGTGCACATTGTTATTTAAAAGCTAGCTAGAAATACCGTCTCTGCTTTGTTATGTGCAACAGGGAATCAGACGAATCAGGTGAATCTCATTAAGTGCTTTATAAAGGTGGCTTGGAAGAGTGCCAAATCCTCTTTTTGGTAGTCTGGCCACCTCATTATCTTTTGCTTTAGAGTTGCCAGATAATAAACCATAATAAAAAGCACCTTGATGCATACTCAAACATCCAGTTAAGTAAATCCCAAAAGGCTGATTCTGTTCATCTGGACGTTGCGTTTTCAGTGGGAGAAACGTTTCGCCACTCATCCAAGTGACTTCTTCAGTCTCAGCTGACTGCAGGTGTTGCCCCCCTGGTGTGACAGGTGCCTGGGAGGGGTGCGATCCTAGATCCCGCAGCTGTGTATTGACATAAAGAGGCACAGATCATGAACTTGTTTACGTTTCAACTGCAGGATTTATTCTGCAGATTTGCCTCCCAGGGGGGTTTACGCTCCTCCTGGCCGCTATGCGCCACCTAGTGGTATTTTTTAAGTAATGCCATGGAAGATGTAAAGTGTAATTAGAAAATACTGATTTAACACTGAACGATATAACAAAGACCAAAATATAACTGGGGTGTTCCCTTTTTCCTTGTATGAAGACATAAACTGAACTAACATCCCCATAAGTCTTTTTATCTCTTAACTTTTTAACTATTAGTGTAATCCAGAGGTTAACATATGTTAACCTTTTACACAGGCTTCCCCAACCTGCAGGTGAACGACTGACGAAATGTTTCTCCCACTGAAAATGTTACATCCAGATGAAAAAAAATCAACCTTTTGGGATATAGTAAAAGTACTAACAACAAAGTGTTATTTTGATATTTTATGACATTTTGCATTCCTAGAGATGGTACAGGATAGAATGAAAACAGATTTAACCCTTCTGTGTTCTTGTTGTCATGATGTTACAGTGCAGTCACACAGTCACACAGGTGTTGTTGCTTCAACAGTGTGGCTTGTCATTAATAAATAAGACTTCTGTTGCAGTGGCAAAAAGAAGATGATGAGGTAATTTCATGACCTAAATCACTGGTGCAGATTTAAAACACACTTTACATGAAATACAGCAAACATTTCAAAGTGCTCTGATAATGTGGGGACATTGCTGTGTCTGTGTATTTTTGCTTTCTAAACAGTGTCAGAAATGTTAGCTAATGTAGGCTAGATCACTAGAGATTATTAGCTAAGTTGGATGTACTTTATTATTTTAGTTAGTTAAAAGTTCTGTCCCTGTTCTGGAAAATTGGGCTTCATTATTTGTTTATGGTACAGCTCTAGTGCCAGGTAACAGCAAGTGAAAAAAATGTTGCCCATCAATGGACAGCAGCAGTCTGTATTCAATTTAGATATTGCTATTCATATGTCCAGGTGTATCGACTGTCAGGGTGTTTTTTCACTCTCTTTATTGAATAACGGTCATGAGGAATCATGCATAAATACTTACAGAACAATAAAACTGATGTAAAATTGTTTGATGCAGACAAGATAAAGGAATAAAGCTGCATCTAATAATCTACAATACCACTGTTCATCAGGCATGCACAAAGATTTTATATGCTCTTGAAAAGCTTAAACTCTCCTATCATCAATGCACATAGGTCAGAGGGATCATCCATGACAAGAGAAGTGATTAGTCAATAGACTGATTTCTTATCTGCCAATCTCTGATCTAGAACCTAACATGCTCTGGAGCAGGTTGGGTTTGCACCCTACGTTACTATAGCGATGTTCCCAAGTGAACCACTTTGGTAGTACTGAAAACCCAGTTACCACAGTGATGTTCCCAGGTAAGAAGAGAGCCACCCTGGTAGTAGTGGAAACCCAGAGTTAATCCTGAAGTTACTTGGATTTTAGTGTGCAATATTCAATACCTGCTGCCACTGACATCCAACCACCGCACTGTGAAACATTCTGTTCCGCTGCTATTAGCATACTGTACTATTGTATCATATATACATATAAATACATTTATTTATATCTAAATTATATTTCTTCTGCCTTGTATAGTGTATAGTTTCTTCTATGTTTGCATAGTATAGTTGTTCTTAGGTATACTGCATCTATTTATTTATTCCTGCCACGTCCACCACTGCTGCTGTAACAATGTGAATTTCCCATCTCTGGGACTAGTAAAGGCTATCTTATCTTATATGACAATTAATACTGCTTCTTACTATTACTCTAGTATCAGATCTAGAAAATTTTACATTGGGGGGGCAAGTCAGTCAACTCAGTGAAGTATGTGAAAATCCCCTATATGTAAATGGACTCAACAAAATATCCACAAAAGCACTTTAAAAATATTTATTGTTATTATGTCTTCTAAGAAAAACGTTTTTATGTAGGTAGATAGGTTAGTTTAGACAGGTGCTGGGGGGTAAGGCTAACTAGTACCCTCGAATGTTAAAAATATTGTGTCGGAAAGAGAGATGAAACTCTTTCTTTTCCAGGTTTTATAGCAGTGATGTTAATGCGACATTGCAGAGTAAACATAATTAAGAACACTAATTATGGCCTTATTGTATTAGTGCTGTGCATCGTGGCTCACTGCAGTGACGGTGACACTACACAGTGCAGCGCCTAATTGTATTTATCAATTACACCCGTGTTCACCCTGCTAGCAGCGTTTGTACGGCTCCTGCTGAGTGTTTTCTTCTCTCTAAAGACTCCAGTGTTTAACCGTCACTGACCTGTAACTCAAGTTACCGCTGAGGTTTGTCTCTACGGTGTCTATGACTATATGCCGGTAAAGTCATAATGATGTTAATGTACATTTACCTGTTTCTAGATGCTGCGTTTGACTACTGGGCGCGTGGGATGCCTCCTGGCCAGGCGCGCGACAGCTGCCGTGACTACCAGCAGCACGAGGATGGCGAGCAAAGGTGAAGATCGTTCAAAGGGGATTTATAGGTCCACTATAAATATTTTAATCTTACTTTTATTTAATAGTATAAGTAAAATGGCATCTCTAAAGTTTTTTCTGTCTCACAAAAAACGGTAAATACTGACAAGACCTTAAATTTTCAGAGCATAAACTTAAAAAGAACAATTTCAGACATATTAAGCTAACATGGAGATATGAAGTTTCTATCACGGCAGAGATGTGGAATTTGAAAAGTAGGCAAACACGGGTGTAAATTAAGGCTTAGAGTTATTGATAAAAACTGAAGTGTTTACCAACAATTTCAAATTCAAATTCAAATTTTATTTGTCACACACACACACACACACACACACACACACACACACAACCATACACAGTATGACATGGGGGTGAAATGCTTGTAGCTGTACAATGCCCGACCATTAAATGACAGAAGAAAAGTTTTACAATATTTACAATTTACTACAAAAATTTACAAAAATTTACAAATTTCATGCTAAAATGGCTGCAGTTTATATTGTTAATATTAGTAATGGCCGAAACTGACGAAGATCGCCACCATAGAAAAGACGTGATCCAAAGGAATTATGGATTTAAGTCAAGTAATGTGATTTGTTAGTGGGGGGTTTCCCATCATGCAGTATACTGAGTTAAACAGCAGATGGCGCTTATGTACTTTCATAACTACACACTCATCTAGACAAGATGGTACCTGGGCTTATCAATGATGGAGTGGGTTGTGAGGGGGGACAAATGTACACTGCTGAGTATCTTTGTATCTGTGCCTCCAGAGGTGTCCGAGTCAGTGGACATGTCTCAGCCAATGTACTGGGACCGTGTGGACATCCCACTGCCTGACAAACCCTACAAAGATGTCCTGACTGATGCTGACAAGAGCCTGAAGCAGAAGGAGAAAGGACCCTGGGGTCAGCTGACTAAAGAAGAAAAGATTGCCTGTAGGTTCTTTAGTTTAGCTCATTATGCTCAGTAGAAGGGGGGGTGCTGTGTTATTGATGCACTCATCTTACCCCCCTCCTCCCCTGCTGCAGTGTATCGGCTGACGTTCTGCAAGACCTACCCAGAGATGAAGCAGCAGACAGCAGAGTGGAAGACGGTCATTGGGGGCATTTTCTTCTTCCTGGGCTTCACAGGCATAGTGATCTGGTGGCAGAGTGTCTACGGTAAAATCTGACTTTTGTGGTCTGAAAAAGTTAAACCAGTCTCTCTCGCAACGTAACACAAGCAATGCCTGTGGCTGAGAACACCAAACCTTTCTTGTCAACATCACACACTTCAGTGTCATTTTTTTTTTTTCTCTCTCAGCAGACTTTCATTAAGGAAATAACTAATAGCATTAAAGATGGCTCTGGCTCTTTTCTAATCTCCCAGTGAGTCAAACCAGCTGGGCCAGAAAGGACCTGAACAGAGCCTGGCACAGCTAGATGAACATCAGGCTTTAATAATGCAACTGTTTAGTTGGCAAGTTTGTTTGGCAAGTTAATTACAGGTGATACTGGAGTGTGGAGCATCATGTGAGTTGCATTCTTTTGTCCTTGTAGTCTACCCTCCACGTCCCAGGACCTTTGATGACGAATGGAAGTCCCAGCAGCTGAAGAGGATGTTGGACATGAAGATCAACCCCATCCAGGGCATCTCTGCCAAGTGGGACTATGAAAAAGGCCAGTGGAAATAAAGAGGGCTAGGCAGGGGGCTGAGGTAGCACAGTCTGGACCTTTTACCTGAGTGTGGCTCAGTTTGACTATAGGAAGCTGCTATTGCTTTTGAATGCTGTTACAACTGTCAAAACCACTAGAAAGATGGAGCCTCTCTAGGGAATTGTACTCTGTTACCTCTAGCTTTCCAAACAGTATCTTCCTCTAAAGCCACTTTAGCCTTCAGTCACAGGGATAACTCTGTCCGTCCTGATGTAACAAAATAAAGCTTGGCTTTTGTCTGTCATGTGTCAGGTGTGTTTATTGTGGAGTCCTGTGTATAGTAAGTACTTAACTGTGCCATTAACATCTAAGAATATTTACCTCCACCACGGAGGTTATGGGATATGAATAGATTCTTAAAGGTATGGACTGATTTCAGTTTTTGCCAGCAGTGGAAATCATTTTAAAAGGAAATGACTTTAAGTAAATCTGGGTCCAATAATTGTTTTAAAGGATTGTTTTTATAAGGCAAGACTACTGGCAGACTCACTTATTTTGACAAATATGAAAACAAAAAGCCTAAATTCTCAGTATTTGAGAGCCTTTTGTCTAACTTGTAAAGATGCAGGCAATCAGGCTGGCTAAGAAAATGCTCTAGAAGGCTGCATTCGCAAATGTAGACTGCACATCAGTTTAAAATATGGTAAAAGTACTTTTAGTAAGTTCTTCTATGGAGATTCTGCATAACAAAAACAATACTTGAAGAATACATGGATGTTGGGCATGATGCTACAGTTTAAGGAAATAACACAATATGCTTTTCCTGACAGCAGACTTGTCAGAGTCTTCCGGTTTTGTGTGGTTCATGTTTGAATTATTGGATAGTTGACTGTGTGCGTGCTCATTGCTGTTCTGTTTGAAATTTGGTTTCTCGTGTTTGACTTTCAGATCATTTCCCTGTGGTGAGTTTTAGTTCATGAATGAGTCATGATGCCTGATTTTGCTGTACGGTTATTCTAGTGATGCGTTCAGTTTTGCAATTCTGTCTTTTGATTTTTAGTACCTTTAGTTCCTTCAGTTTGTTCTGTTTCTTCCTCCCTCTGTCTGCTCTTTGTGATGGTGCCTGTTATGGAAGGTTACTTTTTTTTCACGGCTGGTATTAGTTTTACTTCCTGTCTGTCTGTTTTCCCCTGATTCCCTGATTGTTCTCACCTGTGTTAATCACGCGCTGTCTGTTCGTGTTTGTCCTTGTTCAAGCAGGCTCACTAAACTCTTTTATATTTTTCCCTTTTAACATTTGTAGTTTATGTGATTTTGTTGAACTATTTCGTAATGTATTTTATTGAGCTATACTCTATTACAGATTGTCTTTACCCCTCTAAGACCCAACCCATCAAAACATAGCAAGAAAATTCTATTTTTTTGGAACTGAAATGTTTATTAACCCTTGTAACAAAATCCTCTTTTTTTGCTATATCATGTTATGTATGACATATTTTTTGTATCGCATTTGATACATTGGGTGTTTTGTTTTTGTTGGCAACTTTTTGTTAACAACAGTGTTAATTTTAGACAAAATGTTTTTTAAGGTTTTTAAGGCAAGTATCATGTTGATGAGACAGAAGTCTCAGAAACTCATGTAGCAAATATGATACACATGGCATTACAGGGTTAATGTTTCGGCACCTGTAACACAGAAGTTTCACAACTTTGGGGTTAACCGTATCTGAGTTAACACAGTAATATAACAGTAATAACAGTAATATTCATTTTATTAGATAACCAACGCACTCCCCTGACTCGGCTGTCTATTTATGCAGCAGAAGTTTGCATCTCTTATCTGAGATATTATCACTGCCTGCTGTGTCAGCCCCTTCACCACCCCAGCATCCACCTGCAGGCTCTGAGAGAACAACGTGACTCATGTCAGTGTCCACAGGCAAAATACCAAGTTTTACTATTTAACTCAACTGATAATAATAATAATAATAATAATAATAATAATGGATTACATTTATATAGCGCTTTTCAAGACCCTCAAAGCGCTTTACAATTCACTGTCACATTCACACACTGGTGGAGGCAAGCTACAGTTGTAGTCACAGCTGCCCTGGCGCAGACTGACAGAAGCGGGGCTGCCATATCGCGCCATCAGCCCCTCTGATGACTACACATATATATTATTATACTCTTCTATTGCAATGACTCATTTGAAACCATAGCTTTCTATTTAGCTAGTGAATAAAGTTAATAGAAGTTTAGCACTGTTGATCTAAAAGCTTGACTGAAATCTCCATTGCCTCAGTACATCATGGTTGACCTTTATTTTCGCAACTCCCATTTCCTCCCATCCACTAAGCAGTCTTTTGTGGCATAAAATTAACTTTCTTCTGGCTGATTTCAGCTTCTGGCAAATACCCTGAATATTTAACAGCATATGTTCACGGGCATCTCTGCTCCAACACTCCCCACCACTATCCAAGACATCAGAAAAAGAGACTCGGCATATCTTCCAACAACGGGCTTTATTAGGTTCAGTGTCATTTCAAATTTTACATTGGCATTCTAAAGACATACAAAGTGACCATTGGACATGACAGCAAACTTTAATTTAGACCCAACAGGAACACACCGGATAACTTTTTTTGAAAATGTTTTCTTGATTTGTTTGCATTTCTTTTCATCTACTAGCAGTCCAACAGTCCTAAAGAAAAGAAAAAAAAACACGACTGACAGTGCACATGGATGCAACGATGGAATTTAAGGCCATTTGAAGGAGCACAGTTATGCTTTTTTTTTTTTCCTTTTTCTATTTTTTGACACCAAATATAAATAAAGTTGAAAGCCATCAGGTCTGTTTTAAATATTTCACTAAGCTAATACTATTCTAATCAGCTTAAATAACTAGCATATATATGTGGGGGGGGTCGTGCCAATGCTGTCACACTTCCTTCATTTGTGCCTCCCTTCTGCCAGAAAGAAATTCACACACATGCTCCCGCACACACGCACGCACACACGCACACACATCTATAAATGGGTAAGAAAAGAGCTCGTTAGAGTCAGGGGCCCAGACAGCAGGGACAAGCCTGTGAGGAGCTTTTGATGGGGCTAAAAAAATAGATATATACTGTACTGGAATGTTTGAGAACATACCCTGGCTAACAAGGCGGTGAGGAGAACACGAGCAAACCAAACGATACTGATTATTCAGGCTATGCGTTTTGTGTGATTTTGGTGAAATATTCATAACCAGGTCAAAAATCAGGGCATTAACAGGAAAAATATGTGGACGGTAACATAAAGGAGCCAATATGTGACGTCAGTGATGAGTCCTTGTTTTGAACATGGAGGCAAAGCTGGTAGCTGGACACCATGATGGATGTCTCAACCACAAATCCTTTTTTCCTCTCTTGTTTGCATTACACTCTGTTCCTTTAATGTTTACTAGGTGTGGCTGAGTGTAGTGCCTCGATGAGAAAACAGCACTCGCCTGTAAAGCTCCACAGTGCTTTATTGTGCTGTAGGACATACTGTTCAGCAGAGAGAGGGAGAGGCTGTTTGGAATAAGATCAAATTTGGAAGCAGTGGGAAGATTCTGGGAACGGGAATGAGTGTACTCCCTTCTCCACCACCACCCCAACCCCATCCTTCCCAGTAAATTAATCGAGCAGTTGTTAGTGCACAACACGCCAGGCGACAAACACTCTTCTGACTTCAGCTTCAAATTAAAGATGGATAGGTGTCTCCTTCCCTTCCTCCATCTCCTGTGGACCGGCTCTGATTGGCACGTGCGTGCATGTGTCTGCGAAGCAGCAGGTGGGCCAGCTGTGACTGACACACGTGACTAAGTGCAGTGACAGCTGGGGGACCGCGGGAGGAAGAGGTGGAGCTGGATGGCGAGGGGAAGAGAAGAGACGGATGGCGGTTTGACAGCTCTGAAGCGTCTGGGGAGGACGAAGGAGGTGGAAAAAGAGGGGTGGGAGGGGTTTGTGGATAACTGGAATTGAGCGAGATGAGATATGAATGTTTAGATTTTGAGTTTCATGCTCCTACAGCCGCTGACAGCTGCTGATTTGCTCAAGATGGTACACAAACACGAAGTGAGACACATTTCTTTAGCTCGCAGACGACGTGAAGCAGAACCGCATCGTCTCCTGAAGGACAGCTGCTTCATCAGTTTGCTACATAAATCTGCTTGCTCCAGTGACGATAACACGAAGCATGAAGTGTGTCACCGATCAGTGTCAGATGTGACTAAAGGCTCAAAAATAAAAATTGATTAGGACACAGTGGGGAAAATAAACTATAGGGAGGAAAAAAACAAACAGCTGTGTGTTTGAACAGTGCAGCTCATGATTAGGATTTTATTGCAAAATAATCTGTGAAAATGACTCAAACACTTTCATCTACACCCCTCCCAAAAAAAATAAATCTTAAACGAATGGTCTATTTTTAAGAAGTTATGGCTGCATCTAGGGGCTGTTTTCATTGTCAGTTAATTAAAAGCAGCATTATAGAAGTTGGACCCAATGACTTTTAGATCAGTAACAATCATCAAACCAGTTGCACCTTAATTGATTCATAATTTTATAGTAATATAAAGTAGCTGTAAATCCTGTGAAGCATCTGCACCTGGAGTATGAACAGGCAATAGACGACTGCTATTAGAGCCACGCTGATAACTGCGTCAACAATTCTGGTAGACCTCCAGCAGTGTTGTGCAGGGGTCATTAAGTCAAATACAGAGCTTTTGGTCATTTATATCAACACTTTTATTATTTAAGCTCTTACCACATGATTATTTTTGAACTGCCGAATCCATCTTTGCTCTATGTGATGACGGCCATGAAGTGTAGTTGAAACCTTGTAAGTGGATCTTGATCATGTATGAATGAGGCCAGTCGCACTCATTCATACAGGATTTGTTCATGTGAGCTGTTACATTGTCAGTTACTGATTAACTGTTCATACACCTGTTACTGATGCCTCATAGGAATTACACTGCAGCAGTGTTAGAATATATGACGTTTTTTATACTGTTTATAGAGGAGGGGGTGTTCAAACAAAGTAGTACCAAACATATCACCCAATGACAATCTTGAAGTGGACCTATTAAGGGCATGACTCACAGTCTTTAGATCGTATACTGGGCTTTGATGCCATTTTAGCCCCCTTACACTTCCTTTCAGGGAAGTTTTATGATTGGCTGCCTCTTGTAAACACAAGGTTTAAACAGCAGCAACATTATATGGAGGAGGAGATATGGCACTCAAAGATTCCCAGATAAAAATCTGTGGGAGAATTCTGAGATGCTAATGTTGTTTCCCTGGCTCTCTCGCCAAAAAGCCAATCAGCAGCTGAAACTGGAGAATTATTAGCCAATCATGTGTTTACACGCGTCAGAGAGAAAGAGTTTCGAAACATTTTCACTGTGCGGTGTCGGCCACTTCTCTATCATAGCAAAGATGTTGGTGTTTTGATTTTTCATGGTGGGAGGAGCACAGATGTTGATCGCGTCAGCTGATGACGAAATGTTCTGAAACTCCGCACACTTAAATTTGAAGCCCCATTTAATATGAGCACCACCACAGGACATATGCATGATAGGTCCCCTGTGAGATTAAAGACACTTCTTTCAGTGTAGCCAAAGCATGCCTGGAAACAATGAAGCTCTAGCTATTGCATGAATTGCTACAGTAATGGCTGCATTCTTCAGCTACTGTATGGTGAACATTGAGCGTCTGAGCCATGGCACCCTGCTCCTATGAACTGTGGTTGAACTGATTCTGACAACCTGCCACACGCGATGGTCGAACTGAGGCCAACTATGACCATAAAGCACAGACCAGTCGGGGTGGGATTTTAATAGTTGAGAAATAAAGAAAAAACAAAACAAACAAAACACACAAAAACAAAAAACCACGCATCAACAAACTAGTGGACGCTAATCTGCATGAGTCAGTTTAATCTAGCGCTCATACACAAGCCAACCGGCATGAAAGATAGGGTAAGGGGGAAACCCCCCCCAAAAAACCCAATGTGTGAAGTGATGGGTTATGTTGCTGTATGTGACGGTGATCAGGATGGCTTGCAGGAAACTACGAAAGACTTACAGTAAACTTTCCCCTGACTTTGCTCTCCATATGGCACATACAGAGCTTTACAGAGCTGTGATTGTGGCGTCTGTAGGAAAAACAAGCTTCAACAGCAACACATCTGGAGCCATTAGATAAGTCTGGGTTAAACTGTAAGACTAGAATCGGTTTCAGCTTGTTCTGTTGATGAAAATGGAGAAACAAATTTGTTAAAACTATTACATATAAACAAGGTGTAGGAACGAGTGAAGAATGGAATGAAAGGAACAACTGGTTTCGGAGAATGGAAAACGAAACGTCTTTCAATATCTGTCTTCTTTCTTCTTCTCAACATTTGAGGATTCTTAGTCCACTGTGGGAGCGGATGGGGGGGAGGGATGCAGGATGGTAGGGGTTAGGGGAGTAAACATCGTCAGCAGCTATGATCAGACGAACTGGACCTTCATCTAAATGTTGAGGGTTGTGAAGGAGACGACTGGAGAGCGAGAGGGCTCACAGGCGTTTTTGCGCGATAAGCGCACCCGCCACAACGCCTGTCACCACCGTCATCCCCACCAGCAGCCACTTCTTGAAACTCTCCTGAGACCTCCGGCTTTCAGCCGCCGCATCCTGCCCGAAGATTTCAGCGAAGTGCTCCTGGAAAGAGAGACAAAGACGGAGTGTAAAGGGTTAATGGCAGGGCATCTGATGCACTCTGTGACATGCATGTGGAAAAACCGACAAGTATGCACACTTCCTAAAAATGCCCCATTTAAAAAACAAAACAAAACAAAAAAAACCCCTACAGTATCAGGTGAATTCCCTTTGATAAAGGTCCCTCAGCCTCAAAAAGCTGCAGAGACATCCAATGCTGGCTATGACTATCACCACCCACACGCTCATATGTGGAAATTTCCATACAGGTAGGTCAACAGAAAAAAAAAACCCTAAAAGACACCTGTAATGCCACATTTAAAAAAAAAAAAAAAAAAAAAGGAAATAAACCACAACCCCCCTCCCCCCAAAGTCGTCCACTCTTTTCTGGCATCCCCTCAGAACCACTGTTGTTGTTACTGACATTCTTTCCCACTGTTGTCCTCAGACTGCCATGCCTACATTGCCGCCCACTGAAATCATTTCCTGGAATTGAGCTGCTCCGGAGCATACAATTTCTGGTTTCTTGCCACAGGGAGGCGCCAGTCAGGCTCTAATCCAAACCATAACAGCCATCAGTATTCCTCATCCCTCTCAGCTGACTCACTGGTGATGATGCTACATGTTGTTCACAGTTCAGAAGCATCAGTGTTTCACCTCAATAAGCACGATATGAGAGGCCAAAGACCAAATTGCGAGCACTCAATGAGAAAAAGTGAAAATGACTCATTCATATGTCTGATTCTTAGTCAGAGGTAAATACGAAAGGCAGCACACGGGGTCTCTATTCAGCGAGTGGTTGGTTGGGTGGGTGGCGTGTGGGGTGCTGTTACTGGAAACTCTGTATGTAGTCAGTGACACACAAAGACTATTAAGGTGAAATAAGAGAGTTTGTGTTGTCACTGGAAACGGAGGGTGTTTTTGTACCATACTGAAAGAGCAACTCTCTGAATTTCTGAACACGCCAGGCACACGGTGGCACGTAGAAAAGTAATTTACAAATCTCTAAAACAAACGGAATCCTCAGAGGGAGTGACGAGATGAGTTTACACCTAAGAGGACCAGAATGCAGGATTTAAGAGGCTATAAAATATATAGTTTCTCTCTTATTTATCAGTGCCTGACTTGATGTAACCCACCACTACTTCCAGGAGGTGGCAGTACTGCACCTATAAGGTATTTACATACCAGTACAAACAAATCCAAGAAGGATAAAAAGTGAAGCTTGCAGAGCCAGACTGCTCTAAAGCCAAACATTTTCCAGGCTGATTGATGAGATGCCCATCGTTGCCTGAGCTGTACCGGAAACCTGATTTGTTCCACACATACTTGGAAAGGACTTCTTCCTGTTACTTCCTTTCATAATAAAAGTCCTTGACTTATACATGGCCTAATTTATGTGCATAAAATGCACATAGGCATGGAGAAATGCATCAAAGTAATTTAAAACCTACAAAAACAAAATTGTATCTTTGATTATATATGTATATTTTTATTTATTCATTTATTTATTATCAGTATTGTACATGTAATATAAGCGGAACGGTGTTCACACACACACAGTAAAGTGTGACTTTAAGATAAAAAAAAAAACCCTGCATCATTCACCAGATTTGATTCACTCTGTTTATAGAATAACTTTTAGCTGGACAGCGTTTAATGATCATATCTGATTGCAGATAAATATAAAAGAAAAGCAGCAATCAAAGTAGTTAACAGTAAACTGGATATTCATAGAGTCAGGCTACTTGTTGGACAATTGTTTCTTTGCTACTTAGTCTAAATTACAGACAAAATGTCACTAAGACTAATGCTATAAAAAGGACTGCTCAATGCTCAAGCCAATATTAAAACCACCTGCTTTACATTTACTACAGCTTTTGTTTGTGCCTTCTGTTTTTAAGAGGCAACATAGCCACACTGGGCGTGCTCAAAGCAAAGGTATTTTCATTTAATCTCCACTATAATGCATCTATGACAGGACCATTATATCAGTGCACTGATTACACTATATGAGATCACTACACATTCATTAACAGTGCGGTTATGTGTATAAAGCTGAGCATTGAGCCATTTATTATTCATCTTCAGTAAACCTTTCAGTAAAATGGCATGTCCTGGTGTAGCACTGCTAAACCACCACAAAAAACCCCAAATAGAAACAACAAATCTAAACAAGAACAGAAGAAGGTTATATGTTGCGTTATATGGAAAATGTTGTATTTTAATCTCAATTCGTGACGTTTGAATGTGAACGAACAGATCATTATTTGAAGAGGCGGTTCACTGAACAGATAATAGTAAAGACTATTCTCGGGCAGTGAGTTGATATCAGCTGGGATTTAGAGCTCTCTCTACCAAAGTTAATTCATTAAATCTGATATCAACTGGATCAATAAAGGTAATGAAGATGCATGTCTGAAAGCTCCTTAATCCTTTAAGGCTGATGCCCCGAAGCCCTTTCACTTTCTGGATCAGAGATCATATGGATCAGAGTGAAACCAGGAAGGGATGGGCTAATGTAGAGAGTGATGGAGAGCAGTGGAGGGGAAGGAAGAGATCCTGAGTCATTCATTGAGTTTCTATTCTGTTTGATCGCGAGCCCCGTGGACTGCTGTCTGGTGTATGATGCATCACTGATGAACCATTACAAACAAACAAAAAAAGGAACTCAGAGGTCCAAAAGTTTTAAGTAACATTAACAAGGAAATCACATTATTGAAATAGCCCAAACGTTTCTACGATGAAGTCATTCACTGGAGCGGGGACTTTGTCCTGTCTGCTACAAATGTAACAGAAGGTTTCCAGGAGGAAAAAAATCTGGTTTGCAGCCATTTCCAACAGTATGCAGTGTGACAATAGATAATATTTATATGTTTTACTATTGACATGTATTAAGTGCTTTCTCCATTTTGGCTCCAAACCTTATGTAAACTTCATAATTGAGACACTTCATTTTAACTACTCTACCTTAACACATTCATTGAAAGGCACAGCATCACTTTCGATCAGCCAGTGATATAAATTCTATAAACAGTGGTCAAACTGTGTTGAAGTGGCAGTTGACCATAGCTGAGCATCCTGAGGCTGGATGCTACAAAGTGAATGCTCTATTTGAGATGTTTGGTATTTACAAGATCTTTGGAAAGCCTTTGTCCAGATATTGTTGGAGTACAAGTGGATGAAATCAAATCTGTCTAAAAATGTAAATGTTTGGCATCATCATCATTAGCAATCAAAGTGTATTCTCAAATGAGATGGACAATATGTCCAAGGGAAAGGAGATGTATAATAAACTAGTGGACCTGAAACTGATCCCATAGGAAAAGTGTGCATAACTGGTAGATTTCTACAGGTTGTATTATAACATCAAAAGCACATGTAAACAAGTTTGCTACAAATAACAATTTAAAAAGCGAGTCCAGTAAAAAAAGATATGTTTCTCAATATTTGCTAAAAAAAGAAAAAAAAACCTGCAGGGCACAGTTTTCACGATAAATGACTCATCATTGTATATCTGGTGTGAAGTACTTAAAGTCTATTCATTAAACAGGCTTGAGGGAGAACCCAGAAAGCATGATAAAGAGTCAAAGCATTACCTACTAACACATTGTTTGTTTTGCTCTTTTAGATAGGATTTGTTAACAATAACAAAAGTGAAGTAAAGCAGCAGGCCAGATACCATAAAAAAAAAGCTTTTCAGAGAGCAAGTCGAACTAGATTAAACTCCCGAATTAGTCAGAGTACAATATGGTGGAGTATGACGCTGTGCAGGCTAACTGCTTAAACTGACCAGGTAAACAACAAAATTATTCCACAAATTTAAACATTCTAGACAAACTTTTTTTGGGGTTACAAATCTGAACAGTACAGAAAGTAACCAGTGCTATTTATTTACATTGGACCACTGTGGTTTGTGGTCTCTGAGAGTGCGATTCCCAGCTCACGTTAGCTATTTTCATTGATACTTTTGCTCTAAATAAACACACAGCATAGAACCACAGTTACAATGATCTATGATGTGTGGAATTTGAAAAATAAAAAGTGTAACTATTTGTAATAGAAGCAGGTTTAAAAGGCTCACTGGAATCCTACCTGCCTCATTCGTCATGTGTTACCAACTGAAACAGCTCTGCATACCAACAGTATCACCCTCTCTACCTTCTTTAGGGACGGAAAAACATGCCAAGAAGAATGAAATACTTGTTTCTGACCTCACCCAGGACTTCCAACAGGCCTTGATATGACGCATTTTTAGAAAAGATTAAAAAAAAAACAAAAAAAAAAAAACTGACCTTCTGTTAGCAAGAACGCAAACCACAGATAACAGCATGGACAGATACAAGGGGCTGGGCTAAAATGTGCACTCGAGCAAAGTTGATCTTCAGCACTCTGAGCTACTTTAAAAGTAAAGCAAAGTGGCCACGAGGGAGTGATATATGCTACTTGGGTCAATAATGACGTAGTGTAATTACAGTGGGATACATCATGTAATATGTGCAAGAGTTTTATTGGAGCCTTTTCATTCGTTCTTAAGAATGGGTCAGTCTGGCCATTTCACATCCCTTACTGTCAAGCCTCTCAGAACAATGAGAAGAATGTGGGTGTAGAGAACAATGCTGTACCTTTTGATGACAGCTGCCATCAAGACATGCCAGTCACTGTGCAGGGAGTGCCTGACGAAATAACCTGGACTGATTGTGTAGTTTCTCTCAGTATTACTCAGCATTAGTTACATTCAGCCTTACACTCAGCATTAGTACATTTACAGTTTTTTCTTCAGTTATGGTTGATTGTTCTACTGCAGCTGTTTCACTCCAGTCGGACATTGATGTTCAATATTTTTTTTAAAAACTGTTTCACTGATCAATAATGGGTAGAAAAAGTTGCAGATGGGCTAAATTGGACTTTGCTTCATTGACAAAGGCTATGTAAAACATCAAAGTGGAAGATGGTAAATGGATAGGTTCTTGTATAGTGCTTTTCTACTCTACTTTAGCACTTAAACATGTCTCATTGACACATTCATACAAACACTTTTTTCTACATGCAAGTACCTTTTTATACAGCCAGCCAGGGATCAAACCAACAACCTTTCAGTACTCAAAGGAGCTTGCAAAGAAAAGTGTCTGGACTTCTTTAAGTTGCTTGAAGACGTTTCACCTCTCATCCGAGAAGCTTCTTCAGTTCTAAGGTCAAATGGTGGAGAGTCCCAGATATAAACCTAGTGGGAGTAACCCCCCACAGAGGGACAAAAGGACCCCCTGATGATCCTCTAATCACCTGAGCCAAGGTGTGAAACTGGGTGTGGGTCCCAATCAGCCAGAGTTTCGGGTGAGTTCATTGTGAAACCTGGCCCCACCTTATCATGCGAATTCCTGAGATCAGATGGCCCAGGATGTGAGTGGGCATTAAGGCGTCTGGGAAGGGATCTCAAAACTGGATTATAGATGGCAGAGAGTTGGTGTCGTAAACCACCGTCTACGTAAACCACACCAAACGCATGACAAACGCATAGCCAACTCCAATCATATGTGCCACGCCTCAGTCTTTGGCCCACTTTTTAATAATACATCTCATATCATTTGGAAATATTCGTCCCATCTTCACATCTCTAGAAATTTAAACTCCTCCCTTTGTCTCTTTGTCTTCACTAACATAAGTTGCCAATATCTGGATGTCATACAAAACTCTTAGTTTAAAGACTACACAATGCAATGGCATGAATTTAAAAATCCAAAATGCATGGGTACTGTTGCTGCAAACATACAGCAACAGTACTAAAAGCAATTGGCTATTTTTAAAATAAAATAGCACAATTGTTGGGGACTATTTTCAGTTGAGAAGTTATGTGCTGCACATGTGAAACTCACCCAAAATAAAACACAATGTGTGTGTTCATAGTAATGAAGGAACATGTCAGCCAGTACAACCGTGTGTCACTGACTGATATGATTTTTATAGTTTTTGGACAACAATGGGCCCCTGTGGGACAGAGGAGCAAGATCATTTCATTGCCAGTTGTTTGCTTTTTATGGAAGTTGCTGACAATAAAAGAAATGTAGATCATAACCAGACGTAGCACAAAAGCAGAGGAAAACAAGCGCGGGGGTGGCTCTAATTGAATCTACCATGTTCAGCATGCAGGGAGATGTGCTTACAGGCTTGGGAAAAGAGTCAGATCAAGTGGTACAGATGATCTTTAGCTGTAATTTGCATTTCCAGAGAAAAAAACCTTTACGTGTTCTCGAAGTGATGGTGACAGGTTGGTCATCAGTGATTCAGAAGCGATAAACAAGGACACGGACAGACACGTAAAAACCCTTCTTATTTTTCTACTGTAGCAGTGTAAATTCAGAATTTGTGATCCTTGCTGTACCTGTAAAAACTCTTAAAAGTGGGTCCAAACATGCCTTTTTTATACATTGACACTGACACAAAAAACAAGCTACTAGTGCTCTGACACTGGACCACTGGGTACGGGCCAACCACTGTAGACAGTGACTGTGATGCTATAAATCACAAGCAACAACACAGCCTTACTACGGGTGGCAGTGGTATCAGAGGGACCTGGATGCTGCGGTCACGCAATTCAAATATAAATCACCTGCAGCTGTAGCTGCTGCTCTACACCTTTGCATTCAAACACATAATTCAAAGCATGACTTTTCCATTAGCTCCATCTGCGAGCAGATCCTCGTTTTACTTTTAAAACGCCATCAACTGAATGCCTGAGGGGGTCCAGATTTATTTCTATACCAGAATTATCATGCAATTTACTGTGCACATGTCAAGACAGGGCTGCTGGTTTGATACACTCAATCTCCTAAAGTCCCACCTGGCAGGTAAACCCTGTCTTTATCTGCTCTCCCCTTTTTCCTTTTCACACGGTCACGCCTTTATTTCTTTATCTCTGTGTGGCTCCCGGAGGAAATCAGGTGCTAGGCAGCGGCCTGCAGAGTACTTTCAGGCCTCGTCTGTGTCCCCCCCCCCCTTTCTTTTTCCTGTGTCTTTAACTTTGCCTTTCTTCGTTAGCTGGGAAGAAAGGATGGGGGGGATTAGCTCATGAAAGCAAAAAAGGTTGGATATAAGAGAGAGAAAAGGAGGGCAAAGTGAAGAATCACAGGGAGATTCTGCAGTTGGTTACCAAGGCTACTGGGAAGCAGCTGATTAGTGTGTGTGATATGTGAGTGTGTCTGGACCTGCAGGTCCACTTCTGTAGTTGATAAATGGTCCAATACTACATGTGGAGAAAGGAGCATTTTACCGATCATTAGCAGTAGCTTCCCATTCATCAGCTCTGACTTGTCAGTTGCTCTGATGTTGCACCATAACAAGTTGCAACGCTCAAATCCCCTGATGGCGAAACCTCCTGACCATGACACACATGCATAAACATACACACACCAGATGCACATTAACACCTCACACTCACTTCCTTTTTATACAAAATAGGGCGGAAGACAGATGGAAATACAATAACTTGGGGGGGACTGGAAAAAAAAAAATCTAGTTTTAATATCAGCAGACCCGTGTTTAATCATTCTGTCACACTGAATGCCGATAGCATCACTGTGTGATACATTCATATCCATATCAAAGTTATATTATCAGAAAGTGTTAAAACCTCAACTATTTACAGTAATAGAAGGTATTTATAAATGCTTAAACTACAGGAAAAGATATCTTAATGATGTCATAAGAAGCAGATTCTCTTACATGTTAACTCAAGCACAGGGAAGAACTGCAGCCCCACCGACTTGTTGACTTCTGTTTGCAAGGGGTGATCAATCATAAGAAAGCTGCCTGAAAGCAGTGGTTCTCAAACTTTTTCTGATATTTCCCAATACAAAGTGCAGTCCAGTCACTAAAAGAAAATCTTGTGCTATGCAAAATATAATAAGGGATCCTAATTTATAGGTAAAGTAAGTATTTTTTTAGATTATTTAATAGCAAAAAAGATTATGTATTAATAACTATATACATTGATTGGTATGTAATTATGTCTTTTAACAAACTAATTCGCATGAATTTAGGATTAATGCATTCAAAATACACAGAGTGGGCGCTGGTTTGTGGAAGCCCCCCATGTTGCCCCAGCATCTTGATACAGTGGCCAAGATGGACATTTCTGTTTTGCCCATCACCGTTTTATATTTGTGGCTAGAAACCGACCACGTGCATAGTATGTCTTATAAGTTACTTTTAACCTAAAGATCATAAAATAGCTCTTTCAAGCCATATATGATCATCTAACATCATCACATGTATATTTTTATCATCTCATTCTCATTTTACCTGCTCTCCTCCACCATTCTCTCTCCTCAGTGTCGATATCATCAAATTGAAGTGAGCTTCACAGACTCATTGACTCATATCGGACTCCTATCGCAAAGTTTTACAGCCTCCTTCAGACTAAATAGATGTGGACACATATTGACAGCTGGGGTAAAGAATGGACTGACAGCCTACACTCACTACAGATCAATGGCACCCAAAGTTGTTTGTCTTACAGTGGCCATGGTAGCTAGGATTACGCACTTGAATCAGGAGGAGTAAGAAAACAGACTTCGGTTAACTGCAATCTGCTTTTAAAGAATAGGGCTGTTAATGAATAGCGATACAGCCAAAAAGATTAATTATTTCTGAGTGCGGTTACTTTATCAGGTTCAGGAAGTAAAAGAAGATGAATCCCAGTAGAAAGTGTTGGGATATATGGAGCTTTAATGGTTTGGAAGTGGAAATGCAGAGAACCCATTGTGCAGTGTTGCTATATCATGGAAATTACTGCTGTGATGCTATTCTGAACCTTCTTTGACACTTTATAAATCACTATCCTAATTACTATATACTACTATTGGTTTTATAAATATAACCCTGTAACTCCATGTGTTCAATCTCAATACAACAAGCAGGTCATCTGTGAGTGTGGATTAAACCTCTGATCTAGACAGCTCACTCATCTGGCGAGGTGCACTTTCTAGTAACCTACAGAGCACATGATATCCACGCCACACTGACCACAATTGGTTGACGCACGAACAGAAGGCCACTGTGACGAAAGTATGCTGACGCTAGAAAAGACTGAAGGTGCAATTCACATGCATTGAGGAATCCACGGAGTGCACTTTGCCAAACTGGAAAATTCTCTATTATGACAGAAAGCTGACAAAGACACAAACACAAATATGTGCTGTTGCAGTGTTTGTGAAAGCAATGTGTGGACAAAAACAGTTCAGATTAGCCAGCTTTGCAGCACCCAGAGATATGGAACAAACAAGCACATAAGCCAAAGTGGAAAGTTACAGGATCTGTAGAAGGTCATACTCTGTGGGGAACCGGGCATCATAGCAAAAGAGAAAAACCTGTCGCAGCAACATTTTTGAGACTGAACATGTGGGTAGATTTTTTTTTTTATTGTTTTTTTGGTTTTGTTTGTTAAAAATCCTGATGTAAAATATTTGGGATTCAAGTCTCATCTTCAAAACAAAACCCTGAGAAACATATCTGATATACATACACACATAACTATGCACTGCTCTGAGCATGTTTAGAATTCTTCAAGCATGTGTTAAGAAAGGCTTGTCAGTGTGAGAATAAAAGTGAGGAGTGCTTCCTGGTAGGGCTGTTCGATATGACGATATATATCGGATGACGATATAAAAACGTCTATGTTTCATTTTACGCTATCGTTTGTTTCGTGGTGTCGCACAATAAACTGTTTACGGCAATATATTTTCATCGTTTTGATGGTCACTGTAGTGGCTATATTCATTTCTCAAAGTTCTCTCTTTCTCTTATATAACCACACTATGGACGGACAAGCGCCTGTTTTTATGCGTTGTGGTTAGCAACAACGACGGTAACAGCATCACGTGTCCGCTTGCTTATGTTCCACATAAACCTTTCACAATAAAGCTCAAGATCTTGTTGAGACTTTTCAAAATAAACTGAATCACGTGAAAGAGCAGATTATTTACGGATGAGAATTAAAAAAGAACCGCCAGGTGCTAAAAAATAAACCTTAGACTCAAACGTTAGAACAGGCTTTTCCCCGCAGCACGCTGTGTAATAAATACTCACAAAGAAAACGGCGGCTGTTACAACTTATGTCTAAAAATGTATAGTTTCATGCATCGGTTAAAACACTCGACTCCAGCTACATGACGCGCAGCTGGAAACACTTCCCGCAAGACGAGCTGCCCGAGATTCACAGAATTTACAAAAAATGTTACATTTTTGTGATTTATATCGTTATTGGGACGATAGAATTCGGGATATGAGACTTTGGTCATATCGCACAGCCCTACTTCCTGGGCACATCAACAGATGTCTTTACATGAATAGGCAGATTGAAAGTTAAGGAAACAGAGACCAGTTCTTTTTTTAAAGGCTGCATTAAATCAGAGGCTGACGCATCTTTAAGAGGCGTGTTTCCACGTGAAACATTAATGAGTGAATCACGTGATTCATAAAACAGAAAAGCTGAGAAATGTAAAAGTGACAAGTGAGTGGTGACTGAATATGCTGAAAAGGGAAAAACAAAAGCCGGATTATTGTTTAGAGCTTACAGAGCAACAGACTGGTGATCTCTCTGAGTCACAGACAGGCAGAGCTGCCTGTTAATGCTCTTTAAGAAGTCATCTGGTCTTGGCTGTAGCTGAGCAACACATCCTGTAAGTTGCAAAAGTTGGAATGTGGACACGCGAATGTGTGGCCTTGAGCGCACATGCGTGCGCGCACACGCACACACACACACACACACTGCAATTTCTCTGGGCTCAGAGTACAGCAACACATTTTTTCATGTGTTTTTGTTTATTGAGTAAAGTCACTGTTGGACAGATCTGACTGATGAAATGCTGTTTACAGGGCAACTAAAATGTGACATGCTGTTCGTACTGATGAAACAGAATGATGTCATTAACATTGTTTACATCAGATTGACGTACAGGAAGTGAAAGTGGACCTCTGCCTTAGTGACAAACCGTCCCAGAGCGGATCAGAGAATCACTGTGACTGGGCAAGATCAAAAAGAGCACTAAATTAACTAAGAGCCAGATAAACCTCCTGAATTCAATGTACTTCTAAGCTGTGAATGTTTGCCAGAGCACAGTCCATTATTCTGGCAACTAAAACCTTTGAAACATCCGTTTCATCACAGGGCAAAGGCTCAGAGAGCAGCTAGGAAGGGGCCTTTGCCAGGACATTCTCCTAGAAAAACCTATGTGCAAAAAGATTTTAAACAGTCCTCTGCAGAGATGGAAGAACATGACACAAGCAGTGCCCATTCCCAATATTCTTGATTAAAAGGTGTAGAGTAAGAGAAATCTACACCACCTGCTTATCATCTACGTAGCACATGCGAAAAACGCATGCTTAAGCATACAGGTAAGATAACACTAGAGTGACTTTGCTCTGAATGGCTCTATTAAGGAAAGCCTAAAACATTTTGGAACTGAGCTAACTTAAGATGGAACATTTTTGTGTTCGAATTATTAAGTCAAAAAGTGCTGGACTACAGTGTGACACGCTGGCTCTTTTAACCACTGAAAAGATGAACAATACAAATTCTCAGAAATGAAGTGTTCAAAGCTGCTCACCACAGTTTGTGCAGCAGTGACCAGACCAAAGGTTAAAGATATAGTATCAGGATCGACCCCTGCCAGGTCCTCATTTCAAATGATGTTTAAAAAAGGGATGCACCAATCCAGTAAATGGATTTAGCTAACTATACTACAGGGACAACTAGTTTAACAATTCAGTTCTCAGCTCTGTGCTGTGCTCGCACTAGTCCACGGACTGTTACAACCACAGCTTACATGCAAAAGGCTAACAGGAAAGGGTCAGCAGTTTGGAGGGATTTCACAGCTGTGATGCTTACAGCTTTTCTTTGTATGTTTGCAAAAGTTAAGCATAATGATGCCAAGTGTGACATGACTGAAAAGCTCCACTGCAGAAAGAGAGAATGGATTTGGCCCATATTGGCCGCTTTTCATTTGCTCCCTGTTAAACTCAGAATAAAACTTAAAATCCTGCTAACCAGGCCCCATCTTATCCAAAAGACCTTGTAGTACTGTATCACCCCAATACAGCCCTTGGCTCTCAGAATGGTATCTTACCTGCTGTTCCTAGAGTTTCTAAAAGTAGAATGGGAGGCAGAGTCTTCAGATTTCAGGACACTCTTCCTAGGAACCGCCTCCCAGTTCGGATTCAGTAGAAAGACCATCTCTCTATTTTTAAGATTAGGTTTCAAACTTTCCTTTTTGATAAAGCATCTACTCAGAACTGGATCAGGTGACCTGAACCTCCTCTTAGTTATGCTTCCTCACTCACCTCTGTTCACTCTCTGTGTGTATACACTCATCTCCCTCCCCTCACCCCGTAATTAGTCATGGCAGATGGCTGCCCCTCCCTGAGCCTGGTTCTGCTGGAAGTTTCTTCCTGTTAAAAGGGAGGTTTTCCTTCCCACTGTCGCCAAGTGCCTGCTCATAGGGGGTCATGTGATTATTGGGTTTTTTCTCCCTATTATTGTAGGGTCTTTGCCTTACAATAAAAAGCACCTTGAGCCAAATATTGTTGTGATTTGGAGTCATATGGACAAAACTGAACAGATTTGACTTTTTATTCCTCTGAGTTACAAATACAGAATAACCCTTGTTATTGGATCAGTACTCTGTATTGGCAAATCTCTGACGTTCAAGGCGTGTGCACTTTGTGTGCTGACATTTTGAGCCTATCAGGAAGCAGACCCATAACACAGTGTTTTGCAAATGATTTCACCAGTGAAGGACTGAAAGCACCGATTTTCACAGCCTGTTGGCTACAATTTTGTACTGCGAACGGAAGCGTAGTGCTCAAACAGAAAATCTCCCTCTTTCTCGTAGGCTGCTGCCTTTATGACCCCTCTGTATCAGCACAGTGGCCCATTGAAAAGAGTGAGGGTGCTGTCCTTTTTCACACAGTGCTTACGTCACTTTCAACAAATCTACAATTCATTATCAGTATTATCAAAATAAAAAATTATCTCACAGTTAAAACTCAGCATAACATCCCAACTTTGGTCCTAATCTGTCGTCATCATCATCATATGATTAGACTGTTCATTTATTATTGCGAATACTACTTTTATCCCGTCAGTTTGAACCTTTATACTCAGCAATGAGAGTCCAGTTAAGGGGAAAAAAGTCAACAACGTGACTGCTTGTTCCTTTCTCCTTATCAATGTCTTCATCATCTCACGATGAGTTCCTGTTCCTCCTCAAGGCCTTCCGTTCCCGTTTTCATCCTTATCACAGTTGCTAAGGCATTTCAAGGAATAAGAAAGTCAGGTCAGCTGCCAAAAATTCCACATGACCAGGAAGCTTTATTGTAGAGCCAAACGCATTTAGATCTTAGGGATTTAGTTCACGCCTGGTGCCAGAAGCTCACAGTTTCCACAAGCAAGGAAGCTGGATAATACTAAAAAGTACAGGCATAATTCAAGGAAATAGGGAATCAATCTTAATCCAAAAAGATAGACCTCTCGAGCTAACAGTCAAGACCGTGAAAATGGACCCACTGTGAGAGGAAAATATGAAAAATATATGCTGCACTTGCTGATTCCTGAGGAATGGCGCATCCATTCGAATCGTGATGTTTCATATGGCTGGATCTGTTCTTGATTTCTTAAGCAGCTCTGGATGTGGTTTCCCCTCTACTCTGTTTTCTGAGGCAATGAAACATTTTTAACAATGGCTTGACAGGAATTGACTGTCGAGGCTCTGAAGCAAGTCAGGTTTAACAGAGAAACTCTTTCTTCACTGCCTTACGGAAAACTGATGCTCAGCTTACACAAAGCAGTCCCAGAGTGAGAGTAACCTGCACGGATGTTTAGCTTCCTGAAGTGATTCAGCCACTGAACTTCAAGTTCTTGGCTGCAATGTGACATCAGTGGCAGTGTTTAAATTGGGGAGAGGGGGGTGTACTGGATTATTTCCAAGCAAAAAAGGAAGCAAGCAAGAAAAATGAGGAAATTAAATCATTAAAGCACCCTTTAGCCGTGACACTCGCTGGTGTTGTGCCAGCTCCAGTGTGCTTGTATGTACTTTTCCTTCTTCTTTTGGTCCTTGGAGCTGACACTGTGTGTGCGTGTCTGTAAATGTGTGCGCACGTGTTGAGCCGGCGGTGAGACCATGAATTAAAGAAGAGATTAATGAGTCAGGACATGCAGGCTCAGACTCCAATCTGTTCCCTGCCCCACTCTGGGGGCCGTCTCTCTCCACAAAACCTCATTCTGTCAGCAGACGCATACACATACTGTACGTATACACCGCTGAGACCCAACAGGAAGGCCAAGGACTCGAGAACGTTTGTGTGTACATCTGACAGAGAGAACGCAAGGTTGGCAGAGTGTAAAGGCAGAGATAGAGGATGTAAGGGAAGCAAAGACGGCGTGGCAGGATGTCTTCGCTGATATAACCCACTGCCCTGTAGGCCGTCACCCCACCCAGACAACACACCGTAACCCTGAGACCTGCCATCTGTCCGGAAGAGCTGGAAGAGACAGAAATCGAGGGAGGTAACAGACTGAGACGGAACAAAAAGACAAAAAAGGGAGTCAGGGGGTGGGAGAGAACTAAATAAGAGAACAGGAAAGTAGAACACACGAACAAGGGTGAAGCAGGCTGCAGGGGGAAAAAAAGGCTGATGAAAATGACTGGAAACAGAAAAATGGGAAACCCATGATGAGAAAAGAATGTGGAGAGAGGAGAAAGTGGCGGCAGAGGCAGCTTTCCTTTAAACCACACTTCCTATCACTTACTGCTCACTTTCAGAAAGTTTGCCTACATGAAAGAAACCTGGAGATGAATATCTCCAAGCCTCCAAGTTTTTGTTCCCTCTTATTTTTTTCCTCCTTTTTCTTTAATATTTCGGAGCTGATGCAGATACGGTTTCGTCTCTATTGCTTTAAGCCCCTGAGGCCATTCAAACAAACCTGTGATGAATACAATGACGATGGCCTTGATGCTCTTTATCATCATTTAGCCTTATATGAGATTGGGTGCCACATTACCATGAAATAGTCATCAACCCTCGCTATCTGTCCCTCAGCTCTCCCACTTTAATACATGCCACGAGTCTCGCTAATCCCATGATATGCCTCATAATCTCATCACAGATATGAGCGGAGAGAGGGAGAAATGGGGAAAAAGGCAGTAAGAGAGGAGGGTGGTGAGGGATGAAATGCAATGAGAGAAGAGAGGCAGGCAGATATTAGATCTATGTAAAGACATAAGATACATCCATGCATCTCTCTCTGTCTCTCTCTCTCATATACATATGTTTGACATAAGACGAAGAGTGGCCTACAAATTGAGGGGGCAAGCAGACAGCAGGAGAGGGGAGACTGGAGAGAAAGATGTAGGGAGAAGGGGGGGGGGGTTTGCTTGTGACCTGATTTCCCCACTAAGCCACTCAGAAGTGGAGCAGCACGTAGAGCAACTGAATGTAGCATCTCCACCGAGCGCTGCAAACATCCAGCTGTTCTGCTCGTATGCACTCGAAGTGCATGTGTAGAACCATCACGGTGCGCACAGACTGCACCACAAAGCCCGTTTAACTTACTGACCTACATGCATCTCATGCGCATCCTTGTCTTGCTGAGTCACAAGCCTCATGTTCCTCTCTGTCTGCATTTGCCTCTCTAGAAGTCCATGCTTCTTCATTCTGCCAGCGTTTTGGGTGGGTGGGGGGTGCGTGGGTAGTTGGAGACACACTACAGTGGCAGTCTGATGTCTACCAGTCTGGCAAAACCGCTCTAACAGCCCGGCGTGCCGCAGAGTGCTGGCAGTATAGACGCACGCACACACACGTCTATTACACAGCTGGATATCCGTCCTGTGTACATAAACAGCGTCTGGATATGGAACGCACAGATGCCTCGCTGCTGTGACACCAGTCTGGGTTTCGAAATCAGAGAGAGAAGACGCTGATAAAGAGAATCAGATGCAGTCTAGATGCAGCACGTGTATTCATTAGGAGCATGTATTGATATCTCACTGCTGTGTTTTCCTGTGTGTGTGTGAGACGCTTCGGGGCCACAGGTCTCGTCTCTCACATGACCAACCGATGTCACACACACACACACACACACACACACACACACACACACACACACACTTAAAGACTAGCTCTTTCAGCTATTATAAAGCCATTTCATTAGGTATATCTGTTCAACTGCTTGTTAAAGCAAATACTTAAACCACCAATCAGATAGCTTTTAAGAATCTAAACCAGAATCCTTGATTGGTGGCTGTTGACTAGGTTTTCTGTTCTATTTTGATTTTTTTCCCCAGCAAAATAAATGAATAAATAAATAAACAACCACTGCAGTGGTAGCAGATTGTTAATGTGACTCTGGAAATTTGAGGGCTGTGATGTAGATATGGTAAAGAGGATCTACTGAAGCTCAAAGCAGGCTGCTCTGAGCTTTTTAGAAACTCCCAATCTACCAGGATTTTCCCACTCAACCGTCTCTAGGCTTTACTGAGCACCTCTCGGATGTGGTGGAATCGAAGATGTGCAGCTGACCTATCTGCAGCAACTCTGTGGCACTATCACGTCAACATTGAGCAAAATATCTGAGCAATGTTTTCAGCACCTTGTTGAATCTCTGCATGAAGGATTAAAGCAGTTCTGAAAGCTTAGTACTAGCAAGGAGTAGCTAATGAAATAGCCACTGTGTGTTTATATAAAAATAATCAAAGAAGAATTTTCAAATATTTTCTCTTTCCTTAGTTAGACGATGAGAAAGTAGAAAGCCTGAAATTATCACTCTTCCACAAACTGAGGTAAATATCCATCAATACTCAGACACGATAGCTAACACAAAAAGCATTAGCAACGGTACAGCCCAGGCTTGGATTTCAACAATAAAGCAAAGCAAAGCAAGAAAACGTCCATAAAAGATGACTTTTTGAATGATTTATTGCTCTTATGAAGTTCTTTTTGTGAATCTCACATTTTAAGCTGATGAAAAAAAAAAAGAAAAAAAAAGAGCTTTTGGTCAACAAGAACCTTCCAGAGCAGGATTGTCAAACTCAAATACACAGTGGGCCAAAATTCAAAACTGGAACAAAGTCGCGGTCTAACATTAATATTTATTGAAAAAACAAAATCTTCCTCCAGATATAAGAATGAATCTTTTCTTATGGACCCGGTCGCAGCAGATGGCCGCCCCTCTCTGAGCCTGGTTCTGCCGGAGGTTTCTTCCTGTTAAAAGGGAGTTTTTCCTTCCCACTGTTGCCAAAGTGCTTGCTCATAGGGGGTCATATGATTGTTGGGTTTTTTTCTCTGTATCTATGAAGCGCCTTGAGGCGACTTATGTTGTGATTTGGCGCTATATAAATAAAATTGAATTGAATTGAAACAAGTTTTGCTGAAAAACTGAATATGGAACAAGCAAAGCTTAATACTAGACAATATATATATTAGCTGTATAATACCATCAGGCCAGTTATAATGGCTTCGCGGGCCAAATGTAATTAGGCTGCAGGCCAAATTTAGCCCGCGGGCCAGAGTTTGACACTTATGTTCTAGAAGAAGTAAAAGTCTTTCCATAGTTGAACCCGGGGAGTGTTTTTTACTGCTTCACTGAGGTGTTGGCTGATTGTTGGCTTCGGCTCCCCCATTGTCCTCTAAATATACACACACGAACATAAGCGCCAGACAACTTTAAAAAAAAACAAAAAACACACAACTGGTCCCTGTCTGATGTTCCTGTCATGGAGCTGGTGGCGCCTGAATCATACAATCTGTTTGCTGCCATCCTCAAGCTGTGATTCTGACACCCACCACTGACTACGAGCACGCGCGCTAACACACACGTCCGGTGTCACAGATCATGAAAAACTAATGCGCGAGCTTTAACGTATGCACACAGAAACAATAGAGACATGTCCACGGGTGAGCAGCTACATTCAGAGATCAATCTGCATAAAGCCGCCCACTGCAAAAAGCCAGTTATTGATGCCGGTCCAACAAAAGTGCCCGCCATTGATCCAAAAAAAGGAGGGGGGGGGGGTGTCTCTGTGTGTGTCACAAGTCAAAGAATGTGACAATGACAAAGTTGCTTTCATATCAGCGAAGGCTTTGTCTGCGATGCAACGCTGTACCTGTGGGCACAACTAAAAAGCCAGTATAGCCCATTTTCCTCTGTGTTTGTGTCTATGTGGCCACAGGTTCTTTGTCTGAGGTAGTCACATGACCAGTCTGACTTGGCGCCGTCCCCTCCCCTCTGCAGTGCGCCACCATACAATAAAAACGATACGATATATGAGACAACAACCACCCACGCTACACGTGTGCTTACAAACAAACACCCCATCAGTCCCTGGAAACTTTGCTTCGTGAGCAGAACGCCATCCTTAATGCAAAAAAACAAAGAAAGCGCCACGAAAATATAAAAACGTGTCTCTTAATTGGCCGCATGTGAGCTATTAGTGATAAAGCGGAGAGGAGGAGGAGGATGATGTGGAGGGAGATGTTAAAGAAGAAGGAAGATGAAGGAACGGTGGCAGCTGCGTGGGAGGGGGTGGGAGTGAGTCGGGATCAAGTGGGAGGGAATCGATAGTGTTGATGATGATGTTATGGGTGATGTGGAGGACGAGCACGGGAACACGGGTGCACAGGGTTAATGGCGAGATTGACGAGGTTTGCGGCAATGTGCGAGCTGGAACACGTTTAGCTGCTGTGGTCTTTGGACTGGACGTAGCTGGGTGCCGAGGAGGGGGGAAAGGAGTGAAAAGGAGGACAAAAAGGGGAGGAAGGGCACAGATGGAAAAATATGGGACAAAAAAAAATTTCAATTGTCGTAAGGAGCTGTGCATTTAAAGGAGAACGAAGGACACGGGAGGGAAACAGAGGGAGGGTACAGATACTCAAGGTTGGAAGGGGGGGTGGCGGTGGGGGTGGATGAGGGGTTGGGGGTTTTGAAGCAGCCAGCTTAGGTCCCAAGGGTGCGATTTCCTGCTCCAATACATTAGGACAGTCTGACAGACGACTCTGTGGATGTAACTGTGTATCCTATGTGCATGTTAATTACAGAGAGAGAGACCGAGGGTTAAGTAAGTCTGCAGAGGAGAGAGCAGCACAAAGGCAACTCAGGTGTTTCCCTAGTCAAAACAAGTCAATGCGCTTACCTTCTGTGGACCCTTAATTACAGCCTCGGTGTCTAACCACTCTACAACAGCCTACATTCATAATCACATACATCAACACTGTGTGTGTGATTAACAATCTCTCATCAAGAGGCTGAAAAATAAAGAAAAACACAACGACGTCTTGACTGTCTGTAGGTTTCGGGACAATCCCACCACATACAGAGGAACTTCTGCACAGGAATATCCTTCCTGTAACTCCCTGCTATTTCTGCTTTTGTATTCAGATGGCCACTTTTATGATAACAAAGAAACAAACTGTAAGAAAGTCAGTTTGTTTGTTTTAGTGCCAAAAAACTAATAGAAATTCTAACCCTACAACTAGAAATAATTACATAAACACTTCAGGACAAAGAAAAGCTGACTGAAATTACTTGAGGACCTTTTCTGAATAATTCGGGCAGCTCTGACAGAAAATTGAGAAAAGAAATAGTTCAGAATAGTTTTTTGTCATAAAACATGCAGTTTATTATCTGTCCTTTGCTTCCAAAGGTCGACATTTATTACATTTTATGTTCTGGGTTTTTTTGCTGTCTCTGTGCTGCTTAAAATAAATAAATATATAGCTACCAGAAAAATTTCTAAAACAAAAGGCTGCTGACGTTTCTAACAAAAGTCACTTACCATCAGCTCATTGTGGAGGGAGTGATATACTGAATGTAATACTACACATTTGTGGCAAAGAACTTCTACAGTAGCTGTAAGAATTGTAACAGTGTATAACTGTTTTTGTCCAATTACAGAGCTTTACAACACTGAGGTTACACGTTACATCAGGCTGTAGATACAAACTAGGTTCTTGTTAGTAGGATCTGATGAGGTTTGTTCACAATAAGAAAAGCCAGACTTTCATTTAAGTGCGAGTGAAAAACGTGGCATATAGTGTGCACAGCCATAAGTGGCTGATTAAAAAAAAGAAAAAGCAAAGCTGAAGTAAGGATTTCACTGCTCATTTTTCTTGTAGTTAACTTTTCCTTCACCTTAGCAAAAACGTCAAAAGTACAAAGCACAACAACTGGACTAATGGGCTTCCTTAGTTTCTCTGCATACACCCCCACTCGACCCATCCAGCTCCAGCCAAGCATCCCCAGACTGTGGCAACATGGTTCTTCTAAATGAGTTTAGGCTTTATTAGTCTGTCAGGGAGGGAAAAAAAAAGAAAGAAAAAAAAAAAAACATTGTTTCCCGCAGTAGCAGGTTGAGATATTATTCATCTATAATTGGTAATAACCCTGTACCCCCACCCTGAGGCGGCTCAATCTCCACTGAGTAATCACTGCCACTGCCTGCTCTGCTGGAAACAGCATTATTAGGTCGATAGCACTGTCTCTACTGCTGCTGTCTGCCAAGGAGGTTTATTATCAGACAATATATGGCTCTGCTCCTGTTGTTCTTTAAAAACCACAAGCTGTGGCTGAACGGATTTATCTCGCACACCGAGCTACCATTAAATATCGCGGCGTCCTGGACACAGGAGGCTCCAAAATAAGCTCCGGCGGGATCATTTAGGCTGAGGCTTTATCAGCTTTTATGACAGCGACACTTGATCAAAACACCGTTCACTTTACAATATTTAAACTGGCACCTCGGCTGATTCCACCAGGTCAAAACAATGTCACAGGTTTTCTTCGCATCAACGTTTTAAAAAGCAGCGATTCAGATTCCAACTCTCACACTTCAGTCTATAAAATTACTACTTCTTATTTCACAGAACCAAAGCTGAAGATATTATTTTATTTATTCACTTTTTTAAGCAAAAAGAACAATTCTTGCTAAGATTTCTCTCTAATGATGGTGGAGTGTTTAATTTTCACTCAGTGTGACATGCGTGACATCTCGTTTATTTCAAAATGTGTCAGGTTTATATATTAACTTGTGCTTTTACAATTTTCTGAGAGCGATCCTGGTTTGCACACCAACTTGGTTTGTCCGGCTCAAAATGGGCTCGACACGGTGACTGTGGTCATAGCCAGGATTAGTCTGCACATAACTTCTGTTACCTAACGTAGCACAAAACTGGACATTACATAGATGGATTTTTTTTAAAATGCATTAAAGCTCGAGTGACTAAAATCCAACTTGAAATTCACAGTACTTTAAAAACACTCCTGGGTTTGTTGTCACTAAATTTTTATATGCAGTAAAAACCCTGCTTAACAGCTCTCTGTCACCTGTCTGAATTAGCTGGCTTTTTATTTTATGCAGAAGAGTCAAACTACTGATCAGAAATCCCCTTTCATGGGAGTGCACACGTCGCCTGATAAAGAAATCCTGGGTGATAAAAAAAAAAAAAAACAAACCTTATCACTGATAAGAGACGGGCTATACTGAACTTTCTTTGTAGTAGCCCTACTGATATTTAAGTCACTGAGTATTTTTCTTGGAAAAAAACTGAAACAATCTGTGTAAATCATAGACCATCCACAAAACTGTGCTGCATTTCTGCACAGTACTACTGGAAAACAAGCTGCTTTGATAATAAGTGTTTAGTCTTATGAATGCGAGACTGTTTCTGAAGCTTTAAAACCTGCTGTAAATTCCCAACTTTTGGGAAACTACCCTGAGCCGTTTGGTTCTTCCCAAACAGTAAAAACGTGCGATAATAAGATAATGAGAAAGAGTGATTGCTGAGTGAAACTGAAACAGTGACCTTGCTGCTGCTTAGGGCGGACTAATATTTCATCAGCTAACACTAAGGGCACACCTGCCTCACAGCTATACCCACATCTGCCAACGGTTTTGTGCTTCATCCCTGTGAGGAGGCGTCAGGGGAGGAAAGGAAGAAAAGAGGGAAATGAAAGACCAAAAAAAAAACAAAAAAAAACAAAGTCTCATGTGGGTTTTACTCAGAGACTCTGGTGCGTTTCAGGGAAAGTGTAGGCTGTCTTTGAACAGACAAACCCACAAAAAGAAGGCAATGACACTGTGACAAAGGGAGGGGGGAGGCATAAAAGATAGAACTGCAGTGGTAAACCACCTCCTGAAGTTTGTTTTAGTATGAATACCTCGACTCAAAGTGTGTCAGCTCACAAGCAACTTACACAGGACACATGTCAAAAGCAGCTCTTTTCCCCCTTAAACGAGCCAGTGGAGCACCATTATGAAAGTGACTTATAGAAATGGAAGAGAAGGGGGAACAGAGGGAAGGAAGTGGCATCATGTGCTCAACATCAGGCAGAAGTGAAACCGTGCTGGCAGATGACATCCATTGAACATTTCAGATGAAGTCATTCATATCTCCGAGTCTAGGTTACACTGACACGCAGGCCACTAACCGCAAGCTTCTATCTTCAGCATCTTAACTAATTAGTCTAACTTGTTGCTAAGCAAAATGCCTTCGTGTTTGAGAGTGTGAGCGTGGGGTGCCTGGATCATTTCGACTATGAGATCATGGAGATCATGACATATGTGTTGATAAGACTGCGATGACAACACTGAAAACATCCATTTGCGGTCAGGATGTGAAAATCGGATGAAGCATCAGATTAACCTGTAAGCTCTCGGCTCATCTATCGTCACCATAAACGTCTAACACGTACCGAGTAGCCACTAACACTTGATTACATATTTGGAGAAAAACAGTTGTTAATAGTGATCGCACTTAGACGTTGTATAAGTTTAGGAGACAGTAGTCATTAACTACCGTAATGTCCAAGTGGTCACTGTGTCATTCAGCTATAGATACAAAAACAGTAATGTTTCCATGACTGAGTTTGGCTATAACTGTCAAATAAAATCGGATATTGCGACATTATTGCAGTTTGACAGGGAGCAAGAAGTGAGTGCGGAAAACTTCATAGCACTCAATCAAGAAGCTAATGAGATATTGTGCCACACCACGTGGCTACAAACAAAAAACAAAACAAAAAAAGGTGTCATTTTGAGCTCAGACCTACAGGTGCTTTGTCATTGGATCTCTCAGCAGATAGTCAAATAATTGCATTATTAGCATTTAAAAGCAGCAAAGCTCTTACAAATCAGATCCTTGTCAGTCGCTTCCATAACCTGACACCACTTGATAAGGTGGTGAAAGAAATGCATATTTTAACATCTACAGTATAAACAGCAGAGCAATGATCTTTCATGTTGTTTTTTTTGGAAGCTTTTCAGCCACAGGGATGTTGGTTTTTATAGAGTCGACCTTTGACCTGGTGTTATAGAGCACTGGTATAAATATAATCAGCCCCTCTTCTCCCGCTCTATTACATACCATCAAATAGCTGAGACAAAGGGAAAGAGCTGACCTTATCTGTCCTCAAAGTGTGCACGAGCACACACAAACACACGCTGGTACTGTCCGTACCAGTGTGGCTGACTTTAAAACTAACCCGAGGAGGAGGGAGGGGGGGGAACCTGAGCTTTCATCTGCATGCAGCTGCCTCGGTGAAAGACAACTGAAGAAAAAAAAAAAAATTGCACAGATAAAATGATCAGAGAGTGGAAGAACGAAAAAGAAAACAAAAAAAAACAAAGCACAGAGCCGATAAACTGACCAGAGCAAAACAAAAGGGCTATCTGTAAAAGCCTTGGACTTTATCCTGCCCTGTGATGACAGAACTTCGATCCCCAGGCAGGCAGCAGGAGACTCCCAGAACCCTGATTTAGGCTGTTAATCTCCCACTTCGATTCAGCTCATTGAGCAGCGTGATGCTGATCAATTAGAAAACAGCTGCACTAGCTGCTGACCACACAGGCACGCTTGTTTTTACTGCTTTTAAAGACAGATGTTTCTTGAAGCCACGTGTGTTCCAATTTCCATCTTCATCAGATCCAATCTCAAGTCTCTTCTTGGCAGGTTATGGAGCCAGCCACTGTCTCATGTCGACTTGTTAGATTACCGAGACAGGTCAAGCCACACAGGCAGGAAAGCCTCACAACTAGCACAATGGAGCAAATCTGCTCTTGACAGGGAAACGGCACATATGATCAAAAACACCGCTATCACTATAGCAACAAAAGCAGGCGTAGATGGGAAAAGTAAGGGCAGGTTTTAACCTTATTTTCCACCTGACTGCATAGTAAAAGTGGCAGCAAGGAAATTTTCCATGCTGGCGACCTGAGCTTACCTTGCCTGTGTAATTAAAGGCCGCAATGTTAAAGAGCCCTTATATGAAAGAGGCTATACAAGCAAATGGCATGCGCGCTTCTGTGTGTGTGACTCACCCATCCTCCTTGGCTCTGGATCCAGGGCTGAATGTGGTTGTCTAGGTAGACCGTCATCCACTCTACGATCCTGCCCACCAAGGGGCTCATCTCCTTCTCGACGCACTCGACACACAGTGCCCCGCCGAACGCGAAAAGCCCTACGATGCGGCCCCAGTTAACGCCGTCCCGGAACACCTCGTCCATCACGTTCTCGAAGCTTTGGTAGGCCGTGGCCGGCGTGATGTGCAGCTGGCTGTGAAGGTCGCTGAAGGCACGAGCGTATCGCAGCTCGAACTCATTGGCCGTGTCCCGGAGCGCCTCCTTCACTGCGTCGAGGTCCGTCGTTGATGGCGGCTGCTGCTGCCGCCGCTGCGGGGATGCCGGTGGGGTCCCGGGACTCGTGCCATTAAAAGTCCCATTGGCGTGTGTGTCTATTCGCTGTTCCTCATCCAACCCTGCTGCCCCCCCATCAGTCCTGTTCGAAGGCTCGTTGAGTACTATGTGGTTGAGAGGATAGTTTCTCTGGGAGAGTTTATACCTTATGTAGAAAAGCACAAGTTCTCTGTTTTGAGACATTTTGTATTTAAATGTGCTTTTTTTGTTTTCCCCTCCTCTTTGCTCCGGCTCTTCTCTCTGCTGGTCAAGCCTCGCTGTGTTAGAGTGTACACACACTGCGCCAGGCTTTTTTTTTTCCTCCCGTTTTCTCTGCTCAGACCACCATGGTCAGCTGATATCCACGGGACACTTGGGGGGTGAAAACCAAACCTATACAAGGCTGCACAGCTCAGGCCCTGCAGAGACACAACGATGAAAGGTCAAAGTCTGGATTGCTTATATCCAGGATTACGTGTGCGTGCGCGCGTGTGTGTGTGTGTGAGACCGTGTAAGGAGAGTGGAGAGCGTAGGGACGACTGTGAACCTTCAAATTAAATTTGGACAGGTAGGGTCAAAGTGCGTCTCTCTAATTGGGCTGTTACATATGAAGCAGATGGCGATGATATTAATGAGACGACAGCAGAGAGAATGTGTGTGTACACACACGTGTGTGTGTGTGTGCGCGTGTGTCAGAGAGCGAAAGAGAGAGACAAAGTTAAAGGAGGTGTGAGGAAGGTGAAGCGAGATCAGAACGACAGTCTGGCTTGAAGCTCCACGTAGACATCCTAATCAGTGACCTCTGACCTCTGAGGGAAGCTTTCACACATCTTGTTTATCCCATCTCCAAGTACTCCGTTATTCTCTCGCTCACACACGTGCCCTTAAATCTTCACACAAAACTGACTCTGTCATATTTCCAGCCTCCTCCTCATTACTGGCATTGGAGGTTGCAGAAAGCATTAACGATGCATGTATATGAGCTTGCATTATGGGCTCTTCTGACAGCTTTAGCATGAACGTGTGGTGACAGTGTTGAACTGCAAAATAAAATGTGGTAATAAAAACTGTATGGGAGATGCCGTGCTGCCACTCTCCGCCGGCAGGTTTGTTCTCATCAAGTTAACTTACGTTTATGTTTCAGCGGCTGATTAAAAACAGCCTGAGCGTTGTTAAATATACAAAATGTCATAAACTTCCTCTGAACTCAAATTCTGGGAAACTATTAGCAAACACATGCAGCAATAACCTCAGTAATTTGGTTCTTTTAAGCAGTGATGTATCAAACTGCTCTTACTTAAAACATTCTGCTCAGATAGGTTACGCACAGGTCAAACACATGTTTGGTTACTTTGTCAGCGAAGAAATTTTTAAAACATGTGAACTACCACCGAGGAGAAAGGTCAGCATACCGAACAGGTACGCACCCACAGATCAGCTTCATATTTGAATTGGCCTTGTTGACTCATATCAGTTTACAGATATCAATATCGATACTTATCTTTAGCTGACAAACCTTAAAACATGCGTTTTGTTGTTGTTGTTTTTTTATGTTAACGTTAAGTTTAAAAATTAAGATAAATTAATTTGTGTTTCTGGAACAAAATGCAAACAAAAAGTTACAATAATAATAACAAAATATTTGTATTAGCTATCAGCCAAAATTTTATTTCAAACATTAGTATCAGCCATATTAAAGAGTAACAGCCCCCCCCCCAAAAAAAAAAGAAAAAAGAAGAAGCAGCTTTGATTAGAAATATATCCAAGTTAGGAGGAAATGAACATCCGTTTCTATCAAATCAAATCTTCTCCAGTTAACATTTTAGGCAAAACCGATTTCCAGCAACAATAATGTGGGGAATGAATGTTTTATTATTCACATGTATAACAGAAATTTGAATATATCTGGAGTTGTTCCAAATAAAAACATTTGGGTTGTGGAAAATACAGTCTGGCAAGGATATATCAGCTTTTTTGTCAGGTTACATTAACAGAAATAAATAAATAAATCACAATTCATATGTGAATAAGAAAGTCCGTGGAGAAAAGCTCCTGCAGCCTCAGTTATTACTTTCACATCCCTGACAGCAGCCTAATAACATTAGCGATGTTCAGTAATACAAACTGCTTTATTAATTATTTCCGTTCCCGTCCTGAAGCCTCTAAATTGAGTTTAGGTCCCTGAAACAAAGACTCTGAGAGCAGTTGACTGGTCAGCCCCTTCTGTATTCTGCTGTCACCGTACCACACTCACTGGTACACACAAAAAGACGTGGGAGGGACGTGACCCGCCGGTGATCCCAAACTGTCTGCTTATCGTGAGGGAGTCTGACCTTTCCTGTAGCAATACTGACATTTACGTTGATACGTGGCGGAACCTAATAATCAGGGTGGCCGACCGCTGGGAAGGAGTTCCATGCAAATAGCGCTGGTGTCATTACATAATACAATATACTCCTAACAGCACAATAGAAGCACGATACAGTGTCAGCTGGCTCCGAGCTATGGCAGAAACTGCCCCCCCACACACACATACACAAAAAAAACCTCACTGAAATACACCCAGCTGACTACTTAGTCCGCATTTGGGTGGTAAAAGTAACAGAAAGAGCCCGTTACAGCACATAAAGACCCACAAGGCAGCAGTGTTTACAATGGCCACATGGTCCCCAGCTACCTACACGTGGCTCGGGTTTTAATGGGCCAGCACTGATGTAAACACCACACAGCTCCTCAAGGAATACCAGCGAGTCGTGACCAAATGTAGCGCCCGAACGCGACATTAACTCAAACATTAACTTGTTTCAGTTAAACTGCTGATGTTTTTACGGTGGAATTTAAACTGTCCTTTTACACATTAACCAGTCAGAGCAGTGTTGAAACATGCTACTCCCTCTGGTGGCGCACTTAAAGCTTGTGTCAATTCCCCCACCGTCAGGATATTGATTATTATTTACATTTTTATTATTAAGTGGCGTTTTAACACCGTCAAAGATGTAAATATAATAATTAAAGATCATTCCCGAGCGTCTTACCAGCAACTCTTGATATCAAACCCGGGGGGAGTGCTCTTCTCCGTACACGGATCCTCTCGGTGAAAACGTCCCGAATCAGTCAGACTAGCCCGTCTGTCGCTTTACGTGTACAAAAGCTGTCAGAACACAAGATAGGTACTTTGTGCTCAGGACTGTATTTGCACGTATCCTCCTACGTCCCCCTCCTCTCTTTGCATGGACAGCCCTCCCCCGATTGCGTAACACCGACGCTTTTATGGATGCCTGTTCACGATCGTGTCGAAAATTCTCGTACGTGCACGACTTAAAAACAGTACACGTATGCTATTACTCGCTCCAGTAACCTCTTAGAGATAATCCAGGCGTTAGATATTTTAAATGTTAACAGCTAACAACACGTTAGAAAGATCGATGCAATTTATTACATTTTTCAATTCGATTCAATTGAAAGGGACGTTTCTTTGCACTGTCACTAGTTGTTCATGTATCTGCCTTAACGCGTTTAGCACAATAAATTACATATAAATAACAAACCTGAAGTACCGGTTTTCACCGTAGTTTAAATAAACTCCACTCTGTCTCTGTATTCCGCATACATTTTGATGTTTCTAATGAAAACTGTAGGGGATCCCGTGAACGCAACACAATTCCATTCCAAGACCTTTAATCGCGTCTCGTTAGAAAAAATGCCACTTTGCGACAACACCCTGCTTTATATAGACGACACCACCCCCGCAATTAGCATTGCAACACTAAAATTCCTAAGTAAGCCATTATGACAGAGACTGCTCCGCCTGTACTAACGCGGCTGTAGCCAGCTTGTGAACATGGCTGTCACTGTCATATACATGTAGTCGCACATTCGCAGACTGCAAGATTGAAAAACATATTTTCCGAGGCAAACCCTTTTACTACAATGAACACGTATAGTTTGCACAAAGCAGAATTACATTTGACCCCGAAAGCTTTGTGGAGGGAACGAAAGTATCGCTGCGCGTTTTTTCCCTAATCTGTCGACCTCTTTCCTCTCGCAGGATTCAGATAGGAAAATCCACCCTCTGCCATTCCTCCTCACGTTATTTCACCGACGCCATCAGCAGAGGGATCAGAATTACACTTGTACATCGAGCAGGAACTCTTACTTGTAGGGTGGTCTTCATAAAATCATGTCTGGTGGCTCAGAATCCAAACCCCGGCTGGATCAACCCTATCCGTCATTGCTGGCCCGTCTTGCGGAGGAGGTCCAGCTCAGCTACTGGTTACCGCAGATCCGCCCACAGCTACGCTTTCTACGTAACCGGTGCCAGTCAAGCCTCACTACAACTAGCGGGATCATTGCTTTTTTCTAACGTCAACACTCCGCCACAAATGCATTAACTGAGCCGTGCCAGTGTCGCTGAGATTTTCGAGTGCTTCCCAGCGTGAACTACGAGCTAGCCAAGGCTAGCTTGTATGAAGCATCAGCTAACGCTAGCCGGCTAATATTAGCGCTAACTTGCTAAAACTGCGCTAGTTGTATTGCTGAAGCGTCACATCTGACACACAGACATAAATTATTTAAGTCGACTATTTATGGCAACTATCACACATTTCATTGTTTACATATTAACTTTAAGGTTCATTTCTTTTTACTTTGTTTTTTGTTTTTCATAAAAGGGCCCATGTAGCAGCTGTTTGGCATTTTACACTTTAGATAACAAAAGACGTGAGAGGTCTCCATAGTAACCTTTGTTACCCCAAAGCCTAGCAGGCTTCAAGGTGACTACCAGTTTGATTGCAGTGCCACCCTGTGGACATCTTGATATACCCACACACTTCTACGTTTTTAAACATTTAGTGTTTAAATTGGCTTTATTTGGTCATATCATAAAAAGCACGTGCAATAACAGCAAATTTAATGACGACTCCATTCCACACCGCATTACCAGCTTCCCTTACCATTAGAACTGGAGGTCAGCAAACTCAGCGCTTAATGTTAGGTGGTACCACCTGTGTTGGTCACCCTCTAAACAGCTTTAAAACTGCAGCAACAGACACTGGAGTAGATCAGAACTCAGGTTTATTGATTACGTCACCAAATGCTTAGAAGATTACATCACAATATTATGTATAGAACCGTAGATCACTTTCATTTCTATGTATCTTACATTGAAAACTTTACAGTCTGTATTTTTTTTTTCATTTACTGTATATATTTATATATATTTATATATTCCCTAGATTTAGGGAAGTAGACATCCATAGTTGCGAGGGAAGGAATGCTTTTCAAAAAATATTTAAATGCACTTTAAATAATTACATACATCCTTCTTTTAAAAAACAAGGCATGGAACAAACTCGAAATGATCCAGGATGCAGAGATGCTGGAGCCTCTGTGGATGCAAGTTTTGGTTTTGCTCTGTCAAACTAATGTGGAAGAGGGTCAACACTAAAGGGAGTTCTAGGCATCCAGTGCAAGTCGTTACACTGTGTCATGTTAATACCTGAACACACTGTAAAAAATAAAGATATGGACAACTCTAGTATTCTAGTCCAACTGATGGATGTGTGGAGGTTTTATGAGTCCACTGTACAGCCAGGAGAAGTCGACCCCAGTGTAAGGCTGACTGGGTCAACACACGAGGGAATGCACAGCAGAGGGAAGCAGCCAGTATATCAACCATCCGTACACTGTAAACCAGCAATTATCCAAACAATAACTAAAGAAAGTGAGCCAAATAAATATGTAAAATCTCATTGATAGGCAAGAGGTGACAAACGTGACGGGATGGCCGTGTCACACAGATCTCCCAATTAAAGAACGCTGATAGTGTTATAAGAGGCGCAGATGGGTTTTTCCTGCAGCTGTGAGGTTCAGCCTTTTCAACAACCTCCTTGATATTAACACAGATATGAGAGTTCAATAATGCTTCAGGATTGACATTAACACAAGGAACTTATTTTGATTAGATCACCTTTTTTTCTTTTCCCCAAACAGGCACAGGTGGCCAGATTTCATCTTTTACTAGAACAAATGCAAGGAAATCAAATTCAATGAGATTTTTCATTTCCTTTCAGCATATAGACATTTTTCTTTTTGTTTTAAAGTATTTAAAAAATTAGGCAGGAAAAAAAAAACGCTCAAAATCTGTGAAAGGGTTTGCAATAATATCAATAAATTATTTGTTTACAGTTTTTTCGAGATGAGAGTCAGGGGGATGATAAATGACTACAGTCAGCAGAGAGTGCCGGTCACAGTGCTGTTCATTTCCGAGATAAAGAGGACGGCCAGGGGTCCGGGCGAAGGCGTTTCTGGCTGCCGAGCGCAGCCAAAAACAGGAACACTCAATGCAGAGTCCCAGCAGGAAAGCTTGTCTTTATCAGCCATCTGTGATCCGATCCAATCAGAGGTATAGTGTCTCTCGGGAGCTGTGTCCACCTTCTCACCAGCACTCGCCGTTTCCCTATTCACCTGCCTTCTTAGGATGCGGGAGTCCGGGCCGGCGCGCCCTCTGGATGAGCAGCAGCGATGTGGAAGACGGAGCCGATGCGCAGGAAGAAGCGCCTGAGGACGGCCCGCAGCTCAGGGATCAGGTCAAACTGCATCATCTCACACAGGTGGGGGTAGTAGCAGGAAGCGTGAGGCTTGAACTGGAACAAACAGGAGAACATTTAACTAAAGACTAAATGACCAAAAAAACCAACCAAAAAGAAAGTGTATTTGGAAAAATATACAAAAGGAGGGGTGGTTGCTGACCACTACGTTCACAGCAGGCTGTTTAATTAATATGTCGACAGTGATGCATGTTTGTTCCTGGTTTTTTCCTGCCTTTAACAACAATTTCACGGAATTATGAAACTTTCCCAAAACGCAAAGTAGGGATTGCATAAGAAAGCGGTGCCGGCCAATCCACTGTAACAATACTGGTCTAGTTTTTGTTGATGCAGTGGTTTGTTGGCTGGCTGCACGGCGCCAACATTTCCTACTACTTGTGGCTGCACGGTTCTGGTTTTGGTCTAAAATGACCTGGAAAGGCACCTCAAGTCATGCGCTGCCATGAATCGTTGTGCACATTCTCTAAATACATAATTCATATGTACTCACAAAAATGACATGAATTCAAAAGGATTGAACTAATAACATATTTTTGCTTGGGAAGAACTGATCTTTTTTTTGTACTTTTATTGTTATTCAATTCAGTGGGGAGGACGCAGCGTGAGTTGGAGTGTAGCACAGGTAAAGCTTTACTGAACAAATACTTTATCTAACACTAAACTACTACTAATACTCTTTCCCCAAGTTGTTACTATTGTGTATTTGGAGGTGTACTCTGTGTGTGTGTGTGTGTGTGTGTGTGTGTGTGTGTGTGTGTGTGTGTGTGTGTGTGTGTGCGCGCGCGCGCGCGCGTTCCTGCCTTGTCATCGGGCAGCCGCAGAGTCCTGGTGAGCAGCAGCAGCAGCAGGCTGTTCCAAGCCTCTCTGTGGCTCTCTGAGGTCAGACTGATGAAGTAGCCCAGAGCTTCATTACACACCCTGAGAGAGATGACACAACACAGACGCACATAGACGATTATGACAAACACAAAGCTGTCAGTATCAGCGTTGCTACACGAAACTGATTATCAATCCGCATCATCTTTATCGTAGAAGCAGCTATATCATGATGATAAACGTCTCACATGTGTGTTCTTGATGCAATACATGAGTCATCTCTTACAGCGACAAACACGACGAGGTGATATGTGCCCGGCTTTAGCGTGCCAATATATTACACGAAATGCGCACGCAGAGTACATTCATAAATTTATAATGAGGTATGAGCTGTGTGTCAAAACACAGGAACAAACAGCAGCGCTGCCCTTTCTGCCAGTGACACACTCGGTGCTTATTTATCCAAGGTTTAACATTTAACCGGTGATGACACACAGGAAACACTGTGAGAAAGTGCAGGAGAGTGCTTCACTCACAGCAGCAGGCGTGTCTGGATGTCAGGCCACGAGTCCTGCAGCTGAGGGTCCGAGTACATCCTGAACAAGATCCTGAGGCTGCAGGCCAGACTGCTGGTCTCCTGCTTCAGTAAATTGGGCTTAGATTTCCCTTTAAACCCTGAAAGGTCACCAGAGAGATGACAGCTGTTAAAGCAGTAACAGAGGCTTGTAGTTAAGACGTGTCCCATTTCACTGCATATCACGGTTTCCTCCACACTGCCTTTCCTTTCTGTATATCTATTGTTTATCAAAAAAAACAAAGGAAGTGAAAATAACACTGGGCTGGATATAACATTACTCTTCCCATAATTTACTGCTAGTTCTCCTCTATTTAATGTAAAGCTATAAACAAAGAACCTTCTGAACTCTAACGTGCACAGGACAGAGAATCCTGGGGGCTTTCCCTTGGTTTTTACCTGCCCTCCAGAGTGCCGTCCTCTGTTCGTTATTGGAGTTGAAGTCCTTAGCAAAGGTGTGTGACTCCAGCAGGCAGTCCAGCAGCTTGAAGAGGTGTGCGGACGTCATGTGTCTGTACATGCCCTGATCTGGACCCGACTCAGTCTCCGACTCCTCCAGAGCATCCCGCTGGCAGGAGGAAAAGACTTTAGCATATATGATTTTATAATAGTTTTAAAAATAAGGCTGTACAAGGGGACACTGGTCATTTCTTGTCCCTAGGCCACTGGCGGCCTACTGAAACCATCTGGGACTACGTAGACACTTAATTGGATGAATTCGAGCTAACTACAAATTTTTAACAAAACAATTTTTTTCCTGAAACATTTGTCTGTGGCTGCTCCACCTTATATTAAAATTGTAAAGGTGAAGAGCAGTAATGCATTTTCACTCTCTTTTCTTTGGTTCACCTCTTCAGCTCATTCCGGGTTATGATTTTGTGATTACGCCAAAAAGTGACACATTGATAGAGTGGGTGAGGTGCCAAGCTTTACCTGCGCAGCAGCCATATTATCAGCATCCTCCTTCTTGCTGGTGGCTGGGTAGAAGACAATGTTGTCCACGGTCTGTATTAATTCAAGCTGCACGACACATTTGATCAGCAGGCCTGCAAACAGCCTCTGGTCTGAAACTCCTGCAGCAGAGAAAAGTATAAAGGTGTGGAGATATGAGCACTGGAATTCATGCTGCGATTATTCATTTTACAGATTGAATAAAAAAGCATGCGCTCGTGTGCTCACTGGCATTGCTTCTGCCTTTCCAGGTGTCGTCACTGGACATCTGGCTGTGTCCTCTCTCGGAGGGCGCTCGGTCGTAGCTGCTCTGTGACTGAGTGTCGAAATCAGCATCCTGGAAATGTACAGGAGCGACAAAATACACCATGAACACAGACACAGGTTAGTGTCTGATTTAGTGGAAACTGTGTGTAAAGGAGAGTTCTTTTCATTGGTTAAAAGTAAACTGTATGAAGCATGCGCAGAGCTGCTGCTGTGCATAGTCATCGTTTAGTCACAGGGTGAACTTGATGAGGTTTTTTGTTTCCTCTTACAAAGTGTTTTGCGTCAGCTGCTTCCTCATCCTGTCCAGCCGGTCGCCAAGTCAACAAACTGGTTTGGAAAGCAAAACAAAACCACAAACATGTGACAGCATAAACACAAGAGTAACTTTTACATACACCAAGTTGTGAATCCCCATTAACTCAGTGATGCCATCTTTGACACTTCAACTGAACTTGAGTATAGAGGACCAGCACTCACGCTTGAGGGCTGGTGTTTTGGAAGATCTCCAGCATACAGGAGCATGTGATGTCCCACACCTCAGGGCTGAACTTCTCCCCATTCAGGATCACCAGGTTCTCCAGGCAGTTTGTCCCGGACCGAGCCAGCTGCTCGTTGTCTGCAGAAAAGACAGAACAACTTCAGAACGCATGTGCTTCACACACACTGGTGCGCTGCCTGTCAAAACCTTAAAGCTGTGCATGAAGTAAAAACTGAGGAGAAAATTCTGCCCGCTCCAAGGTGAACCTGTGCGGCCTAAGAGGTTGACAACTGTAGTTTGAGCCTGGCTGGGGAGCTTTGTTTGCATCTCACCTCTTTATGTGCCACCATTTTTATGAGTTTTCTTTAATAAAAAATAAATAAATAAATAAAAAAATCCCAAAATACAAAAAAGAAGACTCACTTTTATTTCATTTATTCATGTTCATACACATAACTGAAATATCACCTGCTCTAACTCTGGGCTGTGAACATAAAATTCTGAGTCTCTGTCCATTAGAGAGAAAAAAAAAACGCAAAACTATATTAATTCAAAACCATGTGATTTGCAGACTCTCTTTGGCACCTATGGATGCCTTTCAGCAGCTCTGCTAGTTTTCAGGCATCTTTCTGCAAGTCCTACTCTGACCCTTTACACTTTATGCCTCTGTAAAGTCTACTGTATCCCTGTTAAGTTGAAACTGCTAGCCATCCTCTTCCACTTATCCAATTCTGGGTCGCGGGATTTCTGGAGAGTCTATCCCAGCTGCTGTAGGGTGAGAAGCAGGCTACAGTCTTGACAGTCCTCGCTAACTGCATGTCACTGAACCCCCCACAGAGACACAGGGAGAACACGCAAACTCCACTGCCCTGACTTGAACCACTGACTTTGTTATGTGTCCACAGTGCTAACCACTATCCCAACACTATTTCCCAAAAAGCAGCAATCCCTTCAAGGTAAATTTTAATCATAGGGAAGAGAACAGAGACAGGGAACCTAATCTGATGAACAAGTGGCACATAGTGAATGGAGATTGTGTTGGTGTGGCCAAAATACACCTTGTGTCTTTTCTACTGTTCAGGAGAACTCAGAACTTTAACAGTAGAACTCATTACTGGTTGATAAAACTTGGAAGATGGATTGGTATTTGTATGCTTTAGGAGAGTTTTTTTCCTCATCAATAAAATAATCCAAAGAAAATAAATGTTGTTTCAGAGGGCAGAGATGTTCTGACCGCTTAGTATTCTTCCAACATGTGAGATATATCATCAGGACACCAGCCTGTACACCTAAAATAGAACAGGTGTTAGCGCTCTGCCTCATTTAAAGGTTGTTTGTCAGGACAGAGGCGTGTAATGAGCGATGACTATGATGAACACCTACCTTGCCTGACACACCACTGGAGTTGGGTGAAAATGTCAGCCAGTAGGATTTCACTGAGTGGCTCATAAAACTGTGTGAACACGTCACAGATGGCATACAGGGCATGGTTACACGTTGTCGTCATCCACTCAGTTTTCTGGAAGCAAACAATAGAGGAGCAGGGTTTTTGTTTTTTTACTTTTATTGCTTTAATTCCTCTGTACATAAATAGCTGAACAGCTGAAATCACACACAGCACTGACCTCTGTCTGCTGTTCGGGAAGCTTCATGTTGTCGAAGATGCGAAAGACAATTCGGAAGAGGTCGTGCCACCAGTGCTTCTCGAAGGTGTGACCGTAACTCTTCATAATCTCAAACATGACTGTGAGACCTCTGTCGGGAGAAACGGTAAACGTCAGTTTTACTGCATCATGGCGCAACCAGAACAGAACTGTTACTGTCTATAAAGTGCAAAAGATGCATTAAAACAGCTGATCCAACATTGTGAGTCTTTATGTAAAGGTCTGCAGTGTGACAGAAAGAATAATACTTGGCTTGGTTTGTTCCATTTAGCATTTATTTATACATCTAAAGTACTTTGCAAATATATGACCTCCATCTGATGGACAGTCTGACAGTCACATGTGTTCCTTCATGTTTCATCACATTACTTGAAAACTGTGTGGGTATTGTTCACTGGTAGGCTCAAGTTATCGAAAGAATAGAAGTCACTGGTGGAATGAGGCTCTATGTTTATTTGGTTATTTAAAAAAGAAAGAAAAGTACCCGATAGACTTCAAGGTTTGTCTGTATTCATGTGACAATCCTGGCAGTGTCTTGTGTGTTTTTGTAAGCCCAAAGAGCGAGTATTCAGCTCTGACTCCTGGAGGTTTGGGGTGGATCTGTTAGCTGTGCGTTACACCCTGAGCACTGTATTTTTAGTCTATATTTGTTTACCATTTGGAAAATGTATGAAAAGCCTTGTTTCCTTAGCAACTAGCACACAGAGTATTGCATTGTAACCACTGAAAAACAGCCAGCTATATTAATTTTTTCTTTTTCTTTTTTGTATGACTGGGCTCGGTGTCGAGTTAAAGTGAGCATTTTATCTTCATGATCTCTGCACAGATTTATGGGTGCGTTTTATAGTTGGGTCAAACTCTACGACCTGGTGCGGACATCCAGCTTGCAGCGGTTGATGATGCAAGAAAGTTCAAACAGGATAGGGAACCAGCCGCGAACCCAAACCCGGTCGCCAGGGGCAACATTCATGTCGTCACTCGTGTATTCCCTCAGGGCCTGCACATGGACACAGCAGGAAGTCAAGAAATGAGGGGAAAAAAGGAAAAATAAAACAGAGTCAAGAACCAAAACTGGTGTTTTCCCAGCTCGGGCGGTGAGCACCTGTGGTCTGTCAGAGACGTATTTAGCACAGTGTCGGATGAGTCTGATGGCCTCCATGCTGGTGTCAGGAAAAGCCGCATTGCACACAAACTCTGACAGGCACTTCACTGCATCCTGGAAGGAGTCGATAGCAGCTGCAAAGTGCTCCCGGAAGGTGTTCACTGATAAAAGACAAAAGCATGCAAAGTAAGAATGATAAGGTCCTGATCTGAAATCCCTCTTCTCCAACTAAAGTCAAAGCAGCACTTACACCTCATGTCTCTGTCAGATGAGCACTTGGATGGTTAACATCCTGCTACCTTGTTATTATTATTATTGAGTAAACATACTCACAGACAATGTGGCCAGTGGTCTGGAAGGCCAACTCCACTATAGTCTCATCATGGTCCGACGCTGCCTGATGAAACACTGAGAAGATGTTCTTCCAGCCTGAACGGATGTTTGCCGCCTGGGAGTTTACCATCTGAGCCACACACCTGATCACCATGTCTCTGATAGTGGGGGATCTGAGGGGGGGGGTTAGAGCTGTTAGCCTCACAGCCAGTAAGCAAACTGCTACTCCTCTTTTATCCATAATATCTGATGAATATAAGAGGTTCATGTAAACCACTCTGAACCCTTCTTACTTCAATAACCTTTTATGAAAACGAGAAAGTACAGTTTCACATGACTCCATAGAAGCATTCGCTACCTGTTTTTCTTCATGATGTGCTCAAAAGGCCTCAGGAAATCTTTCTGGAAACGGAAGTTAGCCAGCTCTCCCTTCTCCAAGAACTTCATGGACAGCTGTCTTAGTGAGTCCACAGCAAAGATGGCAACATCCTCATTAGGGTTACAGCCCACCTACAAGGACACACCATAGATAGCTATCAGTTCTGTTCTGTTTTACAAAAATACTGATGGTGGCAAACACGACAGGACTGGCACCTGCTGCTGAACCCACCTACTTCAAGGTCTCATGTGTTGAGCATTTAGAGATGCTCTGCTGCAAACCTCGGTTGTAGCAAGTGGTTACGTTTGAGTTACTCTGGTCATTTTCTGACCGTTGACATCATCATCATCATCATCATCATCATCAAGGCATTTTTACCCAGAGAACTACCGCTCACTGGACATTTTCCTCTTTTTCAGCTTAAAACCCTAGAGACCACGCTGTCTGGCATCATCAACAATGCCCTGCTGAAAGCCACTTAAAATCACCTTTCTTCCCATTCTGATGCTGTGAATGTCGGCGGGTTATCTAAATCCACTGAGTTGCTGCCATGAGATTGCCTAGCTATTTGCATTAACGAGCAACTGAACAGGTGTACCTAATAAAGTGGCTGTGAGTGCAACTCTGAAGCAACAGATCTTAATATAATGACTGAGATTAGGGGGTAATATCAGTGCATAGTGTCATTAATGACAAATGTCAGTCTTGAAAACCGTCCTACCGAAAGACAACGTCATTGTCGGCACATTCTGTAGATACACAAAATTTGCAGGCAAACAACAAGAACTGTGGCGGTAATAAATTTGTGTCATCAAGGGTTCAATACAGGACAAAAGGCGGTGCACAGAATGATGGCAGCACCACCCAAAGGACACTTCAAGACAAGCCTTAAGGCTCTGCACTTGATAAACATTTTGAAATTCCAGCTCTGTGGATGCTTTGCGACACTGACCTTGTTGAAGTGGTCACCTATGACCTGCCAAATTCTGGACCACTGCAGCCTGATGCGGTTCATGTTGTAGTAGGAGATTTCCACAATCTTCTGCAGGCTGAACATCCTTGGCTGGTGTGCCGAGGCCAGCTCGTCCATGGACACCGCACACAGCCACCGCACAAAGTCCACTGGAAACAATTAAATGGGAAGGTGCTTTGAATTACTTTCTTTACATCAAACATGAAAAACCAAACGGGGATCATTTACACAGCAAAGTAAGACACACTCACCGATGGCATTTCCATCTAATCTGGTGGAACCAGTAAAGATCCTGCAAACATCAAAGTAGTTTTAACATTCAATCGTTATAATGGACAAATGATGTGTGTGTGCAGTGTCTGAAGACTCTGACTCACCTGTCTACAGCTACCACCACACTCTGAGAGCTGGTCTCTCCTACTGACTCCTGAATATGAGCCATCTGTCTCTTATCTTGACTTCCCACCAGGTTACCTGCAACAACAAAGACATTTAACACATACTTATATATACACACACACGCACGCACAGGCAGCCCATAGACACACCAAAATATGTTTTAAAGACCCAGTTTGAATGCAGCATATGTTCTACGTAATCCATTGTATCCTACCCAGGCCCAGGGGCATGAACTCCTCTGTGCCGGAGGGTAAGCCTTTGATGCCACCTTCCCTGTCCCGGACCACCCCTGAGATGTAGCGCGTCTTCACCCCTGTCCCAATCAACTGGGCAAGCTCCAGCTGACTAATACACCTCAAGATCTACAAAACAGGCATTAAAACAATAAAAATACACCATTATAGAGACATTTACGAAGAAACAGCCTACATGCAGACATTAAATTACATCTGTCGCTTGTTAAGAAATTTTAATTCGCACCTCATGCCAGGAGTTGCCCAGGTAGTTTCCATCAGTGTGGGCCACAGTGATCAGAGTCTTAATAGTGTCAATGTTCTTCTGCTTCATCTCTGTGATGCTGGAACTGGCTGTCAGGAGGGTGAATCTGGCCAAAGCCTGAACGTACGCATCTCGCTCCAACTGCAGACAGAAAGGGAGTGAACATATACTCGTGTTTTCACGCTGCCTGCACTGAATTGCTTCCAAAGGAAATATTAGAGATATGATCATACGTGAAATATAACCAGTTGGAACAGTTTTCTACAAACTGTGTGTAAACATGAGCAGACCTGCATACTGAAGATGCATGCGATCCTGATGGCACACCGAATGCCCTCCAGACACAGTGATGCTACCTCAGGGTCGTCGCAGTCCTGCAGGCCCACGCTGAATGCAGCCAGCAGTGGGGTCCATGCCAGCTGGAACACACACAAAGTATCATCTCATTTTACAAGTTGTATCAGTTTCTTACTTGTTATTAATTTCACAGTCCTCATCCTAGTTGCAATATTAGTGCCAATGCTCCAGGGCATCGTCTGATATAATTTAAGGTGTTAAATATAAATCTGGCAAGAATCAGCACGGAAAGATGGTTGAAATCTGGTTTTCTGCTAGGTCACAGTAATGACAATGCGCTTCAACAAACAATTTTTGTGTCTTTATTGAACATTCTCAGTCCAGATGACTGATGTTTTCATTAAAGCTTCATTTTTGTTAATTAGGCCTTTCACCTCACTGAGCATTTTGCATTGTACCACCGGTGCTACCTTCGCTGTGTGCACACTTTCAGTGCAATCATGGAACTTCATTCTTTATTGATTAGATTGGCTTTGGCTGATGTTATAAGTCAACTGTTCCACATTTCATTTCCTAACTCAGCATGTGAATGCTTGAATGAATATTCCCACTGAGCAAGAACAACACGACAACTTTTCCTTGGTTATGCAAATGAGGAATCAATTAGAAATACCTTAAACATGGGCCTGACGTGCTCCAGGTGTGTAGCACTGAAGAAGGGCGCCTGAGCATGGCTGACCGCCTCCATTAGAGCTTTGGCGGTCTTCGCCATCTGTTCCATCTCCATGTTGTAGAGCAAACGACGCTGCTTCTCACTGGCCACACCTGATGGAAGGTCGACTTTAATGTTTCTGACTGATTAAAAATGCACAACAATAAAGCGTCACTACTGTTTCTACTATTTTGGTGAGTAATCCTGGAGTACTTACTCTGCTTGGTGGACTTTGGAGTGATTGAAAACTCTTTGCTCTCCTTCATGGCTATCTTCTTGCCTGCAATTTCATCATATATGGAGGACAGATACTCCTCTGGCAGGTCCTTACTGTCATTAATACCTCGGTTCATCTTAATGTACTGCTCTTTTGTCATTTTGTTCTTCACCTATGTAAACAAAGAAGATCAGGGCAGACAGTAGGAAGGGATTCATTAAAAGGAACATCTAATTGCATATAAACAGAACTTAACAACAACATAGACTATTTCTACTTTTCAGGGAACATTTGCAAAGCCTGTCACCGGTTACTAAAATGTAACATCAAAAATAATTTTCATGTAAATGAACAAGTTTCATCATATACATATCTGGAAGCAGTGACCTTAGAGGAAGTGCTTTCTAAAGATTCAGTCTGAATATTAGTGCAAAAGATACTTTAAGAATGATCATCCAGTTAGAGAATATCTATAAGAAAACATTAAATAGTCAGAATGTCAGATCAACAGAGTGACTGAAAAACTTGAAACTCGAAATAATAGAACCTTATTGTATATTTTAAACAATATTACGTTTTAGTGATTACACTGTGGTGGACTGTTTATGGCTGAAGTTAAAAAAAATAACTTTTTCGTCTGCAATTAGGGTATTTAAAAAAAAAAAAAAGAGTAAGTTATAGCAGATTCTGCAGGAAACACAATACACCTTTGTTTTCTTTGTCTGATGCTGTATTACAGTCTCTGGCTCTCAGTCTTCAGTCTGCATGCATCACTGCACACCATATTTCTCGCCTGCTTCTCTCAGAGTTTAAATTTCAAACCTAGTTTCCTCTGTTACGGCGGTCTGTCAGCAGCAATAATTTGGGGCGGTAGCTATTTAATGAAGGCAGCATTAAACCAGACACTGCCTGGCACAGCACCCACATTCATTTGAATGATGCTACTACAATGACACAACGGAGCTCTGCGAGCTAAAGGATTGGGCTCTGCTTGATGGGACAGCTCACAGTGACAGCTTGCTTGAGTTTTAAAATCTGGTCATGATCCTCTGTGCTTTGAATCCTGATAACATGTTAAAAATGTTGAGTAATGCTTCTTTTCTTCCATTTTCTCCACAGATAACCTTGCTGTCCTTCAATAAACAACAACACAAAACTGTCTCTTACTCCTCAGTGCCTACACAAGGGATCCAAGTCCTTAAAGAACATTTACCACAAGCAGTTAAATTGACTGTGTGACAATGACTGGTGATAATATGAGTGCAAGGACACAAAAAGAATCAACAGTTCTCACCTGAGGACTATGCAGGTCTGTGGTGAGCATAATGATTGAGTATGCCAGCACGTACGCAGTGTCGGCACTGGCAAACAGAGTTTGTCTGCAAAGGAGGACGCATACCAACATTTAGTGGTTGCTCTGTTCTATTTAAATGCAAACTCCAGAAATAAACAGAAGTAAATCTTTCAAGCACAAATATATTGACAGCAACCCGTGACAGTAGTAGGAAACAGTGGCTCTTACCCCTGGTTACACTCCAGGTACCGAGCAGCAAACTTCTCCATCAGCCTGTCGATCTTCTGGGCCTCCCCTGGCAGCCTGAAGCCTTCCAAGAACATCCTAAGTGCAGAGACAAAGTCCCGGCCACAGAAATCCAGCTGGTCCACGTAGCAGTACATCACTTCTTTGTTGAACTTGATGTTCTCTCCCAGGAACTCGCCTACCTGCGTCTGTGGATGCACAGACGATGGGGATTTACTAACTTGAATTAAGAATGCAGCAATAAGTGTGCAAGTCTGTAAATCTGTGTAACCCTCACTGTGTCCAGTCTGTCTTCCTGGTGGAGGAACTGGGCGATATCCTCAGCTTTAGGACCCAGCATGCCCTGATCCTGCAGGTACTGGATACCACGCTTTGGCTTCTTGTTGAAGCTGCAGGAAAATAAAATAAAAAAAATCAACAAAACTTTTGAGTGGACAAGAACAAGGGGAAGTGCAAACATTGCACGCAGGTCCATTCGCATGTTAAACCACAAGCAGGCTGAGAAAAAGAGCTCACAGTTCAATGCCGTGCTCAATGATGTCCTTCTGCTGTTTTATGACCTCGTACTGCTCTGGGTGGTCTGCCTGGGATACAGCAACACTGGAAGAGATGGTAGAATCCAGCGAGCTGATGCTGTCCCGACGTCCCGCCAGCTGCTCTGGGAGCTTCAGCTCGGCCCCCTCGCTATCAGACGGATGCTCCTGACCTGCAAACCCAACGCACAAGAATAAATGCATCTAAACTACCCACTCTGATTTTCATTATTACTACATTCACTTTGGAAAAAACACTTACCCAAGTTAGCTTGAAGGTTTGGATTGACATACATGTCTTTGCTCCACTCCACCATACATTTAAGGATGGACACCAGACACTCCAAACCCTTTTTACGTAGACTCAGCTCCTGTGGAACAATACAAGCTCATGATTATGGTCACACGCTCATATAATATGGCCTGCAATGCTATAGCTAAATCCTATAGACCGGACACACCCAAGTCCAGAGGATAAAGCTTCTGGGTCTGAAATACCTGCAATTTTACTAATGGCCAGCAGGGGACAAATCAAGCTGTGAATACAGTCTTTGAGAAACTGACCCTACTTTTCACTTGATCCATTACATCGCCATGGGTGCCATCTATGGGCTACATCCTTCTTCTCTAATAACACTATGGCTCTGCCTCCTTACAACTACAATTTTTAATAACTAGGCTGTTAAACATAACTCTGAAACACTCAGGTGTTGCTAAGCAGAGAGATCCTACTTTGGCACAGATTATCCTAATGAAATGCAACACAGTGCACACATACCTGCAGGGGTGTCATCCCGAGCTCCTGACCACTCCTGCCCTGAGCGATCTTGGACAGATCATTGACAAGACGCTCAAAAATGTTGGCAGCATTCAGGTCACAGTCGTAGTTTACATATATGTCAACAACACACTGAGCATCTGGGAGAAAGGCAAAACGAATTAAGAAAAACATTTCAAAAAGGTTTTTATGTCATATGTCTTGAAAAATTCTGGACTGCCTTGAGCAACCCCTCGCTACAATAAAATGCTTAAACTAATGCTGTGCTAAATTCATTAGTGCCAACTGAAATAGCAGCTAAATTTCTGCATTTGATGAAAAGGTAACAAAAACCCAGAGAATGGCAAATCATCATTTATCAAGGCTATTTTGAGACTTGCATTTCTGCTACCACTTCCTACTGCTCTCTGCAGTTACAGAAATGTCAAGCCTGTGCTCTTGTTAATAAGCGACTTTCAACTACATCTTAGTCATAGAACTTAAGTATAATGAACTTGTATCAGTGGACCTGTACCTGCACAGATGCGTGTTAGCGTCTGGATAACCATCCACTTGTGCTCAAAGGAGCTGGTCGACGTCTCCAGGATGGTCAAAAAGATCTCTCGGAAAAACACCTGAATCGAGGAGAATGAGATACTCAGGCTTTAAAGATATAGCACCTGCTGTGGACAAATGTCCTTCAAGGTGATTAAATTAACTTTTAAATGAAGATTTTTTGTGCCAATCGACTCAATCCAGGAGACAATGCATATTACTATCCAAGTGTTTTACCTCAATCTGCATCTTCAAGTGGACTTTGAAGTGGGAAAGCAGGGTGAGGAAGATGGCCAATGAGAGTTCGAAGACCTCAGGTACAGAGGAGACGCCATTTTTGGACAGTGCCACACACAGATACTGCTTGATGGCATTCACAAACATCTCGTGGGTGCGAAACACTGGCCCGGCGCCCTGCAGCACGGAGAGCAGCAGCTGCAAGGAGACAATCTTGGACCGCAACTCATGAGACCTGCAGATTAGAGGAAGGGTAAAGACACAAGTTCATACACGTAAACGATGTATAGTTTAGGGGTTCATCTCAACCTGGTATTTGATAAAGGCTAGGACGCCTTCTCTTTAATCTACCTGGGCTCATTTTACTCTGCCCTATTCACACTGACTGGCCCAGCAACTAATGTTACAGTAATTAGAGAAGACAGGGTCACAGCAGGATGGAAAAGGGTAAGTTCACTCTGCAGAAGCCAGAGGCGGTGATATTTTTCTGGGCAAACTACAGTGTGGCAAGTAGATGCTAAATAAAGTGTCAGGGCAGGGGATCTAATGATATCATCATGGGGATTACATAAACTTAAAATTCATAATCAAGCATCCAGGTTAAGTTAAAATATTATGTGACAATGTCAGTCAAGTCATAAAAATGACTCACTTTGGGTCTGGAGGGCCATCAGCAAGGGGCTTCATGGAAAGCTTACACAGAGAGCGGAACACCAGAAATGCATCTTTTTGCAGGATGTGAGAGAAGCGAGCAGCGTTGTGGGGTCCCTGCAGGCCCTCAGCATCCTGAGACAGATGAAGAGAGTTAATCACACTCTATACCATACCTTAAAGGCAACAAAATCTCTAATTGGTCTAGCCTCAAGCCTTTATATACTAAAAGAGGCTCAAAGCAGAGCACAAGATGCTACATTAATGTTTTAAATGATAGCTTCATTTAGGGAACAACTTTAAAACAAAGCTCCAAAAGCAGAATCGAACTGAAACATAATAAAATCCCAAAGTCGAGAAAAGGGCCCAAGAAGCTTTAAGAAGATGTAAATGCACACATGGAGGTTCCGATTTAGTTTGTTTCAGTCACACTGCTTAACTTTTTTTCCTGAATTAAGAAATATGCTATTCACTCGGATTTTAAGCGAGACTGCACACTACTAATGAACATCTGATGACACTGACACTGCTCACCAGCATGTCTGTGGAGGACAGTGAAGACCGGTCCTCGATGATACCATTCATCTGCTGACCTTCTGTTCTGACTCTGGGGGGAGCCACCTCTGTCTGCTCGGTGGCAGGGTGCGGTGGGTGCTCGCCTCCTGGAGAAGAAGCCAGAACAGACGTTTTCAGGTCATTGCAATGACAACTGAGCAGACTGTGAAGAACAGAAGATGCAGGATACACTAAAAAGAGAATAGGAATATTAGAGGAGTATCCCACCTGCTCCAACATGGGTCTGTGTTGGCTGTTGCTCTCCCTTCTCTGCTGGGTTCGAGTTGCTCTCTGGTTTGTCCCCTTCGTCACCTTGCTGAGCTGCTGTGGGAGAAGTCTCAGCACCCTCCTCCTCAAACACTGAATCTGACATAAAGAGATAACTGAATTTATAGATTCAAAGGTTCAAGAAGCTAATCTGTTTGAATCATTGAGGATTTTCTTGAAGTGCTTCTTAGATTTGACTTTTATTACACAAACCTGTTGATGGTGTGACCTGCTCTGCTTCTCCATTAGGTGGAGTATTTTCACTCTCGACTTCTCCATTGACTGACGGTGTGTCTGGCTCTTGGTCCTGGTCCAGATCAGGGGCTGGAGATGGGTGTGTGGAGCTGCTGGTATTGGTGGTGAGATCTGGAGTACTCGCTGCCGGGGATGGGGAGTTCTGTGGCTCAGGAGTTGACGTATGGTCAGACCGGGGGGAGCCAGACCTCCGGCTGCTTGGGACAGGAGATGGATTTTGCTGGGGCAAACGTAGGCGCTCCTTCTCCTGCTCCTGAGCCTCCAAAGCCTGTGGAGGAGGGAGACGATGAAGGGACTCCCTACAGTGACACAAGCTTATCAATCCTCGGGTTGGATAAGCTAAGACATTTAGACATTTTGACACAGAGTAACTGTTGCAACAGTCTCAGGTGGTCGAGTCTAAATGCATTGAATGTAGTGTTATCAAAGTAGATGTGACATATTATTTATTTATATATATATTTAATATTCATATTTATTGTTTATTTTGTCTGTCTGCCACAAGTAGGACAAATGAATGCTTGGGTAATGGTATAAGTCTTGGTCGTGTTTTTCTGGCCAGTACAGTGGTGTAGCGGTTTGCGCCGTCCCCTCACAGCGACCATGTTCAAATCTCCTGGCTGCGCTCAGTTTTCATGTTCTCCCTGTGACTGCAGTTTAATGGATCTGAGGTAGTTAAAGTGGATAAATAAAATACTCTACACTGTGGCTTGTAGTCTGAAGTGCTTTGAGTGGTCAATAAGGCCAGAAAAGTGCTATATAATTTCCTGTCCAATGAGCAGCTAATTGGAAGCTAATTATTACAGACTAATTACTGTTCCTGCCTGAGACAGGACAAGGTTACAGCTGTTTACAGCTCATTAGGTACACATGGCTTAACTGTACGGACTCTGGTTACTACTGCAGGTAAGGCTGAGGCTTCTATAATTAAAACTGTGATGGCGACTTATTTTCAGTGAATCCAACACTAATCAGTACAGTGATCCTTTAAGCAAGCACACAGTGCCCTACACTGTTTAACAGAGACTTTACTTTTTGAACAATAAGATTAGAACTTCAGGCTGCAACTGTTTTATGATGAGCAGCAGCGCTTTGTAACAGTGTTAGACTGACAGCCTGGTTTTCCATGCGGGTGAAGATAACGTTGAGCATCTGGGTGAGGGTGGCCTTGGCCGTGGTCTGGTTGATGAGGTTGCGGCTGGCCAGGTAGATGTTGTAGCAGGTCCTGACGGTGAGGAGGACTGTGCCCTCGTGGATCTCAATGTGCGGGGAGGTGACCGTTGTCAGCAGGGCCTGCACAGACAGAAGAGGAAGTTGAGACTTATCACACAGGATGTCTTATTCAGACCATGCTGCTGAATCATCGCTGGACTTCCCTACTACAGCTTCTCTACTCGTCTCCTCCATATTTGGTGCAGAATTAAAATCTTTAAAGGCAGTTTCACTTGATCAGTGTAAATGGGCTGTAATGACGGTCAAGGCTCCTTCTACAGTTTATGCAAACAGATGCTGATAATCTGTCCTATAAACCTTTTGTCAACAGTGATGAAACAGATTCCTTCTTACAGTAGACTTTGTCCTTTATGACCAACCAGGATGTTTATTTCAGGAGGTGGGCGGAACCTCAACAAGCAGCAGCAATGATAACCTACCATCTAAAACGCAAATATTAAGAAAGATGAGAAAATATAAAATGATGTGTGACATATCATGGGTGAGCTGACATCATCTTTCCTATAACAACGGTCCAGATACATAAGTTTAAAAAATATAATGACAGACATCTGACAGTGTTTAAATAAGCTAGGGGAAACTTGGAACAGCAGGTATTCTATTCATCTTTGTCTTTTCTTTGATCCTGAAATGATGAAGACACAAATGTGTCTGCAGTTTTACCCCAATAACCAATCCTCTCTTACTCCTAACTCACATTAGAGACACAGCATAGAGAAAGAAGCCTTTGAGCTTGGCGGTCTGGGCTCTGACATGTTAGTAAACAACAACAACGACAGCTGGATGATCTGAAGGCTGCCAGATGTGAGGTGAAGCACTGGGTATACCTTGATGATCTGTAGCTGGACTCCCTCATCGGTTTGTGGTCCCTGGAAGCAGTTGCAGATGGTTTCCACCAGTCGGTCGATCAGCCTCTTCCCAGGAGTTCTGCTGTCCGGAGCGTTGCCTGTGATGTGGCCATAAGCAATCAGCTTCTGCAGTGGCGAGAGAGAGTGTGTGGGTCAGGGCGGCAGGGTGTGGAATGCTAGAGTTAGTGTTATTCCCCTTTTGGATACAGTGTTGTCCAAAAGTCTTGAGCCACCCCTCATTGGGAAATGGGTGCAAGGACTCATTGAAATAGTATGCAAATATAAATGAAAAGTTATATGTGGGACTTTTGACCAAAACTGAACTAAAGACAAATAAAAGAAAAAAAAAAGAAAATTGTGGAATTTAAAAATCTATCCTGACAGCGGGGCACAAACGAATGTAGTTTTTCTTTTGCTAAATGATTAAAATATTCACAAACGGATTTAATCATTTATTATGAAAGCACGAAGTGCAGTTGTGCTAGAAATGATAATTATTTGTTTTCAAAATCTACTTTTTTCCTACTGTCTTTTTTTTCTAAATACCAAAAACACCAAAACTACAACGTTACCCCATCAATTGGGTTGCCAATAGGTAGATATAGCGCGTCGCTCTGTAATGCAGACATATCCATCTATCCATCTCTCATTTAACCATTAATTTATCATGAATTGAACAGTTCGATCCCTATATGGACCTTTATGTAGCCACCTCTTTATACAAACCACTGGTATATGGACGGATGAACAGACATCAACCCAGGTCTGTTCATCCTTTCCTCAGTAACGCTCCAAATACATTTGAAAATGACTGAAGCTATGAATGTTTACAACTGAAAGAGATCTACACACACTTTGAACTCTAAACTATATATAAATATAGATCAGAGATCCTGTGTCAAATGTGAGCTGTGGAGAATCTGGAATTTCCCCTGGGATCAATAAAGTACCAGTTTATCTAGCAAAATGCCTTTCTCTCTCAAAATCTGTCTGTGTTCATTAAGCACTTCTATATCTACACGTTACTGTCCACAATTTAATTTGAATGTAGCAATTAAGAACCTGTGTTACTGATCAATAAGCAGTAAACCTCAGTATGTACGAGCACTGTACGAGTGAAGGGTCATATTTTGGACACAACCATGAGCCCAAATACCTCACATGATGTTAGCACCTCAATAACTCAGAGCACATAACAAGTTTAAAGAAAAAGAAAGGAAGTCTGTGTTTGCTTGCTTAGGCTGTTGCAAGTCAGTACCTTTGTTCCACAAAAGCAGAGTAAACGTACTTCACAGGTTACAGCTGGCACAACAATACAAGTGTAGCTACTATGAAAATCTCCTGACATCTCCGATTGTGGCTCAAGAGTTGGGAGTTCGCCTTGTAATCGGAAGGTTGCCGGTTCGAGCCCCGGCTTGGACAGTCTCGGTCGTTGTGTCCTTGGGCGAGACACTTCACCCGTTGCCTACTGGTGGTCAGAGGGCCCGGTGGCGCCAGTGTCCGGCAGCCTCGCCATTGTAGCCAGGGTGGCTGTGGCTACAATGTAGCTTGCCATCACCAGTGTGTGAATGTATGTGTGAATGGGTGGATGACTGGTTCTGTAAAGCGCTTTGGGGTCCTTAGAGACTAGTAAAAGCGCTATACAAATACCATGCCATCTCCGTGGCACATGTGCATGTGTGCGTGGAATGCAGAGCCATTGTTCTGCGTAAATGTCAGACAGGTGTTTCAAGATTTTACCTTGCAACCTCCAGTTGGGTTATATAATCATTAAAAAAAACCTTGCTGTGTTTTACTTACTGAATGCATAAGCACAAGAAGAGTGAGAGTGACAGGTGTTTGTGTGTGTGAGTGTGCGAGAGAGAGTGAACTTTAACCTGCAGACAATCCAAAGAGGTGCTAACTATCCGGGGGGACTTAGACTGACACGCCAACTCAAAAGGCAGCACATATTTATCAGCCTCGATGTAGTTGGCTCTGGGCGGGACCACGGTACCATCCCTGGAGGAAGGAAAGGAGAGCAAACAGCTGAGAGACCTGGCAAAGCTGCATCAAGAGCAGATTTCTATACACGCAATGTATAGAGTGTAAGCTGTGTAAGCTGGAGATCCTCAACTTCATGATAATGACACAGATTATGTGAATAATTCAAATGTTATGTCAAATCTCTTATTCTGCAGTCCTATTATCATAGTCCAGAACTCTCACAGCACAACGACATTCAGTCGAACAGGTGGCTCGTCTACGGCAGAAGGCACATTGCATTGCAAACACTATCCCATAATCTAAATAAAAATAGAATGCAATGATTTCTAAATCATTCAAACTCTATATTTAAAAAAAGCTGCAAAAAAGACATCATATCAAAACACACAACAAGGATTTTATTTGTTGTCCCAACACACCCTTGCTCTGAATTTCATGTCAGCAATATGTTTCAATAAACTGAGACGGAGCCATTAAAGGACTGGACAAGTTCCACAGATCTTTAGAAAAAAACTTCCCTGATGGAGTAATTGTGTTAACTGCAATAAGTAAACTGATTAGGTATAAAGACAGGATCCCACAAAGGCTGATTCATTTAAAAGTAAATACAGAGGGAGATCCAATGCTCCACGTATTTACTGCTAAATTAAAGTAAACGTTTCTTTATGGATTTTCTCGTCTACAGTGCAAAATATTAACAACAGATTCAAAGAATCCAAAGAAGTCTGTTAGCAACAATATTAAATTGCTGTGACCTTGTAGGTCAGAAATCCTGCAGTGGAAATCACAACATGGACTCTTTTTGAAAATGAACATGGCTGCAGGCTTTTCCAGAAAGTAAAACAGAAATGTTGGCTGAGCTACTTTGAGACAAACAGGACAAAATAGTAAACCATCCTGTGATCTGATCAATCAATGTGGAGGTTATTTTTCAAAATGATGGAGTGCAGTTGGATTAATCCTGAACAACTGAGGAGCTGAAAGTCTGTACCAAGCAAAAACTGGAAAACAACTGGTCACTTCCCATATTTCTTTCAATAAAATGTCATCTTTTAACATTTGATATGTTGCCTTTTTACCATAAGGAATAGATTTTTTAAATACATTGTTTACAAGCAGTCCTACTATTGCAGTCAAATCACAATGAAATTCACAAGCAATCCTTATTTCAAGTTCTTACCCAAAATACCAAGAAGAAGGAAAAAAACTTTCAGAGAAAAAGAAAGCTTTGTATTTAGGAATACTCACTTTTGTTTCTCCAATTCTTCCTTGATTTCATCTGTTAGAGGAAAGCACAGGAGATTAAATGTTACTGAGGTCTGAACGCTCTGCAGCACACTGCTGCCACACCACACCACACCACACCGCTGCGTGCCGCAGCACATAAGTGTGACTCTTGATCCAGGGGTTACTAAGTTGAGCATAAATTGTAGTAGCATTATATGCTACACACAGGAAATTAGTATGTGCAACACTCACTACAAATGTCATAATCACTATTCTAGACTAATATACTTTAAATGGTGACAAAAACATGTGATTCTCCTTCCTTTTCACACAGTAAGAATGTGATGTGAGGCCAGTTCATTCCTCCAAAGTGTATAAATTAGTACTACACATAAATATATAAAAAGGTATGAATAATACTCACACGCTTTTTTAGTCACGTGGCTGCTGCTGACAACGTTCGTCTCTTTCAGCATACCTAGTTCATCATTAAATACAGTACCGTGCAAAAGTTTTGAGCCACCACTGAACCCTTTGTTTGTTAAGACACTTAACACTGACCAGTGACTTATTCAAGCATAAGAAGGCACCTAACTCAAGGGATGAACTAGCTTTTTGTCTACACATGACAACTTAGCAAAGAACCGGTTTTAAATTGGACCAAAAACACAATTTGTTTTCATTTCTTTAGGGGAATCTATGAAAAATGCCAATGATACCACAGTTTGACAGACATAAAGAATTATTGCACCAACAATGGAATTCCCACAGAACTATAACCCAAAAACTTTGCATATTTCACCATGTTGTGCATTGTGTCCTTAAAGGATTTGAGGAAAGTTGACAAGTAGAGGACAAAAGAAGAAGTGGGAGGGCTAAAAAATAAACAGTATCTGACAATAATGTCCTTAAGAAAATGAGAAATTGCAGCACAGACCTGACACAAGACCTGAGAGATACACCTGACCCCAACCCTTCAGTTAATCCACCTACTGTTTGCTGAAGCCTCATTAGAATTGGTTTAAGTGGAAAAGGCTGCCAAATTACCCATATCAGGACAGAAAAACAAACAATGGAACACTATCAGTCACAGACTGGCCTCCACAAAACCCGACCTAAACATTATTTTCGGAATGTGGGATGATCTTGACAGAGAAGAGATCAAAAGGCAGCCAACATCCAAAGAAGAGCTTAGGAATACGCTTCAAGAAGCCTGGACAATTATTCCCAAAGACTGGTTAGAGAAATGCCAAGAAAGCTCGTCTAAGAGAGTTGAGAGAGCGTGGAAAAATAAAGATGGTCATAGCAAATAGTGACTTTTAAGCTCATGAGAGTTGCACAAACTCTGTTTCCACCTTATATCCTGTAGTTTTTATTTATGTTTGTGTAAGTTTAAATAAATTGCTGCACCCATTTCCCATGCAAAACAAAGAAATGAGGGGTGGCTCGAGACTTTTGCACAGTACTGTATAAACTAATGCAAGACAGCTTAGCTTTCTGAACAAGGTATTTGTGGCAGTGAGGGAGAAAAAACTGAGGTATTCATGAGACTTGCCTAAGGCCACATTGACTGAATATCGGGAACACACTAAACACAGCCGTGAGGCGTTGAGGGAACACGTGTTGTGTTCAAGTGTCACATATGAGAGTCAAACACGGACAGAGAGCACACAGAGCAGCCCCGCCTCGCCCACCACCACTCAAACACGTCCTTAAACTGCCTGCACCCTAATATTGTGGCACAAGTTGTTTCCCCAATTTCTCAATGATCTAACAAAAAAAAAAACCCGACAGAGACAAGCACCTTAGAAAGCAACACCACACTCCGGGCAGCTTTTAATGTCTTTAAGTCCAATAAGACACTGGTCGCTGACTGTCACACAAACAGGCAGAGCAGTCTGAGCTGAAATACACACAGCAGTGCCGTAATTAAGTAAACAGCTCGGCGTGTGCAACACTATCTGTGACTGGGTTGAATGGAAAAGAACGAACGTCAGAATATCCTGGAGTTAGGTAGCGTGTGTGCGTGTAGAGCCGGACCAGGCTGTCTGGCTAGTTGACAGTGCTACGTACAACACAGGGATTGGTCTGTTTAACTAGCTAACCTAGCTACAACTAGCTAACGTCAGTTAGCTACGTTAGCATGTTACCCTGCCGATGCCCGTTTAGAATGCGGCTGTGGCCGGATATCAACATAACAAAGGTTATAATTGGGAGTGAGAATGGTGTCAACACATAATTATATGTCTGTAAACATCAACGGGGAACCAAACAGGCGATAAAGGCCATTCAGTTGCTAACGCTAGCTAACTGGGTAGCTCTACCATAAAGGCAGACCTCAGAGCGAAATGTTTCAATGAAACGCGACAGAAACATAAGGCTCGGCGAGCCAATGTTCATAACAAACCCACTTACCTAGCGCCACCTGGCAGGCTTTACGCAGCTGGCTGTGCTGGCTCCTCTTCACCTCCTTATCCGAGAGGATTTTCTCCAGCGCCCTGGACAGAAACATGCTCTTGGTTTTGCTGTTTTCTGCCTTCGACTGCGAGTACTGCTGCTGCTGCGGTGGCCGGTGTTGTTGCATCTCTCGATCTTGTTGCCGCTCCTCTCTCAGGCCGTCATCTTCGGCCTGGTCCTGCGAATTAGCAGGTGACAAGGAAAAGCTAATGAAAACCAGGCTATCACAGTACGTCCAGTAGAGCTGCTACCTCAACTCAGCGCCGCCATGCTGGGTACACGTCATGTCACATCACGTGATTCTCAGCTGTGTGGATTTTGACAACGGCACCTCAGGTAATCGCTCAAACCTAGTTAAATAGAGTTATATCAATGGAAGAAAAATGTATATTGTTCGAATCAGACATAATAAATGATAAACATTCCGTTTTCAAAGACTTCCGAGTTCTGTAACTTAAGTTAAAATACTCATTTTCATGTTGAATATTAAGCTCGCTCACGTCCTGGAATATCCTGCAGATGGCGCCCAAACTCCACAAAGTATTTATATGAATGCTACTCAGTTCATCTACCGCACATACTACCTGAAAAGCAGGTCAGTGGCATCTTCAGGATTTTTTTTTTTTTTTTTTTTTTAAATTGGAGCAGCACAGGAGGGAACAAGAACCAAGCAGGATGTAACAGCAACTGAATTTTTAATAAGACCTGCTTGCAAATTGGTTAAAAATTCAGCCACTTGTAACAGTTTTTATTTGTAGACAGACCCCCAGCTTCCATAACCTTGATTTAGGCCGCAACAAAATCCAACCACTGACTATTGCTACATATTAGTTTATTTTATATTTTATCCAGTTCCTCCAATCAGCAGTTACAGGTATATATATATAGATAAATAAAAGCATCAATATGAAAAATACTGACAGACAATCTTCATTACAAGTCTAAAACATAGAATTTATCTGGCAAGCAACAATCATTGCTCGATCACTTAAAAAATTTCTGACAGAGTAAAACATTTAGCCTGTTTCAAGGTTGCTTTAATACATGTTTTTATTCCACAGAAATCATAATTCACAGTATGAAAAAAAACAAAAACAATAATGGTGTCATGTCTTGCACAGACTCTCCTGTTGCTTCAGCCAGAACCGTAAAATCACCTACTGAAATCATCTCTAATGGACAATAAAAATCTACTGTACCGTGAGATTTATGACCAAAAACAACAATCACAGATAATCAATATATCAGTTATAAAAATAAAGTCATAAAATGTGTACAAAGAAAGAAAAATATGCCGACATCTGATTAGAGAATAAATAAAAATGTTGCTGTGGTTACAATCCCAGTGTCCTGTGGTAAAAGTAGAGGAAATAAATTAACAGTGACTTCTAAAAGCCTTCCATCCAAAGTATGACTCATCGCTGTGCTTTAAGATCGGGAATGAAAGAAGACAAGTCCCACCAGCATGTGCTGTACCATAAAAAGGCCCAAAACACAGTACCTTACACATATAAGTTACAATAAACAAGTGGGTGGTTATACACAACCTGTGTGAAGGTTTCTAGTCAATGATTCACTGTGTAATAAACAATAAACAGAGCTATAAATGATAAACATTAGTGCAGTGGTGTTTCACTGGAAGTGCAGTGTGTGCCAGCCATGATATTGTGGGTGAGATAAAATCCATGCTAAAGTCAGGGTTAAAACTTTTAACAGGAAAAAAAAAATCAATGAAAGAAATAATAGACCATCTGCTCTCACTTCAGGGAGGCAGCAGCTTGTAATGGTAATGGTGGATCTATAGTGTGCTTTCAATAAATGTTGTGGATCTGCTTTATGAACAGGAACTGTGAGAGTTACTTCTTCACTCAGACATTGTGAAATGTCTGAGTGAATTCAAACTGAATGGTAGAAAAAAATCAAAGTAAACGGACGTTCATTACAGACAAGAAATCATCCTACTGAAACCACAAAAATGCAGGTCAGGGCCAAGATATTCTGTACACAAGCCAGCCCTGCCTCACCTTTATCAAATACAGAGAGTGAATCAGCTTTTGCCTTGCGTGTGTGTTTGTTTCACCGTGACTCAGTCCTACAAGGGCGTACTTTGGAACCAGGAAGTTTTTCACTTCTGACTATGTGAGCCATTCATTTTAACCCACTCCTTCATGTCAGCCTCTGTCAGTGCGCCCCAGGGCAGCTGCGGCTACAATGTAGCTTGCCATCACCAGTGTGTGAGTGTGTGTGTGAATGGGTGGATGACTGGTTGTGTAAAGTGCTTTGGGGTCCTTAGTAGCCACTGTAAAGACAGTTGTTAAGTTACATTATCTTAAGTGATTAACTGAATTCAATAATAATACAATGAAAAGCAAGACATGTTGCAATGAGACGGCACTGAGATTAGATGTACTGAGTTATGGTCCAAAAAGAAGGAAGAGGGGAACACTATTGCAAACTAAATTAAAAATCCCATTCACATCGTTTCTTCTGTATACATGCAGCAGGGGAAATAGCCCTTGTCGTGATAAGGAAAAGTTCAATATGAATGAAATACAACAGGGAAATTAACTAGAAGATTTCCTAGTCCAACAACTTCTAACTGGTCAAATAAAAAACAGCACTGTCACTTGCAGGATCCAAGTATTAATAATAATAATAATAATAATAATAATAATAATAATAATAATAAAGACAGGATAGGAAAAGCCCAAGGACAAGATGTGCAAATATTTATCAAAATCACCAATCTTTCATTATCAGTCATTGTCACATCAAGTATAGACAGCAGTGTTTAATGCCATCTGAGCCAGCACAAAGAAAACAATACTTCTTCTATATGGGATTCTCCTCCCAAAAAAAATAATTTTTTATTTATATTTATATATTTATATATATATATATATATATATATATATATATATATATATATATATATATATATGTGTATTTTTTTTCCAGAGCTCAGCATAGTTGTTTGCTGTGCCTTGTGAGGGAAAATTCTGCACTCATGCTGTGGTTACCTGGGAGAAGGCAGGCGATCAAAGCATGCTTCAGAGTGACAAGAGAAAAAGAAAAAACAGTGTTTTTGCTTTACGGGTGATATTAGCTTGTTAGCACGACTTAAAAAGAGGAAATATGTAATGGGTATGGATGGGCTTCCTATCTCTGCCCGCTAAAGGAAGTTCGGCGGAATAACAGTTATGGGATTAAAAACAGGTGCGTTTAGAATAAACAGAAACAGTGGACATTTTCAGGGGGGTTTTCTGTTGTTGTTTTTGTGGCTGCAGAACCAGGAATGGGGGCTGTCACTGCTATGGCACAAATATGTGGTCATTGGCATTCAGAAGAGCAAAGTATGGGGGTGTAGTGTTTGATGTGAAAGGACAAATTTAGTAGGTCGAGATGTAATACGCAGACGTATGTTTGTGCTTCTCAGGTTTAGTCACTGTGAGATGGAACTGTACGTTCCTGGGTTTTATTTGATTTCTCCATCAACCCTCCATGTGTGTTAAAGTACAAGAGTGTTTATTTCTCTGGTCTCCAGTGTGTAGTGTGTAAAATGTCCAGAATGTCCAGTCTACAGCGTTATAACAGTACCGTCCTCCTCCAAACTCCCCCTCTCCATGGCTCTGTCTGGGGACGGCGTTGTAGCCTTGATGTTGCTTAGGGAACTACTGCTGCCGCTGGTGGGCAGGGTCCCATTGGTGTTAATGGAGAAGGTGGAAGTGGTGGCGGTGCGGAGGTTGAGGTGTGGTTCGTAACGAGGCAGTGAGCTCATGCTGTGGTTGGAGGCCACATGTCTGATTGGCTCAGCCTCGCCTCCAGCCTCGATTACCAAGTCCTCTTCATCTTCATCGCTCTCCAACTCCCCAACAGGGAAGTTCTGGATGATGTGTGGTGGTATGGAGGCTGCAGCACTGTGTGACGAGTAGCCGTAGTAACTGGCGCCGCTGTCTGATGAGCGTCCTGAACTACCAGATGCTGCACCCCCTCCTCCGCCTACTCCACTACGAACGATATTGTTCCGCTGGTTGGCAGGCTTTACGGTGATGATGAGGTTGTGGCTGTTGGCGATCATCATGTCTGTCACCTGATCCAGCGACTTCCCAGCAACCTCGATACCATTCACTTCCAGCACTTCGTCATTAACCGCCAGTAGGCCGGTGCTCTCCGCAAGCCCGCCTGGCACCAAGCGAGAGATGAATATTCCTGGAACTTTCTCCAAGCCCTGTGGGGTGACCCGTACACTGGAACCATCGCGGATGTAGAAACCCAGTGGTTTTTCCTGGCCGTGCTTGTACAGACGAACACGTCGGTGCGTCTCTGGGAGGATGTCGACGTCGATGATGGACGATACAGGCCGGAAGTCTTTAGGGAGGCTGATTATCACTGGAGGTTTTTTCTTGTTGTGATCAGGCCGCAGAAGAACCGCAGAAAGCACAGTGTTCTTCTTCCTGGTCAGGGAATCGGTACCAAATGTTCCATGATCAGCTTCCTCTGTTAAGTAGAAGACAGGAAGTAGAGAAATAGAAGAGGAACAGAGAAACAAAGAGGATGTTAATAAAAGCTGGTTAATTTTTTCAGTAATACCACACTAGGCTCATTACACATCAAATTGTTATTCAAGCTGACACAGTGTTGCATCATGCAGTTTAGAAGAATGAATAATGATTTGCTCTCAGCCTGAGGCATACCTGCAGGGCGTCTGTGCTAAACATACACAAGACACTGATCCCTATAGCTCCCCTCAGGTTGTACTGATGCAAAATGGCACAGCAGCTACCTCAAGTCAACTCCCATCAGCTCTCTCTGACACACAGCCACCCACAAATGAGCTTACTTATGCTGCATACAATCTCATGAACCGAGTAGATAAAATATATTACACACAAGATTTTAATCGGCATATTCTTGGTATCAGATCGTCAACATGCATCTGTTTTCTCAGCCTTGGATATGCATCGTCATTGAAAATAAATAAATAAATAAATAGAGTGCCCTTATTAAAATGAGCAAAGAAGAGTACAGGCATACAACAAAGCATTACATTCAGTTATGCTGTTATCACCACTGGAGGGAAGAAATTTAATTTTCATAGTAATGTAATAATTATTGTATTAATTTGCAAAGAGAACATGCAATTCTAAATTATAATTATAATATTCATGGATGCATTAATTTCATTATGCACACACCACTGCTATGATAAAGATGCTTTAGGAGTCATAGCAGCCATGACCCTGTCAGTGCACTGCAGTAGGCTAGGCCCTGATCCACAGCGAGTTTAGAACAAAGGCTGGGGACTTAAAGTTGTAGTACACATTTGTATGGGGTGCTACACTATGGATTACTTGCTGTGGTGACTTCCTGGACTCCATCCAATCCATACCAAAGTTCAAAAAATAAATTTAAAAAATATTACATCTTAATTAACAAACTTTAAAAGTGCTAGTAGGCAAATTTTTGTTAGGTTGCATATTTAACTATTAAGCTAAGCAAGGCTGAGCTAAGACGAGCTAAGCATCTCCTGGCTTAAATGATATCAATGTTATCATGTCACTTACAAAAAAGCAAATGCTGACCGTCTAACTTTTTACATCACACAAAGGTCACATTTGAAACAAAAACACTGTTGTGTTTTGGCTGTCACCATCATACAATGCAGTACAATTCCACCACGGCAAGCAAGACAGGCACTGCTTGCCTCATGAAATCTAAAAACAGAGCTCAATTAAAACCAAAGTGAAAGCAATCACTGTCCTTGCATTGCAAACAGCATTACAACCTATAAGCTTCCCTTTCTGCCTGTTTGTGCCATCCATTAAACTACTGCCATTCTGTAACTGCAGTCAGCTACTATCTTTGGAAGAAGGCTTAACTTTGCTTTGAGGCCAGCAGCTTTTTCTGGTTGTCTGCAAATGCTTGTGATCTTTGAAAGGACACTGATGGGAGACTAGCATGTTAGACAAGCTCTAGATTAATTTTTTTTTTCTTTTGATACAATTTGGTAAGTTATCACTTTTAAAATCACAACCAGGAATGAGTAGGGCAGGGATGCTAAATACAAGACCCAGGGGCCAGAATCACCAAAGTAATTAAAAAGTAAATAATATATTATATAACAGAAAACAATTAAGAAATAGAAATTTCAGGTTTGTTTTTTTGTTGTCGTTTTATTTTTTACAATGGGTAGTTAACTCATTCACTGCCATTGACGTCTATAGACGTCAATTGAAAAACTTACGTTGACTGCCATTGACGTCTATAGACGTCAATTACGTTTTCAATGGGAGGGGCTAGAATACAACCTCGGGCAGCTTGTCAGTGAACATCAGACTGCTTGAAATGTATTTTTCACAAAAAGCTCGTTTTCTCCCTTTTTTTTGGTCAAAACAGGCATTTTTGGTGGAACCCACCTCTTTTCTACAGCTGATTACTAAAGAACGGAAAATGGTAGAAACAAGCTTTTTTTTTTTGGATGGAAGAAGAGAGTCTGTTCTTCATTTTGGTAGGTTCAGCGTTTATGTGATCATAACACACAGTTTTCTGTGGCTCTTCAAAAATGAGTAAAAATGCTCAAAAACCCTGGCAGTGAATGAGTTAAATGCATGGTTAAACTTTGTGACAGACTAAAAGGTCTGGCCCACTTAAGATCAAAGTGGGTTGTATGTGAACCTCTATGTAAAATAAGTTTGGCATCTGTGGAGTAGGGTTTTTTTTAACAGTACTATAATTTCAAACTTGATAACCAGTAAAATACTCAGTACCATTTTGAATGCCGTGGGGAGCAAAAGATGGCAAAAAAATATTTTAGGCTTTATTTTTTAAAATAAAAACAATACAAACAATAACATTAATGGCACTATTTATGCTTGCCTTTTCGTAAAAGTCCCGACATGGGTGGCATTACAACAAGGCCCAAGGCTGGCCAAGGTAACAGAGGGAAAAATATGACCCTTGGCTCTCGAATAGTTAACCAGTATACAAGAAGCTAAACATTAACATCTTTCATACTCTTCTTTCGCCTCTTCTCCAGTCCCTATTTTTGTCTGTTTCTGGTGATATTTTTATCATCTCTATTTTGAATGAGTCTTTAACTTGCCCACCTTTTCCAAATTCATAATTTTTTCCTGTTTTGACAGCACTTTGTAAACTCTGCTTTTAGATAAAAGAGCGCTATTAATAAAAGAAAAGAAAAAAAAGGGAAAAAAACTGTCAGTCTTACACTGAATACCTTTCCCCTCACAGTTTGTTTCTCCCTCTGAACATGTATTTGAGTAATCTGGGGAAAAAATCCACTCGGGTGTCTGATAAGGATTCAGCTTCTCAGGTTCTGACAGGTACACACCTCACCACTCCCCTCTCCATCCCGAAAGCCAAAACAAAGGATCGACTGTCCCGAGAAAGAGTGGCTGTCTTATGTTTCAGTTCCCATGAGGCAAGAGTTAGTGTATACACTTTTACTATATCTTTGCCAGGCTTGATCTTATGGCTCATTTCCACATGAAGAAGAAATACAGCTTTCTTCGAAGAACTAGGTAAATGCTAAAACACATTTCATCATGCGTGCTAGGTTCTTGTTCCAAAGAGCAATATGCAAATAGTGCACAGATGGATGTTTTGAAACACTTGCGCATGCGCATATATGCACGTCCCTGCACAGCCGACACAGAGGTTGTTCTTGCAGTGCAGTCATGCGCAGCTCCACATCTCATTTCACTCTCTCTAGACTTCTTTTCATCTAAACCATCTCTCCATCTGCACCATATGAAAGGACCAGACCTGACAATAGAGTTATATTTGAGTAAAAAGAATATGGCGGTCCCTCGGGGCCACTCACAGGCCCTCAGAACAACTAAGAAACGCTATTTTGGTATCAAATGGTGGACACTCATACCGCTTTCTGAGATCACCAGTATGCAACATATGCAAGAATCTGCAAAAACACAAGCAGGCACAAAAGGCAAGACAATATACTACACAGCATTTCATGTTTACGGAATTTATCTTCTATTGTTCTTTTTATTTTTAGAGTAAAACTCCCAGATTAGTCTAATTTAATACTCAAAAGAACAAACTTCCTGATGCCACATGGATGGTATCAAAACAAATTTTAATAGAGTATTGCTAAACCAATAATATATAAGGTAATGGGGGTAAAAGGAGGTCCTATTTTGTTTTTATCCAAACCTACATGGCTCTGTGTGAAAGAAGTAATTTCCCCCCTTTTATTAAATGATGAATTACCTGTCATTAACTATATTTTTGGAAAGCTTATCCACCAATTTCACTAGCCAGATCCAGGCCTGATTACTGCCAGACCTGCTGTATCAAGAAATCACTTAAAAAGAACCTGTCGACTTAAATGAAAATGAAATCATCATTTAAAAAACATATTTTGTATTATTTAGGTTCTCTATCTAATATAAAAAAAAAAATTAAGTTTCATGAAAGTTTCATTGTGACAAATATGCAAAAAAAACAAGAAATCAGGATTTGGTAAAACATGTTTTAGACTGTTCAATCGAGCAATTAGGTGGATGTTTATAATAAACATGACCAAGTTTTAAAACTATTAGGTCACCGGAGGTGGAAAAAGTACAGAGATTCTGTACTTAAGTAGAAGTACAGATATTAGTATTAAAAAATACTATTAAAAAGTATTTAAAAAATATTGTGTGTGATTTCCTGTGTTACTGTTTAGGCTCAGATGGGTTTGATGTTTTAAGGCTTGCACTGACATGAAATAATAACTCCCCTCATATAAGAAATATAAGAATAGTTTTTAACTGTGAGCTCAAGAAAAAAAAGCTGGTAATGAGCATTCTTCGGAAATAAGCTCATAGATACCGATATAACGTCAACATAATAATCATTTTTTACAAAATGTCCACACTTTTAAAAAAAATAAATTATGTTATGTATATACATATATTAAGTGGGTTATATGGTGTATATTAAAAATCTAAAAATCTAATGCATTATCATATTTATGTCTGTTGAAATAATTTAAATAATAATAATTAGCTTGAGCGACAATTACAACTGGCTAGCCCAGAACAACTCACCACAGAGCTTGGGGAATAGTGTATAGTTAAATATTTAGAGCATACCTAAAGAAGGACAACGTCTAGAACAGCTGCTTCAAAGGGTTTGGGTCTATTTTGGGTCTGTCACCCATATCCCAAAGTTCTCCATTCCTTCCTTTATTTAAGAAATTCAGAAGGGTAGTTCTGTGTTTGCTGTTGAGTGTGTTTGCATATGTTGAGCATACATCACTTTTATTCCCTCAGTCCTTGGTAAACACTTTGAGCTTGACAGTGGTCCAGTGCGTAGAGGTATGTGACTGATTTGGCTAATGATTAAACCATTGGAGGTGGACTATAAGGGCAGGAAACAGAAATATTTTATAATGTTCAGATTTCTGAAGATATTTATCACAAGGCTGCTGTTTAAACTCATAAAATTTATGGACACATTGGCAATAAATCAGTGCAGCCAGGAATGAGAAACACATGCTAGTATATTCATTGCCAAGTTGATCAAGTTTTCAGTCTTCACATACCACGGGTATGCATTTTTAAAATGATGAGAAAAGATGATTTGGCAGTCAAAACTTTGAATATTTGGGTTCTTGGTTTGAGCCTTAGATTTCAAATTTCATCTATTCACACGCATTCATACAACACTAAGCACCTTTAACTTAACGTTCAAACGCTCTGACAGATGCATCAGGGACAACTCAGGGTTCAGTACTTTGCCCAAAGACATTTCAGCATGGATGTTGGAGGAGCCACGGATAAGTAGACCTGCCCAACTCTTGAGCCACCCTCTATTGCAACTCCTCATATTATCTTAATATGGCTTAAAAAAGTAAACACAAAAAATGTTAGTGAAATTTGTTTTGGGATTTTGTGGTATGTTTGAAAGAAGAAGGGGGAAAAAAAACATTGGCTGACATATTGGATTTTGGTGATTATTAAATCGTCAGATATCATTATGGAGCATAAAAATCTTTGATATCAGTCATGCTCTAGGAATATTAGCTTTTTACTGAATGATCTTTCAACTACGAGGATATTCTAGGCACTACACTCTTTTTTGCATCAAGTTGAGGTCCTTGCAACATAGTGCAACACAAAGCCATACAGACCCACATCAACATGCGCAGCTGTGTGCTGTCATCTGTGGCCGTGTGACAAATACATGGAACAACCAGTAATGTGAGCTACTCGGATGTTTGTGATTTGGTGGTCCTGTAGGCAGAGAGGACACTCTTCATTTTTGTGGTAAACTCCACTTTCTGTTCAAGCCAGCCATTTAAACCAATCAACATTCCACTTAACATTATGGCCACTGAGCTGCACCATTAGATTTTGGAAGATTTTGTGTGTAAATGGGCTTCTGTAGCCTCTGCACTGGTTGGTTTCCCACAATCTCCTATTCTCAGCCAAAGAACTACACAGACAGACTCCAACACTAACCATACTGGGAAAATGTTTGGAAGATGTCAGTTATAGCTGCTTATGGTTCCATTATGAAAAATATCAGCTCAAAGCTTTGTGAAGGCTTGTCGACTTCCAGTTAAGTCATCACTGAGTCCCTAACGCTAAGCTATCAAAATGTTTCTTTTAATGTCCTCCCAAGTCCTTTTTGCTTCTCTCCATAACATAAGGTAACAGTTGGGTTCGTCACACATGATTAAAAAAAACAAAAACAAAAAACAATAAATAGACAAGTTCAAGATTTTAAAACAGCTCTTTACTAGCTTCTTTGCTTCCCCTGGCTCAAAACTAGAAATGTATGACAAGTGTCGGTCCAGAATTTCAAACCGGTGCTATCCTAGCTTTATTCCTTGCTCAGTAATCATGCAGTTTAACTGGTATCAGCGCTCATATTTGAGATATGATTCACAAACTCTGAATAGAAAGCATAATCACTATCCCCACACTTGGCATGGCTCTGAACAGGTTAGGTATTTCAAATATGCAGTGGCTGCTTTGATTTCCCACACTCTGAATGGAGTTAGTGAGGAGCAAAGGAAGCGAAGCAGTGGAGGAGAAAATGACAACCCAGCAGCACATAGCCACAAGTGAGGACACATGCAGTGATGCTCAGTCACCCCTCTCCGTAGCATGTAACTAACGCACACAAGCACGCACAGGGTGAACAACGAATGCATCTTCATCCTGACACTGAAAGAACTATGACATCTCTGCCTACGGAGAGGAGGTCACTCATTTCAAATGGCACGCACAGGTCAACTGCATCATTGCCCTAACACTCTACTTTTAAATGCCCTGGATCTATCATGCTCCACCTTTGTACTCTCAAATTGACCGTATTACTCGCACAGAAGTGATATGTGTGGGCAATCACAACATGCCATATCCGCTCACACCAGAATTTCCAGCTTTATTATTATTGTTATTATAGACTCTAACAGGTGAAAAACAATAGGCTATATTACACAATTATGCATTGGTGCATCTGTTGAGCTGCACCTTTTTCTATGGACATTAATGTACTTCTGTCTTTAGTAAAGCATTACTGCATTTATTCTAATGATGCTGACCTGTTCAGTAGTGACTATACTTATGATTATCCAGCATTATTGGAGGACAAGAGGCTTTCCCTGCTACAACAGTGACATTAAATCCATTACTTCCTTGTATTAGTTGTCCCAGGTGCAGCGTCAGGGAAACCTGACACCATGTTCGGGTGGAAGAACAAGATCAGGAAGGAGCTACAAGAGCTGCCATCATCAGTCCAGTTACTGTAGCCAACACTTTTGGCTCTATGTTTATATTCTTTTAAAAGGATAGTTGTGCACTCATCAGTGGTTCAGATGAGAGTAAAACTGTTTAACAAGTGCTGTCCATCAAGCCAACCCTCCATATAAAACGTATGGCATGTCTCAAGGATAGGAGTAAGAATAGCGCAAAGAAAAAGACGAGCAGGTGAAGGTTGTGGTGTTCTGGAAACAGTCAGGTTTGTTGATGACAAGCCTGGATGTTCACCACACAGCTGGTGCTGCGTTGTTCCCGACACAGAACGATACAAGAGAGGGGGAGGAGAGGGGGAGTACATGATGTGTGTGTCAGTGTGAACTTGGACAGATGAGAAAAAACAGGGATGGTGCCAAAAACAGAAAAAAGAAGCAGGAAGGAGAGACACAAAATGCAGAAAAAGAGAAGAAAAAACACAAAGAGGACAGGAGGTGATAAAAAAAAATACTTTCAAAGGAGTAAATTCCCAGAGGGTTGCTATTCCTGGTGTGGTGAGCATACCTTCCTGGCACAGCTCAGATAAAAAGTGCCTTAATTCTGCTGATAGGGAAGGAGAAAGAAATAGAAGGAGGGAGGCTGTGCAGACTTGTAGAGGTATGAGGCGAGCTTGAGCAAAGGAAGTCTTCATGTAGAATTGAGTTGTCAATTTGAGTAATTGCTTATTAGATCCATTATTTAAAAGACTCCGGTCATGAACATGACTGCCTGCTCCTAAGCCTTTTCATACGATCTGTCATGAATTCTCCATTACACACATCAGCCCTGCTTTATTACCCTGTCTTGACAGCAGCCATTTATCAAAAAGACCAAAACTGGAGGGGGAATCAGCTGTAATGAAGCAATGTACAGGGTGGGCCATTTATATGGATACACCGTAATAAAATGGGAATGGCCTGTGCTGGCATTTCTCCTGCAGTGTTGCTATCAGTGTGTGAAGAGTGGGAGAAGAGGGTTGCATTGACAATCCAACACAATGGGCAGCACATTGAACACATTTTATAAACTTGTAAATAACTCATGAAAGAATAAAGTTACATTGAAACCAAGCACACCATTGTTTGTCTTGTGACATTACCAGTAAGTTTGATGTGTCACATGGCCCTCTTCCTATTGAAAAAAACAAAAGTTGTATCCAAGATGGCCGACTTCTAAATGGCCACCATGGTCACCGCCCATCTTGAGGAGTTTGCCCCCTCACATATACTAATGTGCCACAAACAGGACTTTAATATCACCAACCATTCCCATGTTATTACGGTGTATCCATATAAATGGCCCACACCCTGTACAACTAATAGGTTTAATGCAGAATTAACACACTTTATTTGCCAGCTCACACACTCTCAGTATGCATGTATGCGTGCTTTGGTCTTGTTCCTGCAGCATTCAGCAATTCCATCAATTTATTTTGTGCTGGCACAGATGCCTCTCTCTTTCCTGTAATACCTCCTGACCTTGTCCTCCAGATGTTATTCCTGTTACCCTCACTCAACATGTCTCTTAGTCACTGCGGCCCATCTCTCAGCTTGAGTCCTTCTTTGTCTCTGTGGCGGGCCATGGTGCTGCTGCAGGGGCGATGGACACACCTGCACGGCATCTGCAAACGTGCCTCACCAGCATAAAAGGTCTGGTTATTGTTGTTGTTGGAGTGTGTGGCTGTGAGCTAAAAAGCTACAGCCAGTGTGTAAACAAGCAACCGTGAGTGATAATAAAAGCAAGACACTGAAAAGCATGAAACTATGGATATGTCTGCCGTGTGATTGTTACAGTGGTGCCGAAACATAGAAAGGGGGCACGGCAGACCCAGGACTGGGTCAGCCAGGGAAGGCGCTGGCCTGAATGGTGGCTGAACTCGCGGCCACACAACAGGAGCAGGCGGTGGTGTCACGTCGCCGGCGGGAAGAAAAGCAGGACCAGACTGAGCGTCATATTGAGAAGCTGGCAGCTGGGATACGGTCCTGACCGACACCGCCGCCTCCCCCACCGGCGTTCCTCAATGGTGTGGGGTGGAGGAGGTCCAGACTGTTCCGGATATATAAATATATAAACAGGATATATTCTTAGAATCAAATTAGATAAGGGCCTCAAACGGGACTTTTTTCTACAGATGACTGTTTTAGATCTCACTGTAGGAAAAATACAAGTGACGAATTCAGCTGATTCACTTTCAGAGTCTGGGGACTGTTTATGCTGGCTCAAATGAAAATAAGGGACCAATCACAAATAATTTTAGTCATGATTTGACTTTCTCTACTATGACAAGCCAAAAATCTATGCTGTGACAAAGTACAAACCATTTCAAGGACAAAACGTGGAGATTTGGAATTTGCTTGTCAGAGACTCACTGGAGAAGCAGATGATTGCACTGCTCATTGTTTCACAAAGTGTTATCTAGCGACTATTTACTTAAAAGAGAAACTTAAAAATGGAATGATTTCATAACATAAAAAAAGTGAGTCTACCTCCTTTCAAAGTCAATCTGTGGGAAATATTGTTTGTGCTGGAATCATGTTACAAAGGGATCTCATTACAGTCAGCATGTGCAGGGAAAAAATGACATGTAATCTTCCATTATGTTATGGTCATTCAAGTGTTATTTTAGGATAGACTCATACTAGGGCTGGGCGATATTACCTAAAATTCATATCGCGATATAATTTGAAGCATGTGCGGTAACGATATATATCACGATATATTCTTTTCTTCTGTATAACGTATTTTCCACACTATAAGGCACACTTAAAACCTCAAAAATCGAGAGTGTGCCTTATGTATGAATTCTGGTTGTGCTTACTGACCTCGAACCGATTTTGGCGTGCAGAAATCTGTTAAAAATGTTTTGATGGATTGTCAGAGCATTATGGCTGCCGTAGTGAGGAGCTTCGCGGAGTAATCTGGGTCCAAAACTCCGTCATCTTCAGGTCCCAAAGTCAAACGAACACCGAGAGTTAAAAACGGTCTAAAGTCTTTCATCTTTAATAAAATGATCAGTGTTGCTGCTTTATCGGGTGTAACAATTAAGTTTAACATCCAGTCATCCATGAAAACAGAATTTATTACATTTAACGGAGTTAAAGTTAACAGGAAGTTAGCTCGCTAGTTTACACCTAAACATGACATACCATGTTCTGACTGAGAGATTTTTGAACCTAAATAAAACGTACAGCTCTGCTACCACTTCCAACATAAATGAAGACAGAAAACTAAACAGCAGTGGCGTTTGCAGGGTTACTGAAGTTGGACTACCTGGTATATAATGTTGTGCTACGTGATTGCTTGCGACACAGCTATGTTAGTATAACATTAGCACAGTGAAGCTGGAGGATGAACGCCAACTTTTTTTCCACTCCATAAAAGTTAACGTGAGGGATTCTGGTGGTTAGGGACAAATGCAATCGCATAGCAGGATGCTATACACGGGCCAAACTTCAGTCAGGAGAACAACTGAGATTATTCATCCACAATACGAGGTTAGTTATTAATATACTGCAAAAACATGGAAATAGAACAGCTGCGAGAGAATTCAACATTAATGAATCAATGTTACGGAAGTGGAGGAAGCGCAGTTTTTGGCTTTCCCCATATTTCAAAAGTGCTTCATCTCTTTGCTATGACTGTCGCCCGCCATAATTTGCAGATGATAATGGTTGTAGCCGCTGCGATGCTTTCGGCCAAAACAGGCGAAGCTTGATGACATCATCAACATGCGCTATCGCGATAGAGCGATATAGTCAAAATCTCTATCGTTGGCCAAATTTATATCGTTTCTATCGTATATCGTTTATATCGCCCACCCCTAACTCATACCTATCCTATAATATCAACACTTCCATATAACTCTGTTAGAAAGAAAGAAAGAAAGAAAGAAAGAAAGAAAGAAAGAAAGAAAGAAAGAAAGAAAGAATACAAACAGTGAAGGTGGTTAGGCAACAGCTTTTGGGAGCTGCATGTCAGAACATAGCCAGGGTAAATATGCTACAATGGTGAGATTTTAAATAATAATAATAATCACAGATAAGCATATTGGTTATCACGCTTCAGATCAATATCTCTGTAGTTTAAAGCCCAGGGGGACACATGGCTTAATTAAAAATCGGGAAAGCACATCTTTCTGCTTGCAAGTGAAACTAAAAGTCTAAAGATCATAAATTATCCGGGAAATTATCTTGACATTGAGTGGAAAACAACATATTTCATAGTACATCCATGGTATTCACATTATAACAAAAATAACTGCTCTCTCTTTGTGTAAATTATTTGAAAACCATAAACAAACACGCGTGTCTGAAGTTTCTGTTTCAACTCATGAGAACAACTACAACATATCATCACGTACTTCTAAAATGTGCCAAGCCGACAAAGTTCAATCACATCTCATAACACAGTGTGCGTATCTCCCTGATCTTTTCTCCGACTAGTACAGTTCAGTTATAACCTCTCCATATCAGTTTACTCTTTGTGGTTTGTAACAGTAAACAGTCCACTTTTCCCAACTCCCCAACCCTCACCCTCCCCGTCATCCAACTCCTTCTCCTAATTGAATGTGCGGTTTCTCCCTTCTTCATATTTCTCATGCAGTCAACACATTTCCTTCCCTCCTTCTACCCATTCATTTATTCATTCATCTTCCTTAACCAACCCTAAGCTGAGAATTCTGACAGCCTCTATATAACAGAGCCTGGCCTCCTGCTGTCACCACTGCTCTTCCTCCATCTGCTTGCAGCCTGCATAGTCTCATTCAGTCAGGTTTCAAAGGAGAGACCGAGCAGGGATCTGGCTCACCTCTCTCATTTCTGTCCTCCATGTCCCTGCTTACTTTTATTTGATCTCCTTATCCTTTCTCTGCTCTTCCTCTGTCTACCTTGTTGACTGAGCTGAGCTGTGGAGCTGAGGGTCCAGCCTGGCCTGCTGTCCTGTCTAATCTAGCCAGCAGACGTGATCAGAAGCTGGCCACATTCCACCAAACCCCCCTCCGTTCAATCTTCCTCCCTTCTTCCTTTCCATTTCTTTCTCTCTCGCCCACCCTCCCCAGCGTGGGCCTCACTCTACATTCCTCCCTCACTAATACTATTCCCGCTATCCTCTTCCCTCACTCACTTATTCCCTCTCTTGCTACCTCTTGTTGCATTCCGATCGCACTAACACTACTCCCTCTCATCTCCCCACATCTCTAATTACATGCATTGCCCAAACAAAGCCTTATACATTACTCCCTCTTTAGTACTGTTTACTGTCCCTCTCTCTTTCATCCTCCAATCTCTTATTAAGCTCAAGTTCTGCTCCTCCTCCACACATTCTTCCTTAAGATCTACAAATTCATCATCCCCTCACTCATCACAGACAGCATCCTGGGGAATACATCATGCACTGTAGAAAACCTCACATCCAGATCAAGGGTGGCTAATTTCTGTTATTTTTACAGAAAGAGCTCCTCAGGGAAATGGCATCCTTCACACCTGCCACCATATCTCTCTTCAGCATGTCCTTTCTATTCAAACCCACAGTAAAAGTGCATCTCTTTAGTTGTGGTGTCCTTACTTAATCTGAAATCCTATGCTTAGTCTATCTCTCCTTTCTTCTTCTGTGAATGTCACATTCCCACTCCATGTCTGTCTCAGTGCACTTTCATTATCACTCCCTGTCAGTGCCGAGCAGATTCAGGTTCAAGTTCTTATCATATTCAGAGACTTTGCATGTTTTGCAGGCTAGGTGTACTTTCACACTGAACATATTCCATCTCTGGCTGGGTGACTCATTCACTGGTTACTAATTAAAAGGCAATCCCTGCTGGGAAACACAAATACAGTCATTTCTGTCCCTCCCTATACCTTTCCCCTTTACGTTAATGGATAAGAGTTAGGAGCTGAAACTGTGAGAGCAGTGAGCAACATCACTGAACAAACACACACCCTGGGATTGCCTGAAAGCTGCTACTGCTACATGGATGACGACCTGGACACTCTGAAAGTTGTGTGCATACAAGCACAAAAGGCGTTCTGGATGACTGATACAGACAAACATGTTGTCAAACTGAGGGAGAACTTCTTCTGTCAGCCATGTTTAAAGACAATTAAACACAAGGCTGAACGTGTGTCTCATTTTCCTGTTTCCCTGAAAAGAAGTATTTAATAATAATGCTAACTCAATATACACAGGCCAACAAAACCACTGAAATAGCACATCATTTTGTTGAGCAAGTTGCAACCCAACTATAAACTGGAGCAGTTCAAGACTGAAACATCCTGGGGCTTCTGAAAATGTAAAACAGAGCTACAATAATGAGGCATCCAGGCAGATGTACTGGCTAAAACGGTCTTACTGCAAATACACCTACATCAGTGCACAATTTGTTTTACTACTTTATAAGAGTGGTGGTATTAGGTTAATAATGTAGTACAGGCTAGGCTACACACTGAATTAAAACCACTAAGAGGTGATGTGAAACAGGCTGATTATCTTGTTGCTTATCTGGTTGGAGTGTAATGTTTCTGCTGGGAAATCTGGCATTCATAAAACTGTTAATTTGGCACATACAACCCATCTAATTATTGTGCATACCAGGCACACCTGTTTATGGCAGCAACACTCCTTGATGGCAGCTGTCTCCTCCAGCAGAACAGTGCACCATCCTACATGGCTGCACATGCTACAAAAAGCCTAAATGAAACCAAAAGCTGCACTTTGTCAGCAACCAAGACAGAAAGTGCTTACATGAGAACAACTAATAGCATTAATCACTAACTCACTCACTTTAACCCAACTTTACCCATTATCATTTATACATAGTCTCTGAGAGAGAGAGACACACCTCTAAGTAGTTACAACTGCATGAGATATATTAATAACAAGTGAAGTCGTCAAAAAACCTCAACAAAGACAGTCTTTGCAAATGCTAGCAATCATGCTCCCAGCATGCTTTGCAGCATTAATCCACCTATGAGCAGGCCTCTTTAGGGGTGCCATGACAACCAGTAAACAGTGGACAACTCACTGCCAGCCCAACAGTCATCAACACATTGTTCACAGATGGAGGGGTGGGGGTGGAGGGTGTCAGGGAATACCCAGTGCTGCTGGGTTGTATTTGTTGTGCGTTGAAGCGATTTCAAAAATGACCAGTAGTCAAAAACAGAGGCACAAACATTTCAGCCATTTCTCAGCAGTGAACAATAAGACATTAATGGCTGAATAGCACAGAGGCAGAAAAACAACAATGTAGCCATTATTTAACAACCAGACAACTACATACAGTTGCAGCCTAGTATCCATCGAACCATCTGCACGCTGACGAGTGGATGAAACCTAAAGCGCCCAGCCTAGGGTATACACAGCCTAGATTTAGTCTCTGAGACAAATAAAATTCAGTGCCAAAAATAACCCTCATTATACGCATGAGCTCTACAGTGCACAGACTAGACACACTTTTAAAATAAACACACAAATCATCCAAATCCCTGAATGTGGAGATTGTGGGCAGTTTTTTGTTCTTTTAGCTCCAAGTTTTCTTTCCCAGTCCAAGTTCAGCAGGATTTCACTGCACTATTCCACACCAGCCTAGTTGGAACATAATTTGGCCCCCACTGCTACTTTGTCTGAAGCCTTGCTCTTATGCAATAATGACCAATCACATCACATCTGACTGAGACATTTACATAATTACTCAGTTGCAGTCTTAAAGGACACAGAAGTCTAATAGCATTCGAATTGAACTGATGACTGGACTGCTAAACTTCTGAACTGATGCAGTGAGGTACACTAAACACAAACACAACTAAACACTGTGGTAGGGATCATGACCTCATGATCCTTATGCTATTTATAACTACCTGTTCATATGAAGATTTTTCATTTGGCTGTTGGGTCACATGCAGATATGGTAACAAGATCATTAAGTTCAGTAATACTATTTATCCAAAATGGAACACAAGACATCTCATTTCAAAAAGATCGGGGTTCTAAAAGATGTAAGAAGCTTTCCAGATAAACAAGCACTGAGTGTTAAAAAGCTTCCGCATTGGCCCCAACATGGACAAGCCATTAACCTGTTATAGAGCCATCATCAGAGATGAGATCCAGTGCCTGCAGATATATGATTTAATAAATTATCTATAAGCTGCGAATTTGCTGCTTCCACACAATGCACGGCTTTATATGTTCAGACCAACTGGTGCTTAACGGTAAAGTAAGGGGGTTTCCCTGCTGACAAATCAGGAGGGAAACCAGGGTTTCAGGTCAGGGGGTCTGCAGGGGGTTATGACTGCATTAATGCGTCTGTCTTCTGTTTTTGTTCTGGCTGGGATTCCTGCCAAGGCGGTGTTTTCATGCGTTTTTCATGTGAGCAGCAGTGAGCCCAGTGTGGGGCTAGTGTCTGGAGCATGTAATTGAAACACAGTCCCATGCAGCGATACACACTGACCCCACTAATCTTCTTCTGACAAAGTGGCTTAGCTTCTATAGGGTCATATGGCACAGGCTTAAACACAACAGGCACAGGCAGACCCTGTGGTCCTCCCCACATTCAACAGGTCACATTTAGCAACTTAGTGATTAGGAATACACTCCAAAATCAAAGGCGAGGTTAAACCTTTGTACGCATACTCTGACAGAAACATGTTTATGTAATCACTATGGATACACTGATTGTGAAATTATGGGCCAACAGCAGCATTTTGTTTTCAAATCTATTTACTTTACTTTTGCTCTTGCTTATACCTCATTTACTCCATGATAACAACAACAAAAAAAAAAACCCCTGACCCTTTCAGTTTTTTGTAACACAATCACTTAGCTCGTGTGAAATCTTGGAGACAGAACATATTAATGTCGACCACTGACATCAGTAAATGCCATGTTAATTGGCAATATGCCAATATCAGACACCAAGGTTGATATAGTAAGACCTGCAGTAATCATACACATGAAATAAAGGTAAGCCATACTTGAGAGCATGAATTTAGAGCAGCCACAACTTCTTCCTTTATTAGCTAAAAGATAAAAAACTTATCTACAAGGGGAACTGCAAAAGCAGAGCAATTATGGCAGAAATATTGGCAATGATTACACCAGAGCCAGCAAAGGAAGTTAGAAACTGCAGCAGCAGTGTTTACAGAAACACTGCTCGAAATACTTGAAACCCGTATTTCCAAAACAGTCAGACACGTAAAAAAATAATTGCCATGCAGCTACCAAGCTGCAATACAGAACAGTCTACTGGACAAACTCAAAGTGAACTCCATTCGTCTACTCTTGTTGTTTTGCTCAGCTCCTCATTTCAAGTGAATTCTTCCTCTCAACTTTTGTTGTGATTTGGCGCTATATAAATAAAATTGAATTGAATTGAAAAGGCCCCTAACCTTAGTTAACTAGAAATCAATAAGGAAAAAAATAGAGGCCAGCGGTTTAGTAGTTTGTTTAGCTGAACATGGAAACATACAACAAGTAGCCTAAAAACTGACAATGTAAAGTGACACTTAAGTTTTTATAACTCTGTCACAGCTATAGTCAATAGCCTATCACATATTTCTAAGCTGTGCTTTTCAATGCTAATGACTGTATTTGCATTTCCAATGCAAAGCAGGTGTAACCAAACAAACAAATGAAAACTTGGGACACTTTGTCCAAACACTTCCTCTGTGCATACCTTTCCTCTGGAGGAACAGCCTGAGTAGAGGGTTGGCTGTGGAGATGGCCTTGTGGTAATTGTCGTCATTGTTGATGGGCAGCAGGTCACCGTGCACGTCAGCGTAGCCCACCAACAGCTCCACATTGGGGATGCGATGCACGTGCTGCAGGAGACCGTAGAACTCATCGAAGCGGCCTGGCTTGGACCGTTCCAGAGAGAACCGACGAAACTCTGCACCAAACTGGGATGGGGCAGAAAGGCGTTCACATGTGATTGCAAATGAACACACAAATACACACACAGGTGTGACGTATGGCCGAAACCAGGGTATGAAACAGTGCCTGATAAGCCTACTTTGTACTGATGCGTAAGCCAAAGCACACCACGTGTGGTAAATTATTCACGTGTTTTGTGTATCTCTAGGTTTGCAGATAAAGCTTTTATCAAGCTACCTCACAGAATATTTATCCTGCAGCTATTACAAAGACAGTGTGCTTTCAGCAATCCCCACAAACATGTTGCTGGTTTACCTGTTTAAGCCTGTGGACTGACTGGATCAATGGCTCTGGACGCCTAATCTTTAGGCAGCTCTGTAGCTGAGACAGAGCACAATGCCTCATTGGTAGCGTTAGTGAGAGGTACCAGCTGTTGTGGTTACTGTTGCTCAGCGCTGACAAAAGATGATCTCCCAGCTTAATCAGTTATTTTATGCATCAGTGCAAAGCAGAGTTAATTTAATAAGTGGTTGGGGACATAAGGAAGACAATCTTAACTCAGAAGAGTCAAAAGAATTTAAATAACCCGGGATAGCTGAGTAAATAATAACAATAGTTATTGCACTACTGTAGGGAGGCAAAATTAGTGCTGTAGCTGAAAATATTTGACAGCTTGTGTCGACGCGTGCAAAAACTTCTAGAACAATATAGTCATTATTCATTACACTTATGTGTGGTCAAGCCTCAGCAGGGCGCGGATGGAGCCACGAGCCTGACGCAGGCCGTGTGACACCTGTAACCGCAGGCAAATAACGCGACAGGCAACGACTATCACCTTTAACCGAGGTAATTTGACATAAACTTTTGGTAATTTGAGTAAACTTTTCACGCAGATTTGATTAAGTTAAAGAGTTGGGTCAAACTTGAAGTCAGTACTCGGTAAACGAGCAGGAGAGTACGGCGGAGAAGGCTGTGACAGGTGACACTGGCTCACTGCGCAGTCAGCTGACAAAAACCTTCCACCTTGTCACAAACTAGCTAGCCTTTAGACGTAAAACGACCAAAAAACTACGCCACGGTTACCAATAAAGTTTTAAGAATTGTAACCAAATTCTCGGGTGGTCACAGTGGAAAAAAACCAAAACTGTTAGCTCCTCTTAAAGTTTATAAGCCTTGCTTCATAATAACCCGCTATCAAGCCTCTTTAGCAGGCTAAATTAGCAAGAGTGGATTTAATGAGGACGAAGGTTGTCTGGAGTACAAACACTGGAAGGATACCTGACAAATAAGTGTCCGTACCCACCTTGCTCTTCACCTCCACTGCATTCAGAGAACGGCTGCTCGGCACTCGGTGGTTTTTGTTCATGTTTCTCTAGCAGCGGGAACGCCGCCAAAGCACTCACACTCTCTCCCTGCTCCTGCCGCCGCCGCTGCCAACGTCTATCCACAAACCCCGTGTGTCCACCAGTTGTTTTTAAAGGTTTAGTTTAGGTTTTTTTAGTCGCACAGGCTACACCGCGTCTTCTCGACGTCCGCCGGTACAAGTGGTCCCTCCACAGAATGCGACAGAGGCTGTCAATCAGCCAGCTTCAGCTCGTAAACTTGTCTCCTCTCATACTTGCCGCTGACACCGTAGCTACAGCCCCACACCGTACCGTCTCTGGCTTACCTCTGCCTGCGACTCTCTCTCCCTGCCCGTGCCCGGAGAGCCGGAGATACGGAACTTCAAAATAAAAGGCATGGTTTCTATAATACTCTGTGGCTTCAAAATAAGAGCACCTTCCACCTCACCAGGAATAGCCCACTCTGTCCTGGCACGGTGTGCCAACCATGCTCCAAATAGCTCGAACAATAATGAACAGTAATGCCTCATTTTTTGTTTTTAATGTCATTCATAAACAAAATACCCATTTTACGTAGTTTTTTGCCATCATGTTAACTGAAGCACTGATGTTGCACTTTCTCACTCTATTAACGTAATGATGACCATATCTCTAAAAACCCTAAATTAAAATCGTGTGCATTAATCATTTAAACAGTTATACTATACTCGGTAAAAACTAATAGATAGTGTGTAACAGAGATTTTATGATAGTTGAATGAAGTGTTACCTGCGTATGTAAAATTAGTATGGGTACAAAAAATAAACTGTAGTTCCTGCCACTGGCTTGTGATTGTTTTAATTTTATAGTGACATCTTATGGCCAAAAGCAATATGTACCTGCTGCAGCTGCTGGCTACCTGCCCGGTAAATGCAAATACATGCCTGGTATGTTTCGGGTCCGTTTTGACCCAGACCAAGAATTCCATCATAATAAATGTCTACAAGGTTTTGTTGTTGTAGACATATTAATTTACAATGTATAAACAGCCCATCTGACGTTATTACATGGCTTAGTGATGCTTAATTATTGTTTCCGAGACAAAGCATAGCTTTTACATTATACAACATTCATCTTTGGAGAAGGACATCTATTATCACGCAATGCCATCACCCTTTTTTTTTTTTTTTTACATAAGACATAAAAACGTATTAGAAATAAATATTTAATTGAAAGTGAAACTGGCATTCTGGAACTTTTGGAATTTATTGTATAAACAGTTAAAGAACTATTTTAGCTGAATACAGCAAAATGATTCTTAGCAGGATTATTATCAGTGAGTGAAAACGACTAAAGTATTCCTTTAAAGTTACTTTACAGAGTAACATTTTGACTATGAATAAAATCCTAAAATCCATCTCTATTTCAAAACAAACAAACAAACAAAAAAGCAACAACAACTTTAGAAGTCACATGTACTTGATCAAATAACAAGAAAAAATGCCTCCCTCTGCTATTCTGCTTTCAGCTAAAAGCACTCACTTTAGTTCAGAAAATTAAAAAAATGATAACTTGCACAGTTGTACTAAGCATATAACAAACTTGCATCTCGACGTTTGCTCCTATATTACATGTAGACACTAGAGGGAGACAGAGACTGCGAAGGGAGATGCATGTCCTTGTTTTTAAAACTACAAATGTCTCGATTTGAAGCTGAAATATACACATATTTGACTAAGTGGAAAAAGCAGCAATGATTTATCGTCCTCCGAAAGACACAAAACACAACTTTTTTTTTCAAGGCTTATATGTGTGTAAGAAATAGTTGGAGTTCCTCCTTCTGTATAATACCTGCTTCATGTAGGTAAAGGATTCTTCACATGACTGGAAAACAGAAGGCAAATACAGGGTAGCTTGTGTTGATACAGTCATGTGCTTTTCAGTACAGATGGTGTTCCACTAAAAACAACAAAAAATTGTAAATCAAAATTATTGAAACATGGGTTTTCTTCTTTTACACACTTGTAACCTCATTGGACCCATCATAGGTTTAACCATATACATATTCCCACACAACAGAGAGCAGCTACCTAAGTTTTACTCCCACATTGTCTGTATATCTTGTTAGTAGTGCTGCAGCCTCATTTTGCCTTAATTCTTTGTGTCTTTGGTTCAAAAAGGTCCAGAAAAATTCCTCAGAGATATTGGTCCACATTAAACTCAGCACATCCCAGTTTAATGTGGTCTATTGGACTGGGAACTGGTGACTGCCGAGGCCATTTGAGTACAGTGAACTCACTGCCAGGTTCAACAAGCCAGTTTGATATGACTTAAACTTTGTGATGTGGACCACTATCCTTCTGGAACCAGTCACCAGAAGATGGGTACACTGTGGTCGTGAAGGGATGGTCATCAACAACCCTCAGTGAGGCTGTGGTATTTAAACAATGCTCAGTTAGCAGACTGACTGATCCACATCACGATGGATCCATGCTTTCGTGTCATTTACACCACATTTGTGATCCTATCATCTGAACCTTTCACCAGAAATCATGGTTCATTAGACCAGATAATGTTTGTTTTTTAACAATGAAAACATGCAAACTGTAGCCTCCATTACCTGTTCTTAGCTTACATGAGTTTGTGGTCTGTTTGTGTCTGGTTTGTGCTCTCCTGTCGTTGTTACATACCTCCACAATATCATATTAGCTGATATTAGCATAGCTATTAGGTCAAAATATCTCGTTTTTAGCCAATAAACAGTAAATGATGTAACACTTTGATGGGTCCAACAAGGTGCAGGAAGTTACTATTCTGCTATCTTTGAAGAGACAAGAGGAATACTAAATATTTAATTTATTAAATAATATTTCTCTGTTTTTTGGAAAGTAGTCTCAACAGCGACATCTGCAGGCTATGAGGGGACAGGTCAACCCGTGTGCGTGTTGGGACAGAGAGGAGGACAGCAGGAGTTTCACTGCCTGACCCATCGTACACCTGCTGATACCAGTTCAACATTGACTTTATTGTTGGAGATCAGGAGGAATGAGCAACCAGGGAATCACTCCCTGTTAGGGTTTTAGCTCTGACCTGCTAAAAAGGTCAAACCAAGAAGAGATCAGTTAAATTACTGCTAAACAAAGAGAAAAGCAATTCAGAATTTACTGTTAACTGTAAAGAATTTAAAAAAAAATCAACGTGTATTTCAGCCACTGTTTATTTCTGCAAACTGGACAGGTATGGTGCAGAGGCAGTCAGCAAACAAACTGTCCATAATGGACAATCCTGGCCACCCTCTGCACCTATACTGGACAGTTAGTGCTGCACTTTCTCTAACTGACTGACTGCAACAAGGACAGATACAGGAAAATTTCTATACCTTGTGCAATAACTCTCTACATTGCAACCCATAACATAGAATCTGTTATTTCATCTCGTAATGCCTTTGACGCCTACAGTATCATATTTGACACATACAGTTGTTTGTGAGGTTTTGACGCTTCAGTAGAGTCAATACTGATATTTCTGGCTTTCCAAACAAGTGGGGAAATGAGGGGTGGCTCAGATCTTTTGCACAGTACTGGGCTTATTGTATTTTACTGTATTTGTTTTGGTTTGGATTAGTTTTACCTTATTGAGTTATTTATTTGGTTAACGTTTAGTTAAAATTAATAGTTAAAAATGTAAATAAAACAGAACACACTGATTTACAGTAATAATTTCCGATTTAATTCATAATAGAACAGAAAACATATCATCTTGAGCTAACAAGATGTGCCATTATTAGCTTATCGTTAATATCAATGAAAAAACAACTCAAATTGAAGCTGGGCACAGGTTCATCAAACAAACAAACAAAAATTGTACAAACTGTGAAACAGTTTCAGAATAATGCTCCTCAATGTAAAATTGTGAAGACTTTTAATATGTTATCATCTACAGCACATAATGCCATCAACAAAAAAGATCTGACTCTTCAAAGGCACCACAGGATCGCTCTTAAGGATGCAAACAACGGATTACAGCCTGCTGCTAGGAACAAGCTCTTCGCCTGCTGTGGCAGTATGTTAACTGTGGTATATCTCTGCGGTCTAGCCCAAACTCTTGACAAACTTTTCCATTTAATTTAATTTTCATTTAAACCTCATTTTTAAATGGCCTTTCTTAATGTAATTTAATGATTAATCTTTTCATAAATACAAAGGTTCATAAATACAAAGGTTCATAAATACAAAGGTTCATAAATACAAAGGCAAATTAACAAGCGATTGGCCTATTACTGAGTAGTAGAAAAAAGATGTTAAAAAATATTCATACAGCTGATAGTAACGTTGACAGGCTTCTTCTTTTTCTTCTTCGATCAGACGATCCCTTTAGGGTTTGCCACAGCAGATTATTTGTCTCCATCTCACCCTGACCCCTAACGTCATCCTCTGTCACACCAACTCTCTCCATATCCTCTTTTACTCTGAGCTCTTCCTCTTCTCCTCATGCCTGGCAGCTCCATGTTCAGCTTTTATTGTTTCATATAACCACTTTCTATCCTCTGCTCACGTTCCTATCTTAATTTTTTCTCCAAACCTGAGCTGACCTACAGATTTCTAACCCTGTCCCTTTTTTGTACTCTGCTGCTGCTTGCTATAAGGACCGGAAGCTGTGACCTCTGACCTTTTTACTGTTGGTTACCAAACAAAGAAATCAATGTCATCTTTACAATTAAAAAAAGGAGGCATTTTCTTGCCCATTTGCTAAGAAAATTCAATCCCTAGACACTCAGCAGTAGACTGTTGCCCTATTTATCACCCCTCTCCTTTTGGACCTCCCTCTCCCCTGCCAGCTGTGTACAGATCTTTGTGTCAGACCTCCCAAAAGACCATCTCCCTCCCGTGCACCTACATGTGCCATGCGATGCAGCCGACATCCTTTTTACACCACCGAGCAGCGCCAGCAGCTGCCTCATTGTCGCTGAGCAGAAAAGCTCCTCACCGCTCCTCCACTTAAGTCTTACTGTGCAGGAGGCCCACAGACGAGCAAGGGCATTCTCAGTCTCTTCAGTGCACACGCCACCGCAGAGCAGTAGACCCTCAGCCTGCTGGGTTTCTCTGATTCTCTCTCCCTCTCTCAGGGGAGATGATGATGTCATCCGCTGAGTTTCTGCAGCCGCATTCATGCAACATCCTGCAAAGTTTCATTCATGTTTTGACAGGCAAATTGGAGGCTGTTTGCAATATACTGCAATAATCTGCCCAACACTCCAGGAACATTCCTTCTTCCTTAATATAGGAACAGTTTGGATTCATTTACTCTGAGTGGGAATGGAATTTATGATTGCTTTGTGTCTACGAGTCATGTAAACATGTAAAATCCTGATATGCCCACTGTGGACTGTTGATAACCATTATTATTGGGCAGAGGTGAAATTATGAAGAAAAAAACAATCACTGTTTTGCACATTTTTCTTCACTCTCTTCATACAAACAACTGTGATGTCATAGAGCATCAACTTCAGTTTGTTACAGGTGATTAAAGGTATGAGGAAAAAAAGATTTCTGTTTTGTCATTTTTATGTGATATAGATTTTTCACCTCTTCAGCCTTCTATAAATCCTTAAAGTTATACATAACTAATGATTAAATATCCTTGGGCCTTCGGTGGTGCAGGCTTTGTAAAGTACTATTCATAAGGTTAAAAGAGAAGCCAAAAGGAGACAAGAGTAACTCCATGGGGGAAAAAACGATGGTGAACTTTTATTATCAAAAGGTTCATTTGAAGCAGGGGTGTCAAACATGAGGCCCATGGGCCAGAATCGGCCTGGGAAGGACACCATTATGTCCCACTTGATGGATTTGGAATATGTGAAAGACTGCATAGATTTCAGTAAGAACCTCCCCACAGCCATTCATACGACACCGTGATGGACTATATAAATTTCAGTTTTTTACAATGTGTCCACAGTAGAAAAACAAAGAGACTGTGAACTAACAAAAATGTTCTCTTTTGATATTCCAGGAGTTTGAGCAATGAGAAACGTAATTCTAAACCTTTATTTTTGCTAAAATATTTCTTTCATTTACTACAGCAACATTTCTTTATTGTGTAGAAAAAACTGAGAAGTACTGTTGGATTTTTACTTTATTAATTGGTGTTAAATGCGTAGTTAAAAGCATTTCCACTAACAGAAAGGGAAGTGTCTCTGGTTCAGTCCATTTAAGATCAAAGTGTGTGAAGTGCTTTTGACATATCTGATTTAAAGGGACAAGACACAAGGGGACACAACAGGGGAAAGTACTGTAGCTGTGACAGGGATGAAACACTGGCAAACAGAAAAACACCACAAAAGTATGCAAAACACAATGGAAGTGATTTTAACATGATGGAAAAGCTATGGAGGTGAAACACATGAAGGATTACAGAAGAAGAAGTGTTGGGAGGGAGAAGACGACGCAAAATAATCTGTTTTAATTGCACCATTGATATTTTACTGTAGATGCACGCTATTAGCTGTTTACCACAGCTGTCTCCCCAAATTCACTTCCACTGTGTTTTGTGTCCCTTTTTTCAATGTTTTTCTGTTTGCTGGGTGTTTTTTTTAAGTTAGAGTACCTTTGACCTTTCAGGGCCACCGTAGAAGAGAGAAAATCCAACAGAGAGAGTGGAAAACAAGATGAGATATAAGCTGACTCGCTGTTCTTTTGCCACCTGTATCCGTGTCACTCCAGATCTCAGCCTCAGCGTAGATGACCTCTCTCCCTCATTAACAGGGAGCTTTCGTCTGATTTTTTTTCTCATTGCTTACTCAATAACTTCACTGTATTCTTTCCCTGAATCTCTTACAGTACACGTGTGTGTGTGTGTGTGTGTGTGTGTGTGTGTGTGTGTGTGTGTGTGTGTGTGTGTGTGTGTGTAGCACAACTGTTCTGACTGCAGGAGGCGCTAGTCGTGGGCCAAGTCTGCAAGCATCTCTCTGTGTCTCTCACACCCCACAGTCCTCCCCCCAGCCCCCACCCGCATCCCTGCCTCCATCACCCAGCACTGCAGAAGAGGCCTCTTGTCTCCCCCGCAGTCTGCAAGGCCTTTCTTGAGCCTGCCCCCCCTCCCATCTACACAACTCCACCGCCTCCTCTCTCTCTTTCTCTTTCTGTATCTGCTGGTGTTATTGTCCCAGTTTGTGTGGCACCTTGCTCCAGATGACCTCTAGCGACATGCAATATTCAGAGGATGAACGAGATGAAACCTTGCACCCACGACATCAAGAGCATCACTTCCACTGGCATATTCACATATTTTGCTCTTATTTAGCAGCCCACCTCTTTTTCTTTTTCTATGTTGTTTTCATTGTCGGGAAACTCATACTGGCTCCTGCAGGTTTCCCACAGGGTGCGCCATTAACAACTTCATTGCAGTTATTGTTATAGTCCAACCTGCCCACGTGTTCCTTCTCCTCTGCTCCTCACCTCACCACCTCTAACCTGTCCCACCTTTCCCTCCTTCTCTCTCCTGTCTCTCATGCTCTCACCGCTCAGGTGGATGTGGGCAGCAGGTCAGGTAGGAGCAAAATGTTCCACTGACCTGTGGCCAGTTCAGCCAATTCGCCTCCCTCCTGTTAAGTAGATGGGCTCTTTTTGTCTCAGAAGCCAGTACCTCTTTGTGTCTGACAGCTGGAGAAGAGAGACAGGGTCTCCCTCTCTTTCTCTTCCAGCTGTAGGGGGCGCCAGTCACTACACCGCCACCACCACCAGCATAACCTTGCCTTGCTACCCCCCCGTCCCCCGTAGTACTTCCTACCCTGTTTCTACTTCCCACTTCTCCATCACCCTCGCCCTTCCTCTCCTCCCTCTGTGACTCTCTTTTTCTTCTTCACATCCCCTCCCCCCAGCTCCTTCACCCACCCCTTCCATTCCCTTCTTCTCCCTCTCGCCTCCCTTCCCCTCCCCTTCCCCCCTCTGAAAGGCTGTTAAACGCTCCTTCTGCACACAGCACTGCAGATGAGGCCTCCGCCTCCCCCACAGTCTGCTAGGCCTCTCTCTCTACTCTCTCCTTCAGACCCCCCCCAACCCACCACCACCTCTCCTTCCCTCCCTCTCCCTCACTCCTTACAACAGCATAGCAACACTGACTAGCCAGCCAAGGAGAGTCTTGTCTCTCTCTCCCTCTTGCACTGGGGTAATTTCCCTCCATTTTAGATTCCTCATCCCAGGGCATCAAGGATAGGATTTTAATGAAATACTTGGGAGGGGGAATATATGTATCTGATCTCCCTCAGTTCGCCTGCACTGGTAGAGCACTGTGACCCACTACATTTAAATAAGTCCCATCTGATTGATCCCTGCTTTGGCAGAACTCTCATCCAATGTGCAGAGGGTTAATAATGCAATGCTCCCAGTGCTTTTCCACAACAAGTTAATGGTAACATGCAGACTGGATCTACTTGGTACAGCCTGAGCACACAGGTATATTGTAGCTGTCAAACACCTCACATGGAGAACTGTGTTTCATCTTTTTCTTCCAGTGGTGAACATTCAATACCCTTAAGTTGTGTGACAAGGCATCACCCCGGGTCACCCTACCATCAAAACACAGTTAAATCCTTTGATATGACACCACTAACTGCCCCAGTTTTGTTTTTATAATCAACAACATACTGATGACATCATTGTTTGACTGCACCTATGACACCAGAGAAAAAGCTCTGGTTCTGTTGGTGATTTTATTTTTTTGTATTATTATTTTATGGTTACCAAGCAATGCTGGATATTCCTGGAACTATTTCTGGCAACACACCAGAAAAAAAGCCTGTCTTAACTTCAAGGTGCTCACCCTTTATGCTATGCAGAGGATAAATCTGTTTCTTCCACAAGATTTTATTTTAGGATGACATTACCCCCACTGTTTTCTCAAATTACAGCAGAATTCAAACCTCATTAAGATAATGGATATACTAAGATATTTAAGATCTGACTAAAGAAATATTTACTGGATAAATGTTTTGAAATAAGATCCAGTTTATGTGGACAGATGTCTCACTGTTATCACTGGAGCTTGCACACTTTATTTATTTTTTAGATAACTTAATGTAGAGGATGTCAGCACATGACAGTAACCCACAAATTTAGAAATGGATAAAAACATGGCAGTCATATTTTGTGCTAGTGTAATAAGGATTTTTTTTCTTTAGCTGCTAGCCTGAATATATTGTCTGCTGTTACCTTACTTTATCAGGAAACTCACAACCATAGGTGATATGTACGTGTGCTTCATATCCAAAATCATCCGGAAACTGGTATATTTATTGAGCATGTTCACACCAAAGCTGCTCTGGCCCACTGAGGCATAGACACAGAGCCGCTGGCTCCGAACCATTTTGGGGCACAGTGCCCTGCTGAGTAGGTATGCTTTGTCTGCAACCATGTTTAAGTAGGTGGTCATGACCCGGAGTTTCCTTGAAGAACACTGAATTATAACAACATAATCAAATCAATTGAAAATCTGATTAAGTTACAGCGACCCAAAGAGCAATAGAGCAATGTACATAAATGTTGGTGCGTTATAAATGTACCACAAGTTCACATTTCTTATTGAGACCTAAATCCTGGTCCAGTGTGGTCAATATATTTCAGTAGTGGGTAATATGTGGCTTGTGGCCTGTACAAGTGAATAGAGTGATACTTATGCCAGCTTACAGTTTTAATGTGGGAACTGGCAGCGATTTTTTTTCCAGACTGCAAAAACAAAATGAACAATTTTCTCTATCTCTAATAATCCAGTGGCCATTCAGATTGATGTCAGCTGAACCTGCTGGGTTCCATACCCATAACAGCTTTTCTAAACAGCCATCAATGCACCATTAACAGTATTTTATCCATCATTAACCATCAGACCTTTAGCTAGTATTGATAATGGTCCATCTACAGCACCTTTTTAAATCAAAGATTTGACCGCTACATGAGTTAAATACCAACTATTTGTCAAAGGAAGTTCAGAAACTTGAGTAAAATAAGATGTGTCTTCAGTTCTTCCCCCTAACTCACCAAACATTGCAGAGTACAGCACACGGGAAGAAGCACCTGTGTCAGTTTTAAGAAATCAGACAGGAAGTGAAGCGTCATACTTTCATTCATGGAGTAGTTTCCGTTTCAAACAAGCCTTACTTATGTTATAGCAGGCACGGATGCAAGCTCTTAGGATCTCCTCCCTTTAAGCCCCCTGTAAAACAAAAGCTTTGAACAGCAGGTAGATCCCCTCTGACATACTAAGCCAACAGCAGAAAAAAATACTGAAACACAGGGATCACTTGTGCCTCACTGACTCCATTATTTCAAAATTTAACAATGTTAAATATGAGGCTCCACCACTGTAACAGTATATTTTAGAGCCTGACTGATACATCAGCCGTGCTGATATTAGCCATGTGCCAGTGTGTCATTATTGGAAATTTTAAATTGACCAATAAATAAGAATTAAAAAATTAAAAAATAAAGATGGGAGAAACACCCTTCACCCATGTTATTAGTGACTGCATAATTTGTCCAGCAGAGGGCATTCAGCAAATTCTCCATTGGTAACACATATTTGGAACACAACAATCAATCCTTCTTGCCACAAGTCCTTGGTAAGGACTCCTAAATAACACAAATGCAATGCAGTAAGACTTGATACATTATTTGTCTTAAAGAAAAATCATATATCCACTGGTAACAAATACTGGTATCGGTCTTAAAAATTCTACATCAGTCAGATTATATGGCAGAAAATAAAGCTTAATAAATCCCTTTTAAGAAGAAATGCATTCAAAGCTTCAAAGTCTCGAGTATGTGAAAAAAGAAACCAGTGTCGCTTTGACTGTCTGAGAAGCACAATTACAGCACTTTATTGTTCATAAATGCTAAAGTGGAAAATGAAAACAAATACACACAATTCAAAGAACACATATAAAACACAATATCTTTTTTGGAAAAAAAATGCTTTCACTATTGTGGATGTCAATTTGCTGATTACTGTCCAGTCTTGAAGGGGGAGCAAAACATCGAGTGAAAATTGTGAAAATAGAAGGCAAGTACAGTACAGTCAGGGATAAGGAGCAAGAGGCTGCAAAAAGTGGCTGAAATGCTGCTTTCCACTATCATTCCACAAAAGAATTCATTAAAAATTAAAATAATATCTAAAATCCAAACAAAAAAACTGTTCGTTTATTTATAGATATATTATTTTGCAAAGAAACTAGTTTTGGTTAAAAAATAAACATACCAGAAAATACCAGCCACCAAAGCAACACCTATTGTATGTTAAGCATACCAATGTAGAACATATGAGGCTACCTTACACACAGGTAATAGCAAATATTTAAGAGTACATGTACAGCATCATGTGTCCAAACATGTCTAAAAGACTGTACAAATTTACACTACCTATGTGAGGAGAACTACATGAAAAATGATGGATTAGTTGGTCAGCTTCAAAGCCTGACCTCAAAACATCTCAGTATTTTAAGCCAAGCTCAATGGCTACATCACCGTTAGGACTCCACCCCAAAGTACTAAAGTATATAGAAGGCAAAAAACTTTGTTTGGTGTAACGTCAGTATCTTTACACCTTCCCTCCCCTGCTCTGGGGGGAAAACAAAACAAACAAAAAAAAAAAACAACATTTAAACTTTGTTCACAAATCTTTACATGAGTCCTAGCTGCTGCCCTTAGAAGTCATTGGATGGCTTGTGTTTGAGTTTCCTTGTCGCTCCCTCCTTCACAGATGCCTAGTGTTGCTGTGCAGTGTCCTTCAGTTCAGGCGAGGCGATCAAATCTTAAGTGCCTCTCTTGAGTGTGCGAGTCTTTTGATTTTTTATCAGTCACACCTGCTGCTTGCCCAGCTGGGCTGCGTCTCTCCTGCTTCTTGCTGATGATGGGACAAACTTGGGAATGATGATGGGTAGAGTGTCTCTTGCTTTAGCACTCTGTCTTCCTGAGCCCTCTGTGGGTCCAAAACCATTCTCAACGTGCGCCCCTTCGTCTTCATCGTCGTCATCCTCATCGTCATCATCATCGTCGTCGTCGTCGTCTGAGAGATCATCTAGATCTGAAACAATCTTGGCCCTTGTCCTTGGCTCCATTCTTTCCTTAGCTCCAGTAAGCTGCTGGTTACCATGGAGATGTACCTCTCCCTCTGCTTCCTTGTTATCCTCCTGCTGCTCTTCCTCCTCACTGTCAGAGTCGATAGCTATAGGTTCGGAGAGGTCTAGAGGCATTTTCTGTGGTAAGGTGCTGTTGATTGTCTTGGGTTGGTCTTTGCTGGCACTGTTGGGATTTGGGGCAGATGGCTTTGCTTTAGTATCTTCCACATTCGCAGCTGGCTTTCTTTTTGGTAGTGGAGTTATGCCACCATTAGCAGCTATAAGCTCCCTGTGTCTCTGCAGAGCCTGCTCCGATAGTCCCATATGCATCCTAGATGTCCGCCGTTTGCCACGTCTGCCCTCGCACACGCCATCCTGACCGAATGCCAGCTCGTGGCTAACTTTGCTGAGCTCATGCATACTGAACCCAAGCAACACGCTGGCGCCCTGGGTTTCACATTCCTGTACGCACTTCCTCCTTGTGTTGACAAAGTGGCTGGCAATGTCAGACTTCCACAGCCACAGGCTGGCTGCCAGCTTCTCCACCTCCCTTTGTGTAGGATATGGTGCTCGACTGAAATACTGCGTTAGAAATGCCTTCTTGGATTCGTATGACAGGTTTTCGTGTCCTTTGGGGTCAAGTGCCAGGACTACAGGTTCATCCGGGTTTTCTACAAATCCAGACGGACCATTGATATCCCTGGGGTGGGCCCTTTCCCCAGGCGGTCCTGGCCTCCTTCGTTTTGGTGCACTAGCCTCAGAGCTATCAAAGCTGGCCCGTTTGAGGGCACTGCTCTGAGCCGGACTGACCCGAGAAGAATGGGCTGCCCGGCTATCTTGCCCATTCTGGGACTTCCCTACACCTCGACAGTGCACCAAATGTAGTGTGATGGTGGAGGCAGTCATGTTACTTGTATAAACTCCCAAGCAGTGAATACACTTGTAAGTCAGTTTCTTTTCTACTGGGTGAACTGTTTGTATGACCTGATGCCTCTCTCTCAGATGGTGGGCCAGTGAGTCTGAGATTGGGCCCTTAAGGATAGAGAAGCAAAGAGGACATAAAGTCTTGCCCACATCCCTCTTGTATGGTACAGATGCCTGTGGGGCAATCTTTGCTGGTACACTGTCAGCAGCCCCTGAAGGTGTTTTGGGTGGGTGCGGAGGCATTAACCTCTTACCTGATATTAGCGAGGCAGACAAGGCTGATGATACAGAGGAGCTATTTTGAGCATGAAATGCCACTGACTCCTCAGGGGCATCTCTCATGTTGTATGTAGTAACAATCAACTGAACGTTTTTGGGATTACCCTGCTGCAAAGTGAGGTCAAAAGTCAGAGGAGAATCTGTGCGTGGGCCAACTCTCTCATCTGGGTGCGACAGCCGCATGTGGGCCACCATCTTCTCAACGTCATTGAAGGTTGCACGGCAGTGTGGACAAGACAGACCGTGGATCAACATGTGGTTTAACAATGTGTCACTGGGGAGATAGCGGTTACAGTACAGACACTTGCTGGTGAAATTGTGAATTTTCATGATGTAGTTGGCCACAGCAGGCACCTTCTCTGCTTTGTGCTCCTTCTCAAAATGAGAACTGTATACATTCTCCGGGAAGAGCTCATTGCAGATGGTGCAGATTTTCCACTTCTGGGTATAGGATGTGCCAAGGACAGATGAGCCACCTTTCTTAGCCGTAACAGAGGCTACAGTAGTAGCTGCTGCTTGAACACGTGAACCAAGAGGGTTTGATTTGAGTGAGGAAGAAGCACCGAGCATAACTGGGCTCCGTAGGCTGCCACCAGAAATAAGCTGCTTTGCTGCGTGTGACTGCTGTGGCACAGAAACCTGGGCGTTACCAGGCAAAGTAACTCGAACTTGCTGGCTGCCAATAGAGAACGGCTGCGTGGTACCAGCCTTTAATCCTATAGCATCGTGTTTCAATCCCGACAGAAGACTCTGAGAGTTGAAACCAGTCTTTGATGCCATGACAAGTCGACCCAGCTGCTGTGAGCTAGGAGACCTGGTAGAAGCCATTACTGCACCTTTAGGGCCCATCCCAATGATGGTTTTGTCTCCTTGGGTTTTTGGGGGCATCATGATGATGGGTTTGGGACGGGGGACGATCACGCTGGTGTGTCCAATCATTGCAGTGACCTGGTAACCAATCCTCTCGTGGTCCTCAATGACATGTTGGACTAGTGCCTCATAGGTCCGTGGAACAAACAGACACTTCTTGCAGTGAATCTGGTTGCTGCTCACGTTGTTCGTGTTAGTACCGTCTGTGCCACCGTTGTGAGCATTAGCCTTGTCTCCTGGTTTCACAATGTAGGGCTGGGCCACCTGCTGAAAGTGTTCCCGATAGATGTGCTTTCGCACTACATTGTACAAAGGGTCCCTGTAGGTGCACTTTTTGCAGTAGTACACCGCCTGTTCCACACTGTCCCCGCTTCTCTTCAGCAGCCCGTCCTTCATCATGATCCCACCAGCTCCCGCCATACCACCGGGGCCCTGCCGCACAGTGTTATTGGGCATGTGGAAAAGTTTAATGTGTGTTTCCAGAGTCTTTTTGTTGCCATTGTAAGTGCAGTAGGGGCAGTTGAGCAGAATGTTGTTTTCAAAGTCCTCGCTGTGTACATTGCGGAAATGGCTTTTGTACGCAGAGAAGTACTTGGATGAGAAGAGGCAGCCAGAACAGCAGAAAGGTTTTGAGCGGTAGTCCTGGAGAGAGAGATGGTAGGAGACCAAAAAAAAAAAAAAAAGGTTGTTTTTGTGATTTAAACAAATCATTATAATTATATATTATACATGTGTTTAAAATGGAGGAAAAAAAAAAATCACAGTAATATATTACAATATGTGCAAAAGAAGTTGTGATTACATGTCACACACCTGGGCTTTGGTATGCGATGGTTCCCACATACAGACATCCTCCCAGCTAGTGTGCTTTATATACACCTCAGGAGGAGTGAAGTCTTTATAGTCCTAGCAAACAAAGAATTTAACATAAATAAGTGAAAAGATTCAATCACTCAGCAGAACAATACTTGAAACTGTCACAAGACAAAGAATGAAACAGATACGTATATATGGAGAAGTTATTTTTGCCTTCTTGCATGTCAATCAGACACTAACTAGATGAAGGATTTGAGTTTTCCATTTTATTTGAAGTAACTCACACCTGTGACTGCACCCTTTTACAGTTATCTGAAAAACACTTACTTTAAGGTCTCTCATCATCATCATCATCTACCAATCAGATATTTGGACCCAATATTAGTCCAGTACAGACTGAAAAAAGCTTGCTCAGTATTGCATCAGTAGCTAGAGGGGGAACTAACAAACAAAGTAAACAAAAAATCAAGGGTCAACAGTTTGCAGGTTTTTTTATGCTTCCTACACCTAAACTTACAAGCTGCATGCAGCAGTTAGTGACGTAACTGCAAACTGTGTCTAAAGAACTCAGTTGGTGATGCTTTTGATATCGTTTGCACACACTTTTATTTATTGTTTTCATTGTGACTTTTTCATTCCTTTACATATTTGTAGAAGAATTTCGCCCACCCTTCTTTACACTGTTGCTTCAATTCACTGAAGTTAGTGGGTATTCATTTATGCACAGCTCTCTTAAAAGTCACACTGCTGCATTTCAAACTGGGTTAAGCTCGAGACTTTGAGTGGGCCATTGCAGAACCTTGATTCTATTATTTTTAAGTCATTCTGCTGTAGATTTCCTGATCTGCTAGGAATCAAGACAGTTTTTGCCTAGCTTTAACAGTTGGACAGAAGGCCTCAGATTTGACTCTAGAATACGTTGGTGTATATTGAGGAGTTGAAGGCTGACTAAGGGACTTAAAGATGCCCACGTCCTATTGTTGCAAAAAAGCCAAAATCATCAACCCTCCACCACCGTGCTAGACAGCTGTTGTGAGGCATTTGCTTTAGAGAGAAGAGACTTTCTCATAGCTTTCTCAATCGTTTCCTAGTTGTAGTGTTATGAACTTTAACATACTGACTGAGGCATGTGGAGTTTGAGATGTTTTTCTGACCACTGCACTGTTTTTTTAATGACGAGGATCATCTTTCTCCTAAATGAAATGACATGTCAAAAAAAATGAGTAAACTAATCTTACCATCATAATATTTCAAATACTATTTTAAGAATCCAGTTAATACTTCAAGAAATTATCTACATAGATGCTGCATGCGTAACTGTAAAAAACACCAAAGCCTGCACACTCACCTCTAGGTGATCTCTACAGAACTCCAGGCCAATGTCTCCGAGGACCTTTTTGACATTTTTCCTTGCTTTCCGCAGACTGCCCAGGTTATTGACGGGGAGCTGGAACATTCTGCCTGCCTGAACAGAAAACACAAACACATCCATGCTATCAACAGGTGCAGGGCAGATTTTGGACAGGTGTCTGGTAACTGAAGCCAAAGGTCAGGGAATAAACAGTTAGCTGAAATGCACAGTTTACGTGATGTAACCTGCCTTTCATAAATCCTAAAAAAAGATTGTGGGTTCAAAACTTCTTTTCAGACACGAAAAAAACAGCTTTCAACTGTTAAAGTAATGTCTTTTTTTGTATTTTGACTTTATTATCACTTTACTGAGACATGGTAACGAGTTGTGACTGCAAAGTTTTGTGCAGATGTTCATATGATTTATTGTGACTATATGGACTCATCTGCAAGACACTACAATTCAATGACCCAACTAAACCTGTGTCCTTAAAAAGATTCACTTTTCCTGTGGAATTTCTGCATGTTCGTCACTCAGTTAAGACTAACCCCTGTCTTAATTACAAAGGCAGTTTCCACAGAGGACACTCATCTTGACAGGGCAGAAAACACATGAGGTGTTAGCAATACTCTGAGCAATAGCTCTGCTTTATTAAAATACCCCAGTAGGCCAGGGCAAACAATACAAGAACCACACAACTGGAGCAGGTAAATGGAATTCGGCTGTAATGATTTTTTTTTTTTTTCATAACTCACACTTGGGCTTTCTCTACGTTGACACATGCCACCAAGTTCTGTCAGAAATAGCTAGCAGCAAAGCTTTTATTCTCTCACAGAGGTTAATAGGGTGATGCAAACATGTTTCCAGAAAACCTTTTCAGACCCCAGAATAACAAAATGTAAATGTTACCCTGCAGAGCTAATGACATCGAGTTGTGGGATTTTTCATAACAGGGTTCCTGCTTTATCTCATTCATTTGCACAAGAATGCACATGGATGCCAGGATACAACTTACACAAGGCGAGCCAGAGCTCAACGAGTTAGAAGTGTCATTGCTAATGCAAAGACAGAAGCACACAGATCCTCCCAGCTGTTATTATCAATATCACTTATCAATAAAGTGAGGCAGCCAAAGGACACAAGTGTTGTTAATGTATTTACCAAACAGTCTGATGCATCTACTCAAATCAAAGCTCCAAACTACTGAGGTCAAAGGTCACTGATGTACAACAGCATGAAGGCAGCTCAGCGACAATAAACAGTACACTCCCAAACAATTCCTGTGAACACCTCAGCTTATTTCCCCTTCTAGAAAACGCAAGTTGAGTGGGGCTGTGGATTCTACCATCTGTTGGTCCAGTGAGGAGACCTTTCTGTCAATCCGCCCAGCAGCCCCACAGTTCTACTTGCCTCACATTGGTCTTACAGTGGGAACTGAGCAAAAGGGAATGCAAACCTCACACACCCCTGCCCACTTCCCCTCTATGTGTCTCTATCCTGCTTCCGCCCATTACTTGTAGATGGCGCTAGAGAGGAATTCCATTATGTAAGCCTCCCTATATTCTGCCTGCCCCCTTTTTTCTCCTCCCTGCCTCGCAATACCATCACAGAATGGCGCCTCCTATTGAGTCAGCAGCAGCCTCTACAATATGTCTGCAGTGGGAGAAGGGGAGTGGGGGGTGGGGGTAGAAAGGGAGGAAGGGGAGGGACAGAAGGAGCGAGAGAAATCAGGGAAGGGGGAGGGCGAGTGTGAGAGGATGAGGTGGTGGTGGGTGAGGGAGCAGGGAGAAGGAGGAGGGAGAGTGAGAGGCAGGGTGGGGGAGTGAGTGAGGGTAGAAGGAGTGTGAGGAGAGAGATGATAGGAAAGCAGAGAGGACAGAGTGAGCGACGGAAGTGGAGAGGGGGAAGGGATGGGGAGGCAGGGAGGTTGGACAGACAGGCTCAGAGGGGAGGGTGAGGAAAGGCGGGGAAGAGGCTGAAAGGGGAGAGAGAAAATGGAAGAGGGTGAGAGAGTGGGCGATGGATAGAAGTGAAGGGGGTAAGAAAAGGAGCAACAAAAAAAAAAAAGAAAGAAACAGGAGAGGCTGAGTAGGAGGGAAGGGAGGGAGAGAAGGAAGAGGAAAGGAAGGAAAGGCAATAGGAGGCAGCTCTCTGCTTTTCTCAGATCAGGGAGAAGAAAAAGGCCCCCCTACCCAATCATGGTGGTGTAAAAAAAAAAAGAGAAGAAAACAGGAGGCCTTCAAGCCTTCAACCACAGAATTCCTCACTCAGTCCTTCACCAGGACACAAAAACCTGTCTCCCAACTGCTGTTTACACTTCTACATTCAATGTAGGGATGAGGGCAGAAGCTTCTGGTGACATCCATGTCCACTCTGACACCAGAAAAAGTTTGAGATGCTTTCAAGCTTTCAATGCACAGTTGTATCATTGAACTTGATGCTTGCCTGCAGCACTTGCTATTACAGATGTATATGAGGCTGATATTTCCTGATCATAACCTGACTCTTGTCCCAGTCAAGTGACAGCCATCCTCTCAGCGTTACTAGTGCATCACAACCCTCTTCTCACCTGGCTGACCTCTGATCACGCTTTAATCATCTCTGAGGCTTCAAATGCAAACCCGCATGATCTCGGGTACGGCTGTAGACAAGTAAAATGCACAGCCTATACCGGGTTGAAGACAACTCTGTGTCCAGTAATACAGCTACACTTTCGACACCAGGAGCCTTCTTCGCATCAAAGACCAGCAAGCCCGGCGTCATGAGCGACGGAGACAAATAAATCGTGCGCTGGGTCCACGCTGGTGTCAGTGATAAACATCTGGCAAAATCCAAATCGATTTGGCAGGGAGATGCTGTCACTGACAAAGAATGGGGACACACCGCGCTAAGTTAGCATGCTAGGCTAGCCAAACTCGCACTAACAACACTGGCTGAAATAATAACAATAATAATAGTTCCACCTTCTGTGCCCTTATTTAACCACAAACAACACCTATCTGCATTTAGTTTTTGTTGGCTGCTATAAACAAACCTACTGGACAAGTAATTCAACTTGAGCTTGCGCCCCTTACAGGGAGTAACAGAATATCGACAGCCAAGTTACCTTAGCTGTAGTTCATCGCCACCCACCGCATCAGCGCAGGTAGCTACGGCTAACAGCAAACTCTCACTCCCTCAGGGTAACGCCGAACACTAAGACAGACAAGTTTACCTGCGTTCACATCCAGCGCTCCCGTCTCAGTGAAATGTGTCACCTCAGGATGGCTGAGGCGATGTAGAGACACTTTCACTTGCTCGGATATCTCCGCCAATATCCTTTAAGGTGACAGCTTGCTTCGCCAGAAGAACGAGTCGACCGAACGCGAGTCTATCCTCCAAACCCGACTGTCCCTCGCCGACAAGGGCTATCCTCTTCCCTCCGGTCGGCCAACGGGAGCGAAAAGCCTTGCAGCTTCATTAAACAATTAAAAGCTCCATTCCCTGGAGTGGTGAGGGTGGGCACATGCCTTGTTTTTGAGGAACAACTACTCGTTCAAATAAATCGCATTTAACTCTACCTACGAGTGCCTGTTAGCCGATAACGCTTTGCCCATTCTCTTCTCTGACAGACAATACACATTCAGCCTAGAAACTGCCCTATCC